>NC_081414.1:379827004-380153115 GCF_030272615.1 Cryptomeria japonica | reverse complement strand
CATTTAATAGGAGGCAATAAGTCGATTAGCTATGGTTTTGTCTTTCATTGTTTCAATTCACTAACCATTGCTTGTAATGATTTATTGAGTGCATTGTGTTTGCAGATACAGGTACACTTCACAGAGCATGACACTTCCAATTGTAGTTTCAAGTCAAATATAACTTGATTGAACTCATCCAAGAATTGCTTCAAGAGACCTTGTTCATCTACTGCATCAAGCTTTAACTTCTTGAGTTATCTTCTTGTTTTACTCAACTCCTCAAGAGTACTTACAAGCTCACCTTCTAGATCCACTTTGGCTTCAATGTCTTCTCCTTCCTCATCTTCTAATGCACTTTCTTCATTTGTGGCATCATCCTCAATAGTGTATAGTTTTTTTTTGCTTCTAGTAGCCTCTTCTTCCTTGCCGGTAGACATTTTTTTCCTTGTCTTTACTAGCAGATCTACTAAAGCTTCTTGACTCATCTCCACCAGTTTCATTATAAGGACATTTTGCAGCAAAGTGACCAACTTTCCCATAGTTGAAACATTTGAGAGGTAACTTTCCTTTATACTTTTTGGATCCTCTTTTGAGCTTTCTGACAAAGTTTGCTACCTCTGCATCAGAGTCTTCACTTGATCCTTTATAATCAACCACTTATTTTCCCTTCTTGATGGAGTTGAATGCTGCCTCTTTCCTTGAGGATGTTTCACCGATTGTTCTCATTTTATAGGTTGTTAGTGAGCCAAATAGCTTATCCATTGTGAAGATCTTCAAATCCTTGGCTTCTTCTATGGAAGAAACCTTAGTATCATACGTAGGTGTGAGAGATCTAAGTACCTTTTTGACCAAAATCTCATCCACAATTTCTTCTCCAAGTCCTTTAATAGAATTCACAGTTTCATCAAATTTGTGAAGGTATGCTACAATATTTTCTTCATCCTTCATCTTGATGCCTTTGTTGACCCCTTAGTGTTTGCAGCTTGGCCTCTTTGACTTTTTCATCTCCTTCAAATAACCTCTGCATTTTATCCCAAGTCTCCTTGGTAGATGCACAATGCATGACCTTGACAAACTCATTATCAAACAACCCACTCAAGACAACATGTTTAGCCTTTGCATTATTATCATATTCCTTCTTGGCATCCAGATCAGTGGGATAAACACTAGGGACAACATACCTAATTTTGACAAACATCCACACATCAAAACCAAGAGAGGAAATATAGGTCTCCATTCTTATCCTCCAAATTGCATAGTTAGATCCATCAAACATGGGAGCTTTTGAGGAGGCAGACTCATTTCTTGCCATTGTTTTCTAGGACCAAAATCTACCCAAGCTTTAATCAATCGAGAACCTATGCTCTGATACCAATTGTTGAACACAATGTACCACCAAGAGGGGGGTGAATGAGTGGTTCCTAAATTCTTTTCCCTTTTAAAACAACATTAGAATATCGGTTATCACCCTAGGCACTAAACAATCAAACCGGTAATACAAATGTGAATATCAAAAGAGGCAAATACACACATGCAACCCACAACACTAGATGTATGAGGAAAACCCAATATGGGAAAAACCTTAGTGAGAAATGCTGCTACATACTATTGCTCCAATCCAGCCTCACAACTGAAATAATGAATTACAAAGATTTAGGGAACCAACCCCTACACCAAGCTCCAACTTGGTGATTTATATTGAAATATAATTTTGATACAGTGATAGCTTCTAGTTGCAAATGAGTTTTGCAACACTTAATCAAATAGATTTATCCCGGTTAACAATCTTCTCTTCTTCACTGAATCTCACACTGCCGGTTATCGGTTTACTCTCTCTGACTCTTATCCTATCTTGTTCCTCTCTCAACCTCGTAATATACTATGTCACACTTGGATGCTTTCTTGATCAATCATTCATCACCAATTAGCTTAACTGTTAGACCTGCAACAGTTTACCGGTACTCTGTCTCTACCGGTTAAACCCTTTCACCAGTTCAACTGCAAAACTCACTCTACAACTTTCTTAGAATAAATTCTAAAGAAGATGATCTCTTTCTTGTCTCAATCTCTCTTCACTCTTATTCTTCACATCAAGCATCACCGATTTCTGTCTCGAGCTCACATATTTATAATCTAAGATTCCTGCCAAAAAACTGCATTCAAATAATGTCGTGTTAGGTTTTGTCTTAACCAACTCAATCCATCTCTAATTTGATTTGATCTACTTTTCTAGGGATATTATCTTCATGTCATCAATCAACACCACCAAAGTTTTGCATTCCAATGTGTTTTTTTTTAAATTTGGTGGTCTGCACCATAGTTTTTTGCTTTTCTCTATCATATGCCATTAATAGCTTGGATGTTTCCTTTAGCAATCAAGTATGAAGCTCAGATCTTCTTGCAGGATCAATCCAATTGCTTGCCATCTTGTCTTTCTCAAGATACAATCCTCAAGCATCCTCCATGACTTGCGGGTTCTTCATAAAAGTTGACCTGCTTGCTAACTTGTTTCATCGGTGCATACTCCACCAACCTTTGCAATCTTACCACCTCGCATCCAGCTATCATGTTTGTCGACATTCACCTTTGCTTGTTTTTCTATGTCATTTTGACATTCTTCATTGACAAATATTGACTACTGGTTCAACATCTTACCGGTATAACTAACAAACATCCTCTTTACCAGTAGCAAATTCACCCGACAATTCATCTCGTCTTTCGATATGTCTTCATGCTATTCTTTTTGTTCTGCTCACCAAGTGTTGTTGTGATTTATTTAACATTCCACCTCTACATCAAAAACAAACAACCAACCTTCATCCTAGTTTATGCCTTACCGGTAAGCCTACTTTACTGGCAGATGACAAAATTCATCTGTATCAGTAGCCTTCCTTCTATCTGTTTACTCACATATGGATTGATATCATATATCTTTCTCTTCTTATACCGGTAACCACTTCTTACTTATCTGTGACCTTGCCAAACCAGATGACATCAATGACAACTTAATGCCAATAATGCCAACATGTCCTTCACTGGTGGTGCAGTGGTTTATACATCTTCTATTTGTGTAATCACCGATGGCTCTTTTTTTCTGCCAACTCAATGGTTTGAGCATTATTTATTTGATCATTCACCAGTTGCTCTATCATTTCTTCATCTGTATTTTCTTCATCTTTCTTCTCTGCTTCTATTTTCTCTTCACTTACACCAATTGAAGTAGCTTCTAGTAACATAGTCTCTTCATCAAGGATAATGATTGGATCTTTCTTAGTGCTTGTGTCAGCAAAAACAATCTCATCCGATATAATGTCATCAATGTTCAAATTATCAGGGAAATCTTCTCCCTTTAATCTCTCAGGCTCTTCTTCTTCTTTAGGAATAAGTCATGAGAACTTCAAAATTTGCTCAGTTTCAGCATGTATAGACTAAGTATCACCAATTAACAATCTTGTCAACCTTTTCTTTGTAAGAAATAATGTCCTTGTCTTAGAAATAATTTCTTGAAAATCAATCAATGCTTTACTATACTTGTTCATAAACCAAACAATAGTATCTTCAATTTGCATTTGTTCATCTTCACCAAAATTGTTATAATGTCTCTTTACATCAGTCAAAATACCATACTTTCTTATTTTCTCCAAAATATTTTCAAGTGAGGTGAGTTTACTTACCAATTCTTTACAAATTTCATAGTGGGAGATTCAACCACTTTGGATTTCTTCCCAATGGCTCTTAATTCCTTCTTCTCACCTTCAAAATTTGTATCTTCTTCTATGTCCTCAACAACACTCTCAAGAGTCCTTTGCGCTTGTTGTTTCTTCCTTTTCCTATTAACTTCTTTCACTTTAGGTGCTTCAGGCTTTTCTTCTTTAGGTTTTCTTGTAATCTACATCTTAGGAGTAGGAGGGGGCTTCTCTTTCACAACTGTACTTCTTGTTTGTCTACCAATGCTGGTACCGATTGAGGCACTAGAGGATTCAACCTTCCTTGCTTAAAATTTAGCTCCTATCTCATGAATCATTTCCTTAGTAAATCCATGTGAAACAAAAAATTCTTCAACCTCTTTTCTAACTTTCTTTGCAATAACCGGTTTGGCCAACTCTAAATGTACCTCAATAGATTTCTCTTTAAAGGTTCCAAACCTGGTTGCACTTGGATCTATCGGTGTAGATAGAAGATGATCATCATAGGCAATCAAAAAATTATCTTCTACCACATAACCCATGGGCATCACCCATGATGCCCTAGGTTCTACTGCATCCATTTGACATGTGTCTATATCAACCATGAAACAGGTAGAATCTTCATACCTTTTAACAACATTCTCCAGTATCCTTTCTATAGCATGCAATCTTTTCTAGAAGTCTTTGAAATAACCCCAGATTATCTTTGTGAATTTATTTCTAAGCATTTTAATATTGTTCTTTATCTGTAACATAGATGGTGTATCCTTTGACCACTAAATATCACCAATACCAGGAAAGGAGTTCTGGAAATAGAAAAACAAACCTATGATCAACTGTCCAAACTTGAACTTTTGTCTCTTATCCTTCTTGATAGATTCAAGGTCCAATATCAATTGGGTTCTCAAAGCTTCCACAAGATCATAGTCAACATTTTCCTTAAACATCTGATAGGCTGTGTGGATTGTAGCTTTGGGAATTCTATTTGTTTTTCTCAAGTGATATACCCTATATCTGATGACCATAGATGTATACTTTACCTCAGGATCCTCAATTTCATTTATAGTCATAGCACAACCATCCCATTTAGATTTTGTCAATTAGGAAACTTCATCCTTTAGGATTATCCTCAACACGGGAACTTCACTGATTGCCCATAATCTGGTGACAACATGAATAGATTCTTTTTTAATCTTATGCAAGCAATCCAACCACATGAATTGATCATGTATCCTGCTCAAAATATATCTAATATGATCTTCTTCAAATTTATCAAGAAAATTCACAACATGATGAAAACCTTATCGGTAACCCTTCTGAATTGATCCTTTATCACTCCTTGTTCATCACACAATGTCCAGTATTGGTTAAAGATAGCAAAGGTTCCCAAATCTTCCAGTTTTCAATGAATGTAAGATCATATGTCTTCAACATGCAAAACATCATAGGTTATGCTGGATAGGGCTCTAGCTGGATCGGTTTCTATTGACTTATGTTGATGCCTGTTGAATTCCAGTTGAGGCCTTTCAGTAACATCTACAAAGTATGATGTATGCATTGCAAAATATCAAACACAAAATCACATCACAGTAAAATACCTTTCAATTCCTTCGCAACTAGGGTTTCTAAACCAAATTCACTTTCACTGATTCACTTCTTCACAAATCTCCTCAATCCACTATCAAATTTGCTAAGGCAATAATCAACAATTCATCAATGCTTCAGTCGCTTTCCAAATTCTCTCGATAATGAAAAAGTAACAAATGAAACATGTAAAACACTTTTATTTACCTTTTACAAACTACATTAAATGCAATACCGGTTGAGCTTACCCTAATCGTTGTTCAATCCAAAAACTTGTTACCAGTTCTCGTAACATATCAAACTTATTGGTTTCAACACAAAATCACTTCTCAACATCATAATGCATCAAAGTATGTAGATTTAACTTACCGTGCACCATATAGGGGGTCCAAAAATGGATTTGGCAATAAGATCCCCCTAAGATTTATACATAGCTTAGTTTACCGGTGAGGGATTCTCCATACTAGGTGAAGAATTAGAATCTTTTGATGGTTTCTATAGATCTTGTTCATCTCATCCCTAGTCTCTTCCCCATCAAATTTCTTCTTACCTTTTCGGTCAACAGACTGATTAACCGGTTTGATCATTTTTCTCTGCAAAACTTTGCAAGGTGTCTCGGATTGTGACAATGAAAACATACCATTCCAGATGCTCTCCAGAGTCCAGCATTGCCTCTACCAGTTCTTCTTTTGCAATTCATAGCTACATGTCCATAGTTGTGATAGATTGAACAAGTCACTTTCTGTCTATACTCCATTTCATAAGGACTAGACCAGTTCACATAAGGTCTCTACCAAGTAGGGTTTCTCTAGTCATTGAAAGATCTTTTCCATTCACCATTAGGTCTATAATTCATGTAATATCTCTGATTGATCATTCTAGACCTGCACTCAATAGCTTTATGCTCATACTTGTTGCAATTATAGCAATAACCATTAAAAGTTCTAGGCTTATATCCTTGATATGCATTAGGTCTATAACCATTAACAAAACTGGATCTACTTCTATAAATATTAGCAGTATGACCTACCTTATAACAATTGAACCATACTAGATTGTAGGGTTTCTTATTGGTGTTATTTGTTTTAGTTACAAATTTGTCTTCATGCATGGTGTCCTTAGTACCAGAATGCTCTCCTTGCTCAAAGGTTGTGTAACCCAAGCCATGTGTATCACCATTCTGCCTTTGTGATTGAATCTAATCATCAAGCATAGCAGTGCTCTTGTTGTATTTATCCAATATCTCATTAGCATCAACCAACTCCTTAGTAAGATCTTCATTCTTTTTCATAACTCTCTCTAAGGGGCATAGCCACGTCTAGATCAGCCTGTATTTCTTATTTTTCTTCTTTTTCCTCATGAAGATGTGTATGTAGGGTACCAATCTCTTGGTTTAGTTTAAAGATCTCATGATCCTTCTCTTTTATTTTGTCTTTAGTAGCCCTCCTAGATTCCAACTCTTGACTCATCCTAATGGTAAGGGCTTCCAACTCTCTCTTCAGATTTGACTTTTCATCATTCATCTTTTCCACCTCATTAGCCACTGCATCAATGTTAGTTTCCTCAGATGAACTATTTTCAGTAAGTTCATACAACAACTCTGCTATCTCTCTCCTTTTAGTCAATGAAGCTTTATAATTGACCCTTAACTCACCTAGGGCTTCTTCAGATTTTGCAAGCAGTTAGAAATCTCCCTATAACTAATATCCCCCATGATAGCCTTAAGGGAATTAGACTCTGATACCAATTGATAAACTTATAAGGCACTGAGAGTGGGGGGGTGAATCAGTGTAAACAAAAACAATATAAATCTGATCACCGCTTTAACCAACTTCAAAATCAATATGCATGCAAGAAATATAACCACATTAACAAACACCCAATAAATCATGAAACTCATAACACAATGATTTTCATGTGGAAACCCAAATGGGAAAAACCACAGTGGGAATTAGTACCCACAAAGATCAACTATCTGTAGTATAGAGATATGACTGGTTAAGGTATTACAATCACCCTGTTAGGGGTACACCCGATTAAGAGTGTCTTAGCCTAGTTAAGAGCTATTACAATAAGGTTTGTTAGGACCAGCCCTGTTAGGGGCTACCCAGCTATGGGATTTCAAAACACAAGCTAGTGGGTCAACTAGTTAGAGGATTTAAACCTTCAGACCTATTGGGATCCTACCGCACCCTGTTAGGAGTGACCTTGTTAGAGGATTTTATCTTACTGCAACTATTATGAAACAACAAGTTAAACTGATTTGCATATAGTACCTTTGTTCCTTATTAGATATGCTTTAGTTTTGCTTCTAACACTGACTAAACATCAATACAATGCTTCACCTTTCACCGCACAATCAAATTCTCACTATAGATCTCATATCTGATACATCATCACACAATATTCATCTTTTTATAAACAACTCTGCTAAGTCGGCTAAAACCCTTGGAACAATTTCCTAGGTTCAATGTATCTGGTCAAGCTTTCTCAACACACTTTACTCATATTGGCCACATAATTCATAACTAAAAAATATAACATTATGTCTACCGGTTTACTGATCTAAGTAACTTTGCTTGTACTGATTAACTGTTCTTCGTGACTGACAGCTCAATACATCATAACTTTCTCATTCCATCGAATCTGTTGATGTGGTTCCATTCATAGACTCCTATAAATGTCATGAATATGATGGTATGATGAATTAATAAGGATCGGGTAAACTAATAAGAGGGATGGGTGAATCAGTAGATATAAAAATAACATAAACTTTTCATCAAACAAAAACAACCTCTCAAGTCAAACTCAAAACTACAGATTTCAATATCACTGTCAAGTAAACCGGTTGACTGTCATAACAAAATAATAGTAAAACAACTTTAAAACTCACAAACCATTTAACTAAAACATCCAAATAATTTACCGACAAAAGTAAAAGCTCATTTCAGATTGTTGTCGGTCATCATATCATATCTAAATGGATTTAGTAGTTAAGAAAATCAACCATATCAAACATAACCACAAAAAACATTCACCACTTGACACAATGATTTTGACGTGGAAACCCAAATGGGAAAAACCACAGTGGGGATGAATACCCACAAGTATTTTGAACTCTTTTGAAGTTTTCCCTATTAGGAGCCAAACCTATTAAAGCTTTACAATAAGTCTTGTTAAGAATAGATCCTGTTAGGGACCACCTAGTTAAGGGATTGACTATAATGCCTTATTAGAAGCAATACCCTAATAGGAGTAACCTTGGTATAGGATTTGAAATCCAAGCTAATGGATCACCTGGTTAGAGGATTTAGATAACACTAAGCTTGTTAGAGCTTACCCGGTTAGGGGATTTGACTGTTGTAATTGTTAGAGAACAACAGGGGTTTGCTAATCTATTTGAAAAGAACTACACTTGCTTGTTTAGATCCTGTTCATGCTCCTATCTGCCATTACACATAGTACAAATACACCATCAGGTTTGGCAACCCATCACTCTTACATTCAACCAAAGTTGCCAACACTACAACAAAACAACTCATAAACCTTATAAACAAAACAATAGATCGGTAATGTTGGCATTATGTGAACTGGTATGAGGACATGATGACATTTTATGTTGTCATTGATGTTAATATGCTAAAGAAGAGAGAACCGGTATGTTACCAAGAACTGGTATATGTGAGAACCGGTATAACATTGTGAACCGGTATATGTGCCAAAGTGAAGTGGTGTGTTTGTTCAAGGTGAACAGGCATGTGGTTATGGGAAACATTGTATGACTACCGGTTGGTAGTCTCAACTTCAAGGTTTTTGGTTGAAGTACTTCAAGCCTATTTGACTCAACCAGTGACTTTGTGTGATGAGTTAGTATTATAACAAAGAACAGATCATGATGCAATGTCAGCCTTGTGCATGTGAAGGATCTCACATGAAGGATATTATTCCTATCTACCTCACGAATGTGCGAAGTCTGTAAATGGTGAAAATGCGTGATGGGTTATCAACCGCCATGAAAGCGGTGGAAAATAAATGATGGAGAACATCTTGAGATTAGTTCAAGACTATTGCATTTAATGCAATATGCTCAATGGTCAGGATTGAACCATTTGAATTGCTTAACCTAATAGGTTTAGGGTTTAGGGTTTATGCTACTGACCTATCTATTTCCTATAAGGTCAATGTTGTGTTTCTTTCTAAGGTTGTTGTCAAAAGTTGTGTGTGTATCCAAGAGAAGAGATACGTGATTCTTGCCAGACCAGATGAGAGAAGTGATACCTGCAGAGTGTAAGTGAAAAAGGTGAAGAGGAGCTAAAGCGGATCTGCATTGGCTTTGAGTGCTATTACCAGATCATTGTAATACCTGTTGATCTCTAACCACTTCAACAGTTGGGAAATCCCTTAACAGCGTAGCTTTAACTGGCTTACTATAAATCCTTTAACAGGGTGACTCAAAACCATTGAGTTCTTGAAATCCTCTAACAAGGTAAGCTTTAATAGGTTTAACCCTTAACCGGGTATTCTAGCCATCCCTTAACCGGGTGATCCCTAACAGAACCTATTGTATCAGTCTTTAACCAAACAAGGCTCCTAACAGAGCAGACTTCTAAAGAGTTCAAAAATAGCTTGTGGGTATTCATCCCCACCGTAGTTTTTCCCAGTTGGGTTTCCATGTGAAAAAATCTGTGTCATGTGTGGTGTTATTCATGTGATGGTTTAAGTGATTTGTCTCTAAAGGTAAATCATGTTGATCTAGCTATTTATATATCTTTGATGATAGATTACCTGTTCATGCACTATGGTGAAATGGAAATGAAGTATTAGATTGTATCAAAAGATAATTGTCAACTGGTTTATGCTTGTCTCAGTTATTCTGGGTTTTGTCAGTTGTACTCTGTTTAAGACCGGTGTTATTGTTTGTCTGCCAAAGCACAATGTCTGCTGACAAACCAGTTTAGGATTGTTTTTTTTTCTGTATTGATTCACCCCCCCCCTCTCAGTACCAATTTGGTACTATCCATTCATCATTGAGTTATCAATTGGTATCAAAGCATCCTCCACGTCCTCTGTGTTATAAGCTTAACCGCTTAAGGAAAAGATCCCAGTCTAATGATGAAGAGGGAAGGTCCAAAGTTAAACACAGATAATTTCAGTATATGGAAAGACAGAGTGAAGATATACATTAGAAGCATGGGTGCTCAACACTAGAGCTATGTTGAGAATTCTTATATTGCCCCTACCAGTACTCTCACCGATGACCAAAAGAGAGAGATGCGGGAGAATGGGCAAGTCATGGAAGCCCTAATTAGTAGTTTATCTGACATTGAATTTATTGATGTCCAAGATAAAGTAAATCCCAAAGAAGTATGGGATACTCTTGAAAATATCTATGGCGGTGATGAGCATGTAAAACAAGCTAAGGAAGAAAGCCTTAGAGGGAAGTTTGAAGACATGCAGTTGGTTGAAGGTGAGACCATTCAACAGTATGGAATAAGAATCAAAACTGTTGTCAGAGATATCAAGAGTGCAGGTGGTAAAATAGAAGATTCCACTATGGTAAGCAAAGTCCTAAGATCCTTATTACCGTTCTATGCAATAAGGGTTGTTGCTATTCAGGAGTTGAGATCAATAGACAAGACTAAGGTATCCCTAGACTCCATCATTGCAAAGTTGACAGCCTATATGCTAAATAGTTTTGATGGCAGTGTTCAAAAGACTAAATCAACTTTTAAAGCTTTTGTTGTGCCATCTAGAAAAGGAAAAGAAGCTAGCACTAGTGGAGAACCAAGACAAAGAAGAGAGATGGATGATGAGGAGATTCTGATGGCATTTGAAGCTCTTATTTCCAGGAAGCTTCCTAAAAGAACCGATAAATACAGAGGTAGGCTCCCTTTGAAATGCTTTTCTTGTAACTGGATAGGACATATTGTTGTAAACTATCCTAATGGTGACAATAAGGACAAACTAGAAAGGTTCAAGAAATTCAAAGGAGGAAACTAGAGAAACTGTTTTGTGGCAGTTGATGAAGGTGTCACAGATGAGGAATCAAAAGATGAAGAAAATGAAGATATTGTGTTTGTTGCTATCAATGAAGATGTGTCAGACAAGAAGGCTCTTGTACCCTACTTTGATAATTCCAATGAGTGCATTATTGATAGTGGTTGTTCTCACCATATGACTAGTGACCGGAGCAAGTTTCTATCATTGAAAGAGTATGATGGTGGTGTGGTTCGCTTTGGTAATCATGCACCATGTATGGTCAAAGGCAAAGGGTCCATCTCTCTTAATGGAAAGAGTAGTGTTGACAATGTGTATTGGGTTGATGGTCTCAGACAAAACCTTATGAGTGTTGCCCAGCTCAATGATAGTGGTCTCACTCTGGAATTCAAGAATGGAGTGTGCAGAATGAAGGGAAAAAATGGTGAATTGTTGGCCACAAGTATGCAGACCAAAGGTGACCTATTTCAGCTAAATGCAAATATAAGTACATGTCTTATGGCTAAATTCGATGACAGTTGGATATGGCATAGGTGACTTTGCCATGTAAACTTTGATAACATTGTGAAGGCTAGTAAGATCAAGGAAGTTAGAGGGTTGTCGATGCCGACCAAACTGGAAAATACCTTGTGCAGAGAGTGTCAACTGGGGAAAATGTCTTCCTCAACCTTTAAAGGTAAACCTTTCACTTCTGACAATTTGCTCGATCTTGTACATATTGATTTGTGTGGTCCTATGAAAACTAGGAGTATGCAGGGTGATAGGTACTTCATGATTCTCACTGATGACTACTCAAGAATGATGTGGGTCACATTCTTGAAAGATAAGTTTGAAGCTTTTGTAAAGTTCAAAGCTTTCAAAGCATTAGTGGAGAATGAAAGCGGTAAAAGGATCAAGTGCCTGAGAACTGATCAAGAAGGGGAATTCACTTCTGGTGAATTCAACAAGTACTATGAAGAACATGGCATCAAGAGGCAACTGTCTACCCCCTAGAATCCACAGCATAATGGCCTAGTAAAGAGGAATAATCAGGTTGTGGTTGAAGTAGCAAGAACAATGTTGATTCAAGGAAAGGTTGCTCACACCTTTTGGAGAGAAGTGGTGAGCATTGTAGTCTACACAATGAATTAGGTACTCATCAAGAAAGGTAATGATAAAACTCCTTATGAGTATTGGACCGGTAAGACACCTGTGGTTAGCTACTTTAGAGTGTTTGGTAGCAAATGTTACATCAAGAGGACTGAACACAAAAGCAAATTTGATATGAAATGTGATGAGGGGATATTCCTAGGGTATTCCACCAAAAGCAAAGCTCTCAAGTGTTTCAATAATAGGACTCAAAGAATTATGGAAAGCATCAATGTAAGAGTTGATCAAAACCTCTGAGAAAACTGAGGAAACCGACAGTGAGAAAGTGGTAAATGAACCAGTTGTAACCTTCTGGGAACCGGTTGCTAGTCAACCAAGTACCAGTAATAGTGTTCCTACACCGGTAGATGTAGATGTTGATATTGATGGAGATGAGGATGAAGAAGAAAAGAAAGAGGAATCTATTAAGACCATTCCTTGGTATGTCAAGCTGAACCATGATCCTAAGCAGATCATAGGAGACAAGGATGCAAGAATCCTTACAAGAAGAAAGGTCAGAGAAAACTCATGTATGATCTCTGAGTTTGAGCCTAAATCATTCAAAGAGGCACACAAAGATGAAGATTGGTTCAAGGCAATGCAAGAGGAACTTGACCAGATAGAGAGAAATGGTACATGGTCTTTGGTACCCAGACCGAAGCATAAAAAAGTCATTGGTACCAAATGGGTTTTCAGAAATAGGCTAAATAAGGATGGCACAGTGATTAGAAATGAAGCCAGACTAGTGTGTAAAGGATATGCCCAAGAAGAAAGAGAAGACTATGGAGAAACCTTTGCTCCTATAGCCAGATTGGAAGGAGTTCATATACTTCTTGCATATGCACCTTTTAAAGAATTCAAAGTATATCAAATGGATGTAAAATATGCATTCCTGAATGGTGTACTTGAAGAGGAGGTGTATATAGAGCAACCAGATGGGTTGTCCCTATTTGAAGATAGTGACATGGTGTGCAGGCTACATAAAGCCTTATATGGTCTAAAGAAGGCACCTAGAGCATGGTATGAACACCTTCACTCCCATCTTGTGAAGATTGGATTTGAGAGAACAAGTGAAGATAGAAATATCTACTTGAAGTCTGAACGAGATCAGATCTTGATCCATGAGGTATTTGTTGATGACATTATCTTTGGTGGAGATGACAAGATGAGTCATGAGTTTGCAGATGAGATGAAGAAAGAGTTTGAGATGTCACTCATAGGGGAGATTAAGTTCTTCATTGGACTACAGATTTAGCAGATGAAAGATGGAATATTTATCACTCAGTCCAAGTATGTCAAAGAGGTGTTGAAGACCTTTGGCATGGAAGATAGCAAACCGGTTGGTACACCGATGGTAACCAGTTGTAAACTATCCAAAGAGGATGACACAGCTTTGGTTAATGAGAAGGAATACCAATCAATGATTGGTAAGTTGCATTATGTAGTGCATAGCAGACCAAATATTGCACATGCAGTTGGCATTACTACAAGGTTCCAAAAAAGTCCAAGAGAATCCCACTTGGTTGCAGTCAAGCGGATTCTTAGGTATCTGAAGGGAACTATTGATTATGGATTGTGGTATCCATATAGCAAGGATTTCAACTTGAAAGTATTCACAGATGTTGATTGGGAAGGTAATGTGGATGACCGGAAGACCACAACCGATGGTGCATTCTTTCTCAGTGGTAGACTGGTCTCATGGATGAGTAAGAAGCAGAGTTGTATCTCTCAGTCTATAATGGAAGCAGAGTATGTTGCAGCTTTCATGAACTGCACTCAAACAATTTGGATGAAGCATGGATTAAATAGCTTCAAAGTTCCTTTATCTGAACTGGTAAGTATATTTTGTGACAATACTAGTGAAATTAACATCTCTAAGAGTCTGGTTTTACATTCTAAAACCAATCATTTTGAGCTTAAGTATCATTTCTTGAGGGAAAAGGTTCAGAACAAAGATATTGCATTGGAACATGTTTCCAGTAAGGAGCAGTTAGCAGACATATTCACCAAGCCTCTCCCAAAGGCTACATTTATGTACTTAAGAGGTGAATTAGGGGTGCTACCCCTTTAGGAGGTAAACTAAAGGTATATGTTCCACATTAGTCAAGTATTGCATAGTCAAATTTTTCTTCAGGATTAATGTGTTGAAGAATGCTACTCCTCCGAGGGAGCAGCATAATGGAACAGGGAAGCTTGTGCCTCCACTTTGGCATTGTTGTCAAAGGGAGGGAAGAAGTGAAGTGGAGAGATATCTACTGAAATTGGGGGAGAAGAAGTGAAGCGGAGAGATATCTTTGTATATTTTCATCAATGCCAAAGGGGGAGATTGTTGGCATTATGTGAACCGGTATGAGGACATGATGACATTGTATGTTGTCATTGATGTCAATATGCTGAAGAAGAGAGAATTGGTATGTTACCAAGAACCAGTATATGTGAGAACCAATATAACATTGTGAACCGGTATATGTGCCAAAGTGAAGCGGTGTGTTTGTTCAAGGTGAACCAGCATGTGGTTATGGGAAACTTTGTATGACTACTGGTTGGTAGTCTCAACTTCAGGGTTTCTGGTTGAAGTAGTTCAAGCCTGTGTGACTCAACCGGTGACTTTGTGTGATGAGTTAGTATTGTAATGAAGAATAGATCATGTTGCCACATCAACCTTGTGCGCATGAAGGATCCTGCATGAAGGAGATTGTTCCTATCTACCTCAGGAATGTGCGAAGTCTGTAAACGGTGAAAACGCGTGATGGGTTATCAGCCGCCATGAAAGCGGTGGAAAATGAATGATGGAGAATGCCTTGAGATTAGTTCAAGACTATTGCATTTAATGCAATGTGCTGAATGGTCATGATTCAACTGTTTGAATTGCTTAACCTAACAGGTTTAGGGTTTAGGGTTTATGCTACCGACCTATATGTTTCCTATAAGGTCGATGTTGTGTTTCTTTCTGAGGTTGTTGGTGTAGATAGGAATTTGGAAACCATCAAAGAAAATAGATATTAAACTAGCTCAATCACAAAATCTAGATTGCAATGATAAGAAATCCTAATTACAATCAATAAAGGCATGAAGACAAGATTTTCAAAATGAAATCAAAGAAAACCAGATGCAGATATCTCCCTCATGTGGCTCCATTGTTCTTCTTTCACCTTCCAATTTAATGTTGTTCTCACCTACAAAGTGCATTTGCAAGTGGAAAGCAAGTTGTTGATGAAATTTGTAGCATAAGGTTACTCAAAAATGTGATTGATTCCTTCGATTGAAGAAAATCATCCAATTTATAGACAAATTGGAGAGATAACAAGATTAGCATGAAGAGATTTGAAAGGAAATTTCAAATCAAGAATGACAAATATGACAAATTATGACAAAATTGACATTTCTATGCAAGATTGATTGATTGACAAAATTATGACAAATTATGACAAATTATGACAAGATTAAAAATGTCATTCCCATGACAAAAGGGAAGAGAGAAAATAGCCTCCATGATTGCAACAAATGGAAGCATAAACATAGCAGAAAATTAGGGGAAAAATAGGAGAAATAGAAATTAGGAATTAGGAGAAATTAGTAAATTGGAAAATTGAGGAAAAAGATGAAATAGAAATTAGGTGAATTAATTAATAGGTTTTCATCCATTAATTAATTCATTAAAGACCTAGGACTAAATAAATAGATTTATTTAACCCACCAAGAAGAAGAAAAGGATTTAATGATCAAATCATAAAACCCTAGAAATAAGAGGACAAGAAATTAGGTCAAGACAACAAGAAATTAATGTCAATTCGATCATGATTTTGATTGGCAAATGACCAATGCTAATAAATGATTGAGAATGATTGACAAATTGACCAAGATTGATAAAGAGATCAAATTGATATGTGCCAATTGATGAGGAACAATGAATAATTGATCCAAATTGACATGATTGAAAAGGACAAGGATCAATGATGAATCGATCGCAAGAAAGACAAGATTGACTAGGACAAGGATCGATGATGAATCGATCGCAAAATGACAAGTTTGATGAGGACAAGGATCGATGATGAATTGATCACAAAATGACAAGATTGACGAGGATGAGGATCGATGACAAATCGATTGCAAAATGATGAAATTGACAAGGACAAGGATCGATGATGAATCAATCATAAAATGACAAAATTGATGAGGATGAGGATCGATGATGAATCGATCGCAAAATGATGAGATTGACAAGGACAAGGATCGATAATGAATTGATCGCAAAATGAAAAAATTGACAAGAGGACAGGGATCGATGACAAATCGATTGTAAAATGACAAGATTGACAAGAGGACAAGGATCGATGACGAATCGATCACAAAATGACAAAATTGACAAGAGGACAAGGATCGATGACAAATCGATCGCAAAATGACAAGATTGACAAGAGAACAAGGATTGATGATGAATCGATCGTAAAATGACAAAATTGACAAGAGGACAAGGATCGATGACAAATCAATCTCAAAATGACAAAATTGACGAGCACGACAATCGATGACGAATCGATCGCAAATGACAAAATTGACAAGAGGACAAGGATCGATGACAAATCGATCACAAAATGACAAGATTGACAAGAGGACAAGGATCTATGATGAATAGATCGCAAAATGACAAAATTGACAAGAGGACAAGGATCGATGACAAATCAATCGCAAAATGACAAGATTGACAAGAGGACAGATAGATGATGAATCGATCGCAAAATGACAAAATTGACGAGGACGAGGATCAACCAAAATCATGACTGGAGATTGTTATCGACAAGACCTAATTTGAAAGCGAGAAAAATGAGGAATGTAGAAGGACTTGATGCTCACAAATGATAAAGACCAAGTGCGCAACATAGAAGAAATGTTAATGCAACATAAAAAACACTAAAATAAGGCAATGCGCAGATGTTAAAGTATGACTCCGCAAGCGTTGACCATTTTTAGACGTCTACACTTGGAAAAAGTTGTATGTGTGTATCCAAGAGAAGAGATAAATGATTCTTGCCAGACCAAAGGAGAGAAGTGATACCTATGTAGTGTAAGTGAAGAAGGTGAAGAGGAGATAAAGCAGATCTGCATTGGCTTTGAGTGCTGTTACCAGATCATTGTAATACCTGTTGATCTCTAACCACTTCAACAGTTGGGAAATCCCTTAACAGGGTAGCTTTAATTGGCTTACCATAAATCCTTTAATAGGGTGACTCAAAACCATTGATTTCTTGAAGTCCTCTAACAAGGTAACCTTTAACAGGGTTTAACCCTTAACTGGGTATTCTAGCCATCCCTTAATCAGGTGATCCCTAACAAGATCAGTTCCTAACAGAACCTATTGTATTAGTCTTTAACTAGACAAGGCTCCTAACAGAGCAGACTTCTAAAGAGTTCAAAAATAGCTTGTGGGTATTCATCCCCACCGTAGTTTTTCCCAGTTGGGTTTCCACGTGAAAAAATGTATGTCATGTGTGGTGTTATTCATGTGATGGTTTAAGTGATTTGTGTCTGAAGGTAAATCATGTTGATCTAGTTGTTTATATATCTTTGATGATACATTACCTATTCATGCACTAGGGTGAAATGGAAATGAAGTATTATATTGTATGAAATGATAAGTGTCAACCGGTTTATCCTTGTCTCAATTATTCTGGGTTTTGCCGGTTGTACTTTGTTTAAGACCGGTGTTATAGTTTGTCTGTCAAAGCACATTGTCTGCTGACAAACTAGTTTAGGATTGTGTTTTTGTCTATACTAATTCACCCCCCCCCCCCTCTCAGTACTGGTTTGGTGCTATCCATTCATCATTGAGTTATCAATTGGTATCAGAGCATCCTCAATGTCTTCTATGTTATAACCTTAACCGCTTGACGAAAAGATCCTAGTCTAATGATGAAGAGGGAAGGTCCAAAGTTAACTAGAGATAATTTTTGTATATGGAAAGATAGAAAGAAGATATGCATCAGAAGCATGGGTGTTCAACACTGGAGCTATGTTGAGAATTATTATGTTGCCCCTACTTGTACTCTCACCAATGACCAAAAGAGAGAGATGCAGGAGAATGGGCAAGTCATGGAAGCCCTAATTATTAGTTTATCTGACATTGAGTTTATTGATGTCCAAGATAAAGTAAATCCCAAAGAAGTATGGGATACTCTTGAAAATATCTATGGCAGTGATGAGCATGTAAAACAAGCTAAGGAAGAAAGCCTTATAGGGAAGTTTGAAGACATGTGGATGGTTGAAGGTGAGACCATTCAATAGTATGGAATACGAATCAAAACTGTTGTCAGAGATATCAAGAGTGCAGGTGGTAAAATAGAAGATTCCACTATGGTAAGCAAAGTCCTGAGATCCTTATTACCGGTCTATGCAATAAGGGTTGCTGCTATTCAGGAGTTGAGATCAATAGACAAGACTAATGTATCCCTAGACTCCATCATTGCAAAGTTGATAGCCTATGAGCTAAATAGTTTTGATGGCAGTGTTCAAAAGACTGAATCATCTTTTAAAGCTTCTATTCTACCATCCAGAAAGGGAAAAGAAGCTAGCACTAGTGGTGAACCAAGACAGAGCAGAGAAATGGATGATGAGGAGATTCTGATGGCATTTGAAGCTCTTATTTCCAAGAAGCTTCCTAAAAGAACCATTAAATACATATGTAAGCTCCCTTTGAAATGATTTTCTTGTAATCAAATAGGACATATTGTTGTAAACTGTCCTAATGGTGACAATAAGGAGAAACTAGAAAGGTTCAATAAATTCAAAGGAGGAAACCAGAGAAACTATTTTGTGGCAGTTGATGAAGGTGTCACAGATGAGGGGTCAGAAGATGAAGAAAATGAAGATATTGTGTTTGTTGCTATCAAGGAAGATGTCTTAGACAAGAACGATCTTGTCCCCTACTTTGATAATTCCAATGAGTGAATTATTGATAGTGGTTGTTCTCACCATATGACTAGTGACCGGAGCAAGTTTCTATCCTTGGAAGAGTATGATGGTGGTGTGGTTCACTTTGGTAATCATGCACCATGTATGGCAAAAGGCAGAGGGTCCATCTCTCTTAATGGAAAGAGTAGTCCTGACAATGTGTATTGGGTTGATGGTCTTAGAAACAACCTTCTGAGTGTTGCCCAGCTCAATGATAGTGGTCTCACTCTGGAATTCAAGAATGGAGTGTGTAGAATGAAGGGAAAAAATGGTGAATTGTTGGCCACAAGTATGCAGACCAAAGGTGACCTATTTCAGCTAAATGCAAATATAAGTACATGTCTTATGGCTAAATTCGATGACAGTTGGATATGGCATAGGTGACTTTGCCATGTAAACTTTGATAACATTGTGAAGGCTAGTAAGATCAAGGAAGTTAGAGGGTTGTCGATGCCGACCAAAATAGAAAATACCTTGTGTAGAGAGTGTCAACTGGGGAAAATGTCTTCCTCAACCTTTAAAGGTAAACCTTTCACTTCTGACAATTTTCTTGATCTTGTACATATTGATTTGTGTGGTCCTATGAAAACTAGGAGTATGCAAGGTGATAGGTACTTCATGATTCTCACTGATGACTACTCAAGAATGATGTGGGTCACATTCTTGAAAGATAAGTCTGAAGCTTTTGTAAATTTCAAAGCTTTCAAAGCATTAGTGGAGAAGGAAAGCGGTAAAAGGATCAAGTGTCTGAGAACTGATCAAGGAGGGGAATTCACTTCCGGTGAATTCAACAAGTACTATGAAGGACATGGCATCAAGAGGCAACTGTCTACCCCCTAGACTCCACAACATAATGGCCTAGTAGAGAGGAATAATCAGACTATGGTTGAAGCATAAAGAACAATGCTGATTCAAGGAAAGGTTGCTCACACCTTCCGGGTACTCATCAAGAAAGGTAAGGATAAAACTCCTTATGAATATTGGACTGGTAAGACACCTATGGTTAGCTACTTTAGAGTGTTTGGTAGCAAATGTTACATCAAGAGGACAGAACACAAGAGCAAATTTGATGTGAAATGTGATGAGGGGATATTCCTAAGGTATTCCACCAAAAGCAAAGCTCTCAAGTGTTTCAATAATAGGACTTAGAGAATTATGGAAAGCATCAATGTAAGAGTTGATGAAACCTCTGAGAAAACTGGGGAAACCGACAGTGAGAAAGTGGTAAATGAACCAATTGTAACCTTCTAGGAACCGGTTGCCAGTCAACCAACTACCAGTAATAGTTTTCCTACATTGGTAGATGTAGATGCTGCTACTGATGGAGATGACGGTGAAGAAGAAAAGCAAGAGGAATCTATTAAGACCATTCCTTGGTATGTCAAGATGAACCATGATCCTAAGAAGATCATAGGAGATAAGGATGCAAGAATCCTTACAAGAAGAAAGGTCAGAGAAAACTCATGTATTATCTCTGAGTTTGAGCCTAAATCATTCAAAGAGGCACACAAAGATGAAGACTGGTTCAAGGCAATGGAACAGGAACTTGACCAGATAAAGAGAAATGGTACATGGTCTTTGGTACCCAGACCAAAGCATATAAATGTTATTGGTACCAAATGGGTTTTCTAAAATAAGCTGAATAAGGATGGCACGGTGATTAGAAACAAAGCCAAACTGGTGTGTAAAGGATATGCCCAAGAAGAAGGAGAAGACTATGGAGAAACCTTTGCTCCTATAGCGAGATTGGAAGGAGTTCATATGCTTCTTGCATATGCACATTTTAAAGCATTCAAAGTATATTAAATGGATGTAAAATATGCATTCCTGAATGGTGTACTTGAAGAGGAGCTGTATATAGAGCAACCAAATGGGTTGTCCCTATCTGAAGATAGTGACATGGTGTGCAGGCTACATAAAGCCTTATATGGTCTAAAGAAGGCACCTAGAGCATGGTATGAATGCCTGCACTCCCATCTTGTGAAGATTGGATTTGAGAGAACAAGCAAAGATAGCAATATCTACTTGAAGTCTGAAGTAGATCAGATCTTGATCTATGAGGTATTTGTTGATGGCATTATCTTTGGTGGAGATGACAAGATGAGTCATGAGTTTGCAGATGAGATGAAGAAAGAGTTTGAGATGTCACTCATAGGGGAGATTAAGTTCTTCATTGGATAACAGATTCAGCAGATGAAAGATGGAATCTTTATCACTCAGTCCAAGTATGTCAAAGAGGTGTTGAAGACCTTTGGCATGGAAGATAGCAAACCGGTTGGTACACCGATGGTGACTGGTTGTAAACTATCCAAAGACGATGATGCAGCATTGGTTAATAAGAAGGAATACCAATCAATCATTGGTAAGTTGCATTATGTAGTGCATAGCAGACCAAATATTGCACATGTAGTTGTCATTATAGCAAGGTTGCAAAAAAGTCCAAGAGAATCCCACTTGGTTGTAGTCAAGCGGAATCTTAGGTATATGAAGGGAACTATTGATTATGGATTGTGGTATCCATATAGCAAGGATTTCAACTTGAAAGTATTCACAGATGCTGATTAGGCAGGTAATGTGGATGACCGAAAGAGCACAACCGGTGGTGCATTCTTTCTTGATGGTAGACTGGTCTCATGGATGAGTAAGAAGTAGAGTTGTATCTCTCAGTCTATAATGGAAGCAGAGTATGTTGCAGCTTTCATGAACTCCACTCAAACAATTTGGATGAAGCATGTATTAAATGGCTTCAAAGTTCCTGTATCTGAACCGGTAAGTATATTTTGTGACAATACTAGTGAAATTAACATCTCTAAGAATCTGGTTTTAAATTCTAAAACCAAGCACTTTGAGCTTAAGTATCATTTCGTGAGGGAAAAGGTTCAAAACAAAGATATTGCACTAGAACATGTTTCCAGTAAGGAGCAGTTAGCAGACATATTCACCAAGCCTCTCCCAAAGGCTACATTTATGTACTTAAGAGGTGAATTAGGGGTGCTACCCCTTCAGGAGGTAAACTAAAGGTATATGTTCCACATCAGTCAAGTATTGCATAGTCAAATTTTTCTTCAAGATTAATGTGTTGAAGAATGCTACTCCTCTGGGGGAGCAGCATAATGGAACAGGGAAGCTTGTACCTCCACTTTGGCATTTTTGTCAAAGGGAGGGAAGAAGTGAAGCAAAGAGATATCTACAGAAATTGGGGGAGAAGAAGTGAAGAGGAGAGATATCTTTGTATATTGCCATCAATGCCAAAGAGGGAGATTGTTGGCATTATGTGAACTGGTATGAGGACATGATGACATTATATGTTGTCATTGATGTCAATATGCTGAAGAAGAGAGAACTGGTATGTTACCAAGAACCAATATATGTGAGAACCAGTATAACATTGTGAACCAATATATGTGCCAAAGTAAAGAGGTGTGTTTGTTTAAGGTGAACCAGCATGTGGTTATGGGAAACTTTGTATGACTATCGGTTGGTAGTGTCAACTTCAGGGTTTCCAGTTGAAGTACTTCAAGCCTGTGTGACTCAACCGGTGACTTTGTGTGATGAGTTAGTATTGTAATGAAGAATACATCATGTTGCCACATCAGCCTTGTGCACATGAAGGATCTTGCATGAAGGAGATTGTTCCTATCTACATCGGGAATGTGCAAAGTCTATAAACAGTGAAAACGCATGATGGGTTATCAACCACCATGAAAGTGGTAGAAAATGAATGATGGAGAATGCCTTGAGATTAGTTCAAGACTGTTGCATTTAATGCAATGTGCTCAATGGTCACGATTGAACCGTTTGAATTGCTTAACCTAACAAGTTTAGGGTTTAGGGTTTATGCTACCAACCTATATGTTTCCTATAAGGTCGATGTTGTGTTTCTTTCTGAGGTTGTTGGCAAAATTTGTATGTCTGTATCCAAGAGAAGAGATACGTGATTCTTTCCAGATCAGAGGAGAGAAGTGATACCTACGGAGTGTAAGTGAAGAAGGTGAAGAGGAGATAAAGTGGATCTGCATTGGCTTTGAGTGTTGTTACCAGATCATTGTAATACCTGTTGATCTCTAACCACTTCAATAGTTGGGAAATCCCTTAACAGGGTAGCTTTAACTGGCTTACTATAAATCCTTTAATAGGGTGACTCAAAACCATTGAGTTCTTGAAATCCTCTAACAAGGTAACCTTTAACAGGGTTTAACCCTTAATCGGGTGATCCCTAACAGGATCAATTCCTAACAAAACCTATTGTATCAGTCTTTAACCAGACAAGGCTCCTAACAGAGCGGACTTCTAAAGACTTCAAAAATATCTTGTCGGTATTCATCCCCACCGTAATTTTTCCTTGTTGGGTTTCCACGTGAAAAATTCTGTGTGTCATGTGTGGTGTTATTCAGGTGATGGTTTAAGTGATTTGTGTCTGAAGGTAAATCATGTTGATCTTGCTGTTTATATATCTTTGATGATAGATTACATTTTCATGCACTAGGGTGAAATGGAAATGAAGTATTAGATTGTATGAAAAGATAAGTGTCAACTGGTTTGTGCTTGTTTTAGTTATTTTGGGTTTTGTCGGTTGTACTCTGTTTAAGACTAGTGTTACTGTTTGTCTGCCAAAGCACAGTGTCTGCTGACAAACTAGTTTAGGATTCTATTTTTATCTATATTGATTCACCCCCCCTCTCAATACTAGTTTGGTACTATCCATTCATCATTGAGTTATTAGGTAACACATCACAAACCTAAGATCTCATAGAGATTACAAATAGATCAGTTCAAGTATGCCCATTGGATTACATAGCAATTACTTGCACATCATTCAAGATAACCTTGACCGCTCCTTCATCACCCCTTCATCAAACTCTATAACTCATCACACAATTTCCATTGCATGCAATGAACTTGCTCATTCCCAAGACAAAAACCATTATCTCTACGCGCCAAAAACCATTTGAAACTCTTCTCATACAACATGCAAATGTGCATAATCATTACCGCTCATCATTTGATCCTAAACCAATATAACCAATTCACCAAAATTCATTGATTAGGGTTTAGGATATCAACAGGTAGGGTTTACTAGTTGAAATCGGTTCTCCTCTACTAATACTAGTTTCCTTCACAAGCTCTCCTACCGGTTACAATTCCCTTCACTAGCTCTTCCTACTGTTACAAAACAATATTATTACAACATCATTAATGGTTCTAATTGATATCAATGACAACAAAAATTTCATCAATGCAATCTTCATGCAAATGCTAGCATAATATATATTCCAAACCACAACACTCAACTCTTCATGGATCTTCCGTAAGGTCGCTTGAACATCGCACTATCCCTGTTTACCGGTTTGTTGTCTTGTTTACTAGTTCACTGTTTAACTACTTCCACTACCTATTAGGCTTTATGGGTTGGACTAAAAGACTTAGATGACTGACAAAACATGGTTGCCATCAATGACAATACAAATAAAGTCATCAATTAGCCAATTACAACAAAATCACCATCAAGCCAACATCATGCACCATAAACCCAAATCGCTCAAACATCCCAAGAAATCCATTTACTGCCAAGTCAAAAAGAATAAGACAAGTTACAAAAAAATCCTCAAGCATCATAAATTCTTGTATATCAACTGCAAACTCTTGTTGAAGCATCGTACCTTCCTACACCATTTTCATGATTATCAATGTTAGGTCTCGAAGGCAACTGAGAGCGGGGGCTGAATCAGTTGTCCAATAAATACAAATCAAAACTAAATTAACCAAACTTAATGCTTAATACTGGTAAACCAAAATTTAATGTTAGTAGATAGTTTAACAGTTAATTGCAGTACCGGTAAAGTTTAATGCATGAACCAAAAAGATAATAACATCCACAACACATAACACAGATATTTGTATGTGGAAACCCTGTAAGGGGAAAAACCACAATGGGAAACCTTACCCACAATCAAATGATACTACTACAGATAGTATGTGTGTATAATATGGAGTTTGCACATGCAGAAAGGTCAACTGCTTAGAGCTCACTGCTTAATCACAAAATGGGAGTCACACTGACTACAATTAGATGGTTAAATCCAATGATAATGTATTCCTCAGAATAGCATCTACATATGCTAGATTCAGTGTCGGTTAAGCTCTGATTCGCCTTCTTCAAACCTTCCTTCAATCTTGAATGATGTCTACATGTATAGCTCTGCTTATATTCCCATATAACTTATTACAATCCTTTTCCACAGTCTACCATAATCTCATAAATGAGATCTTACATATATACCAAAACCTAAGACCAATTGAGTAGGTCGGCTCACTAAAAGATATTACAATAAAATCAACTACAAATGAATCAATATCTGATGCATGATGTCGCCTCAATGTATTTAGAATAATAATAAATCATCTTCATGATGTGTCATGTTGATCTGGAATAGATATGCTTGTCGGTGCATATCCTGGACCTATTTGTCAGTAACAACAAATATATAAACCCGATTAGATCAATAATCAAATCACCAAAACCAAGTGTTCAAACAATGTCTTCGACATAACCAAGTAATCTCCAGATGATAACAGATCATCCTCAGTGCCAGTGAACAATATAATACTACCGGTTAACCAGATTATGGTGATTGTGCATAAGTCACTGATCATGTCGATGAACATAACCAAAGATCTCCAAGTGTTTCTCAAGTGTTGACAAGTGTTGACATCAATGACAAAACCATATCAACATATCCAAAACACCAACAATCTACATGGTTATGGAAATGAGTTTGATGAGGAACCCTCGATATCTCATGCCTTCCATCAAAGATCAAGATTATCCTATGAATTTATGATTGACATTGCTTCTTTAAGGTTTTCCCTTTTTATTTGCTAAGTTCATAGTTTTTCTTTCGCTCTCAGTATGTTTGAGTTACAATTCACTTGTGCCTGCCATGTGTTGGCATGGCATGAATTTTTTATGACCCTTTTTTCTCCAAGTTGTAGAGCCCCATTAAAGCACCACGTGGCATTTTTTTTTTGTCAAGCCTTGATTGCAGTTTAACATGATTTTCTTTTTGGGACATGTGGCAGCCTTGTGGAATGTTTTGAGATTGTAGTTTTGTTGAGAAGCGAGACTCTCTATCTCTACTATCACATGTCATTGTTGGCAACAATAAGAAGAAAAACTGAGAGGGGGGAGGTGAATGAGTTTTCACCAGATTAGATCAATTAAGCACAATCTCAAATCTGATCAATTACAACAAAAAGAAAGATAACAATAATAACAACAACACACATAACACCAATATTTTTGACGTGGAAAATTTGGTTAAGGAAAAAACCATGATGGGAATCTACCCACAATGAGATGATACTCTATAGTAGTATGTGTAAATATTACAATGGGGAATGTACATGCAATCAGGCACAATGCCTAGATCTCACCACTTAAATTGCAATGGCCCAGAAGGCTCCAACCCTCAATAAAGGTTCACTACCTTATAAAAAGATTCAGACTACAATCTAGAAAGAATGAACTAGAAAAATAGCAGCTACTAATGCCTGATGATAGTTCCGGTTAAGCTCAAGTGTCTTCCCTTCAATAATCTCTTCTCAACACACCACACCAAAAGATGAATTCACTTGTTCGCATGTACACCACTCTCTAATAATGCATACTCAACACCTATGACACCAAATTACATGAATATTACACCCATTTATGTAAAGAAAGCAGAGTGCGGAATATGCTCTCCTATCGTCAATTCTAAAGGGATAATCAGGCAAGGGAGTATTTTAATTTCAATTTGAAATACATTAAGATAAACACACACAAAAGAACACCAGATATACATGGGAAAACCCTTATGGGTAAAAAACCCACCACCAAGAAGATTCCTTTATTTAGTAAACAACACGGTTATAATAAATTCTCAGATCTTCTTTTCAGACTATCTTCTCACCACATGCAGACACCTCTCCACTCAACTTCTTCAACTTCTATCATATTGGCTACTTCCTCAACCACCTATATACATACCAAACATTCCTCTATCAGTTTGTATACCAGCCTTATAACCATCAATTAACAACCTATCCATCCATGAACTCGTGGAAAACCTATTATCCCATATTCATCTGAAAGTCAAGTTGGTTCATATTCAAATACACTGACAGAAACATTTCACGTGTCTACCTACAATTCTTTTGGACTTTAGTCTAGGTGACCATCCACAGTCGGATATTTCTTCATTAGCCCATCAGAAACGTTACTCAGAAGTTACCTCGATCTCCGATCACTAGTAGATGACCTCATCAGCCCATCAGAATAACAAACAACTAGTTCTTCCAATCTTTAACGATGCCCCAATCATTGAAAGCAATCCTGGTCGTCCAATCTTCCTTGATCTCTTTCTATGCTCTACCATGTGGCACCCCTTGATTGGCTTCAGATCCATGCCTTGACATCTTAGCACGGCCTCAATATCAGCTCAGAATTCTTCTTTGTCGCTGGGTCATGATGGAAAGTCTCACAAACAATTTCCCATCGTGACCTAGCAACCATCGTCAGATCTTCTACAATCGTCATCAAATCATTTTGATCTACTTGACCTTTAACTTGCCTTAGCCGCTCTCGTGTCAGGTCCCACCACTTGATCTCCATGTCGCGAGGGATATACTAACGAGTAGTTTCCCCTCGTGACATAATGACCATCATTGGATCAACCTAATCTGCTCGATCGTTATCTCACTTGAGACGCTCGGGCCATCCACGTGTCAACCTCTGATTCACCTCCTGGACCCACCATTGAACCCGGGCCCACCTTGTTGCCAAGTCATGGGAACAAACTGGTGAGCTACTTCCCATCACCATTTAGCGACAACTGTCAGATTATTCTTGATCACCATCTGATCTGCCCAACTTTCTCACCCGATAACCGAACACAGGAAAAGGTTCCATCAGTTATCAGCATAACTTACATGTTCATCTGATAGCCAATGACGAACTGATCACCAAAGGTGACTTCATCGTGATATCAGCAGAACTTCAATATAGCTAACTCGATAGGCAATGTTAACACAAATATTGGTCAGGAGATTTGAGGCATATTCCCAGCAATTCATACTAATCATCAACCTTGACTACAAGGTTGACCAAACCCATAACACCTAATTAAAAAATCACATCACATGATACATAAATCAGCACTGGACCAACTGAGTGCCATAGGTGGCATAATATTTACCTAAATTAACTTCCCAAACATGCACCATTACCAGAAATCTCTCCAAGATTAGTCGCAACATGTTACACCACCAAAACACCACATAACTCGAAGAATATCACCAGACCATGAAGATCATCAAGAACTTGCACAATAAATAATGCAGACCATCAAAACAAATATTACATGATTAAGAAACACCAACAAACACGTTAGAACCATCCACAATAGTTGCACCAACACCACTTATGCAAATCTTCATCGATCAACACACTTACATTCAAGAACACTTAACAACAACTCACATAAGAAAGATATCTTCCAAAGCACAAAATCATGAACCACTTGAAATGAAGATACACATGAACATCAAAAATATTCTCCCAAAACCACAACACACGATATGATCATACTGGAGCTCACCGGATCAAAAACTAGACTCTACCAACCACCGAATAGAAAAACCAAACCTCAAACTGGATCAAATAATATGATCAAGTAGACTTCTAGATTATTGAAACCAATAAGAAATGAAATATTCTAGTATCCCAAATAGATAAGACAACTATATCAACTCATTGCAATCACCAGATCACCAAAACAATTCTCTGCAATACCAAAACATAGGAATATGTTGACCTCGATGACAACAATATATCTTAGCAACAACAATGCCCAACAATCTCCCCCTTTGGCATTTATGGCAACATATAAATGTGAAAAAAAATTAATGCAAAGAAATAAACCAACATCAACAAAATCCAATAGGCTCCCCCTAAGATCATGCACACAAAGCTCCAAAGATAAAACAATTTTTCACATGCTTCTCTCCCTCTTTGACAAAAATGCCAAAGATATAAACTAATCAAGCTTCTCACCCACTAAGAAGAACAATCTCTCCCCCTTAGAATAAATTCATAGCTCTAAACAACTCACTAACTACTCCATCTGAGTAGGAGCATCAACTCATCAACCCGGATAAAGAGATAAGATCATGAAGTCCACCAAATTGATGCATCTCAATGCACCTAGTTCTCATCAAGAGGGGCAAAGACCCCTAATTTTTATCTGAAATACAAAAATGTATCTACAGACAAAGGCTTAGTGAAAATATATACAATATGATGTTTTGTAGATACATATTCTAGTTTAACTTCTTCATCACTAACTTTCTCCCTCAAGAAATGATACTTAATTGATATATGCTTCGTTTTAGAATGCAGTACTGGATTCTTGGAAATATTAATAGAACTTGAATTGTCACAACAAATAATGGTAGCCTCATCATACACAACTCTAATGTCTTTCAGCATCTATTTCATCATAACTACCTGAGTACAATTTGTAGTAGCAACAATGTATTCAACTTCAGCAATAGATCAAGATGTAGAATCTTGTTTCTTTCTCACCCATGACACCAACTTATTCCCTAAAAAGAAAGCTCCACTGGTAGTCCTCTTCCGGTCATCTACATCACCTGCCCAATCAACATTAGTATAGGCACATAGTATAAAATCATCATTCTTTTGATACCACAGCCCACAGTCAGTAGTTCTCTTCAAGTATCTAAAAATTCTTTTAACAACAGTAACATGAGTCTCTTAAGGATCAGCTTGAAATCTGACACAAAGACACACAACATGCATAATATTTGGTCTAGTCTAAGTCAGGTACAATAGTCCACTAACTGTATATCTATACAAGGTCTAATTTACTTTCTTAGATTCATCATTCTTAGATAACTTGCATCTAGTCACCATAGGAGTTCCAACAGGTTTAGTATCATCTAACCCAAATTTCTTCAACAATTCCTTGACATATTTAAATTGAGAAATGAGAATACCTTTATCGGTCTGAGTATTCTCCAATCCTAAAAAGAATTTCATCTCACCTATCATAGACATCTCAAATTCCTTTTGCATATCATCAACAAACTTCATACTCAAATCATCATCTCCTCCAAAAAATAATATCATCCATAAATACTTCAACAATCAAAATGTTATCATACTTGATGTTATAGTATAAGTTATTCTCAATAGTACCTTTACAAAATCCCAACTTCATCAAATACTTATCTAATCTTGCATACCAGGCTCTAGGAGCTTTCTTCAGTCCATACAATGCTTTCTTCAATTTGCATACCATGTCTCCTTCATCTGATAAAGAAAATCCTTCTGGTTGCTCAATGTAGACTTCCTCCTCAAGATCACCATTCAAAAAGGGTGACTTTACATCCATATGATAAAATTTAAAATTATTGTAAGCAGCATAAACTAGGAATAATTTAACAGCTTCAATTCTATCTACAGGAAAAAAAATTTCTTCATAATCAATACCTTCCATCTAAGAGCACCCCTTACATACCAATCTTTCTTTGTTTCCAACCAATTCAGCGGCTTCATTTAGTTTATTCCAGAACACCCATTTAGTGTCAATCACATTTTTATCTCTAGGTCTCAGAACAAGCTCCCAAATGTTATTATTTTCAACCTGATTCATTTCTTTCTCCATAACTTTTATCTAGTTCTCATCCTTACATGTTTCAGCAACATATTTGGGCTCAATCTTAGAAATGAGACATATCTCTTTAGCAGCAAGTCTTCTCCTAGTCATCACACCCTTGTTCTTATCACCAATAATATTATTCTTAGAGTGATTTAATTTTTCATACCTCAAAGTCTTTGGATTATTTTGATTCTCAGGCTCTTGAAGTCCTTCACCGAAAGCAACAATATCCAGATTAACTGTCTCTACCAAATTAATCTGCTTCAGGATCTTAGCCTGTGTAGGCTTAGAGATAATATCCTGTTCATCAATCTCATATCCACATGCTCTGATCTACTTACCAAAACATTCATCAAATTTAACATTTGCACTTTTTACTATCTTTTTCAACCTCTTATTGTAACACTGGTAGGCCTTTCTCTTAGTAGAATATCCCAACAAGATTCCTTTATCACATCTTGCATAAAAATTTCCTATATCCTCATCTCTTTTTATATAACATTTTCTTCCAAAAACTCTAAAATATATAACTGTAGGAATATGACCAAACCATAGCTCATAAGGAGTCTTACCAAAATAACCTTTTATATGCACCTAGTTGAATGTGTAAACACCAGTGCTAACAAATTCCTTCCAAAAGGTTTGCACAACATTTCCTTCAATCAACATTATTCTAGAAGCATATAAGATTGTTTTGTTCTTCCTTTCAACAACTACATTTTGTTGAGGAGTACTAGGAGTAGATAACTATCTTCTAATTCCATTCCTCTCATAGAATGTATAAAACTCACCAGACGTGAATTCTCTTCTGTCAGATCTCAGACACTTCAACTTCAACCCTATCTCAGTCTCCACCCTTGCTTTGAATATCTTGAATTTCTCCAATGCTTTTGTTTTCTCCCTTACAAAAGTCACCAATATCATTATAGAGTAATCATTAATCAACAACATGAAATACTGGTCACCCTGCATGCTTCTCACTCGGATTAGAGGGCTTCACATTCTTAGGCAAATCTCTAACAACTTGAGTAGAACTTATCCTTATCATATAGTCAAAGTTTACATGACATGTCCTCCTATGCCATAACCAACTTTCATCTATTTGAGCAATCAAACAAATTTTCCCACTAGAATTAAAATGAAAGGTATTACCTTTAGTTTTAGTCCCTATTGCAATCTACATCAGAGGCATTCAGAATCTTGCATTTACCATTCTTGAATTAAAATCATATCCCTTGTCAACCATCTATTGAACACTTAGAATATTATGCTTTAATCTGGCTCCCTTAGGCAATCTCCGAGCAATGAGTGATTCAATCTCATTCAACACTTTCTCTTGTTCTTCCATGTCTTTCATCTCTCTTTCATATCTTGAAACCCTAGATGAAATCTCTCCTAGATCATACAATTGCTTCCCGGATATAGAGGCTTTAAATGTAGTCTCAGATTTACCATGTGATTCTCCAAATTCACACAACTCAAATGTAGCCATTGTACCAACCAACATATCTCGTCATAGTAGTCACTCTAGATCTCATAAATATCAACAACTTTAGCTTTATAAGAAGAAGGAATGGATCTCAATACCTTAGCAACAATCTCATCTTCCTCAAGAGTTCCACTGACACATCTAATGTTCATAACAAGCTTATTCACTTTAGCCATAAAGGAAGTTATGTTCTCATCTTCTCCCATCTTTAATGTTTCATATTTTCCTTTCAAAATCTGCAATTTAGAAACTTTAACTTGTGCAACTCCTTCATACAAGACCTCAAACTTTTTCCATATCTCATGTGTAGTTTGAAGTCCCATCACATTATTCATCTCTGAATCGGTCAAATTACTCAACAATGCTTCCTTATCCCTTATGTTATGTTCAACTTCCTTGATCTCATCAGCAGTAATTAGTCCATTCGGAGGAACATTGTAAACATTATTTGTAATCTTCCAATAATCTTGTCCAAGACACTTCAAATTAACTTTCATTTGGTCCTTCCATATAGTATAATTATTTCCATCAAATCTAGGACTCTCCTTCTTAAACACATAAGCTACCATCCTAGATATCCTCAAGCAGTTAAGCTTCTTCCAGAGGATCTATCTCTGATACCACTTGTTAGAAACATCAAGAAGGAAATCTAGGAGGGGGGGTCGATCAATTTTCACCATATTACATCAATTAAGGACAATCTCAGATCTGATCAACTGCAGCAAAAAGAAAGATAAAAATAATAATAGAAACACACATAACACCAATATTTTTGATGTGGAAAACCCGGTTAAGGGAAAAACCACGGTGGGAACCTATCCACAATGAGATGATACTCTATAGTAGTATGTGTAAATATTACAATGGGGAACTCACATGCATTCAGGCACACTACTTAGAGATCACTGCTCAAATTACAATGACCCAGAAGGCTCCAAACCTCAGGGAAGGTTCACTACCTTACAAAAATATTTGGACTACAATCTGAAAAGAATGAACTACAAAAATAGCATCTAGTAATGCGTGATGACAGTTTCGGTTAAGATCAAATATTTTCCCTTCACCAATCTCTGATCAACACACCACATTCAAAGATGAATTAACTTGTTCACACATACACCACTCTTTGATAATGTAGACTCAACACCTATGACACCAAATTACATTAATATTACATCCATTTATACAGATCATCAACCTTGACTACAAGGTCAGCCAAACCCATAGCACCTAATTACAAAATTAAATCACATGATACATAAATCAACCACCAAACCAATACAATGCCATAGAAAAAATAGTATGAACCTAAATCAACTTCCCAAACATGCACCACCATCAGAAATCTTGCCAATATCAACCGCAACACGTTACACCACTAAAACACCGCATAATACGAAGAATATCACTGGACCATGAAGATCATAAAGAACATGCACAATAAATAATGTGTACCACCAAGAAAAATAGGACATGATTAGGAAACACCAGCAAGCAAGTTTGAACCATCTGCAATAGCTACACCAACACCACTTATGCAAATCTTCATCGATCAACACACTAATGTTCAAGAACACTTAAGATAGTAACACAGATAATAATGCTAGCTTCTAGAGCACCAAATCATGAACCACTTGAAATAAAGATACACACAAATATCCAAAACATTCTCCCAAAATCACAACACAAGATATGATCATACCGGAGCTCACCGGATCAAAAACCAAACTCTAGAAGCCATTGAACAGAAAGACCAAACCTCAAACCAGATCAAATAATACGATCAAGTAGACTTCTAGATTATTGAAACCAATCAGAAATGAAGTATTCAAGTATCCCAAATAGATAAACCAACTAGAACAAATCATTGCGATCACCGAATCACCAAAACAATTCTCTGCAATACCAAAACACATGAATATGTTGACATCAATGAAAACAACATATCTAGCTACAACAATGTCCAACAGTCATTCTAGAAAAACTCTCGGGAGTTCCACACATTCGATTAGTAGAAGCCCAAGTATTTCTTAGGGGATAAAAGTAGTGTAATGGGTGGCATTAAACTATTTTTGTGGTGTTGTTCCAGATATGTCCAAGAGTTTGTTGCAGAAGAGTGGTTAGGAGCCCCTTTTGATCCAATTCACAGGAAGATGAATTGTCTATGCTAGGGGCCAAAAGCAGTTATTGCTTTCATGATATTTGACGATTGTCTAGAGTGTCGATGATAGGGTGCTGGTTGGTGTTTTAGAAGGATTTATTTTCTTGATTTCCCAATGGCATGTAGTTAGGCCTTCTCTATTTAATTTGAAATATTTGTATGAGGACTTCTTTGGGAATTTTTATTTCTAGAGAATACAGATAAGTTTTCTAGGCAAGAATTTTAGCCTAAAGGTTGTTATTGTTATTTTGAATTAAATTAATCAAACTATGCTTCAAGCCTTTTGGACTATTTTGTTTAATGTGCATTGATAGTTTTTTGTGCAATTTCAAATTTGGTCTCAACTCTAGTAATGTATACTTAAATTTTGCTAGTTGAATCATGTTACATACTCTTTCATTCTGGTAGATGTTTTGTGTGTGCTTTTCTTCATGTTGTAAGAATTTTTAAATGTATCTTAATAAATGTCCACAAGGCATGTAGATGGTTGAATGGGCCTTAAAATTGCATGTATTTGTAGTTCTCTATGCTAGCTATGTAACAAAAATATCAACTCTAGCATATCACCTTAGATTAGGTTTAATTTTTACATTCTTCCTTACCCTTTTCCCTCTCAATGAATGAAGAGTTGGCTTCTAAAATCCCAGAGGATACTCAGTGAAAATGCATAGGTTCCTTAACACTAAGTTTCCCATAAGACTATGTTTCTACAAGTAATTTTAGAGATCAAAAATTATTTTTCTGGCACACTCGATGGGACCAAAATTCTCTTAGCTAAAATAGGTGTATGAGCCATAGGCCTATCACCAGATCTCACTTTTTTGAATCTGAACCTAGTTGTTCCACCCTTGGTAACAATCCAAACTAGAAGGTTGGGAGGGGGTATAGGATTCCACATTCAAGCCCCTATGCAAATGGCAATCCCTCCTATTCAAAACTTTGTTATATGGAACAGTGGGAATCCTCTTATCCCACTTATTCCTCCTAACCAATGAGATCTTATTCCAACCTCCATATTAAAAGGTTTGCAAAAATTTATTGGAGAGGATTCTAAAACCCATGGAGAGAACTTGCAGGATGTGGGTGATGTATGTAGTGGGCAAAATGTCACCCAATAGAATGTGACTTTGAGACTACTTGCAACATCTTTTAAAGGGAAAGTGCAACACTGATATAGATCTCTCACACCAAACACAATAGTTGACTGGGACCAGTTGGGAGATCAATTTTTTGAATGCTTCATCGAAAAGGGAGACAAATCATCCTTGTTGCAGTAGTTGATAACTATTAAGCGGGATCCCCAAGGGGCTATAACTTATTTTAATACTAGATTCCAAAAGACTTGGTAGAGGATCCCTTTAACATCCTTTCCTCTTGAAAATATGGCTTTTGTTTTCTACCTTAAAGCTTTCAATTCAGACGTATCCATCATGATTCAATCCTTAGGTGGTAGTACCCTCCTAGTTGCCCGTGAGCTTACAGTCCAAGTAGAAAATAACCATATTGACATGGGAAATCTCCCTCTAAGACCACCTATACAAGTATTTCCTAAATTATCAAACCAAGTATTTGAACAAGCACCCCCAAGTACATTTGTGCCACAATCCATGTATATATACCCAAATGCCCCAAACTAGCACCTCTACTTCTACCTCCCTAGTTGTTGGAGGGACATGAAGAACTTGCTAAGAACCTTTTCGAATCAAATAATTAACCTCAAAAGGAAACAGGCAACCATAGATAGGCCACCTTTTCAGAATTACGGAGGAAGACCCTTGTATTAGCAAAACCAATTTTAGGAAGGTGCGAAGCCAACTCAGATACAACCTAGCAATCAAATTGTACTTGTGCCAACCCCTTTGCATGCCATACCACCTAATCAAAACAAGGAGTTAGTATCGAGTCAAAATAACTTAGTAGATGATGCCAACTCTTGATGCTTCCCCTACAATGATGCGCATATGCCACAAAATCACCCAAGGGGAAACTTGCAGCAGAAGGTGGAAGAACAAAGAAGTCAAGCAATGAATCTGGAAGTTGGAGTATACTCTTCCCTAGGAATGAAGAACATTGTTCTTACAACTCAAATGTAGAGTATGTCCATTGAGAAAGAGGTATAAATTGCCCCATATCAGACCCTTTTCTCATGAATGGAGGGCGAAGAAGTGACATTTACAAATGATGCTTTCGCATCGTCTTCAAAGACACCCTAGTTCCAATTTGACTATAATCTCCACTCAAAATTTTGCTTTATGGGATAACTCGTGGTTAAAAAATCTAAGATGAGTCCAGATAAGCTTCATGAAGAACTCATTGGAGCTTCCACTTTTCACAAATCTAAGGAATCCATGCCCTACAAGCCTAAGCAGTCAAAAGATCCCATTATTATGGTTCTTAATGTGGTGTTAAAGAAGGCTCCTGCCAATGTGTCCTTATGGGACATTCTTTCTATTTCAGAGAAGAAGACCCATTTATGAGAAGCACTTAGTGAAATAGAGAAGCCTTCGACTAGGTCTAGAAAAAAACCATCAAACATAAAAGGCAAAGAGCTACAGTCTCGAATTCAATCACAATCACCAACGGAACTCACTAATAAGGAAGAAGTTTTTGCTAATGGCAAGGTAGATAAACCGAAACCTACCTCTTTCTTTTTAATTCTTATTTTAGGAGATAAATTACTCCATAATTCTATGATTTATTTTGGAGCTAGCACTATAATAATGCCTAAGAAAATAGCAAAAATCTCAAAGCTATAATATGGGCCTCTTAACAAGGGAGTCATGCAACTTGATGAGAAATAAGTCCATGCTATAGGTTTAATTAAAATCCTTTCACTCACCCTATTTTCTTGTCTGAGAATCACCATCTCTCAAGAAGTAGTAATTATATATATTCCCCCTTCTTCGGCCTTTGTTTGTCTAGAGATTTTGTTGCTAAGATAGGAGGATACCTCTCTTTGGACTGGTCTCACCTTATCCTTAGAACCAAGCATGGAGCTAAATTGAAAATATTGTTTGAGCCTTTACGTTTATAGCATATGGATGATGAGGCCATGGTCAACTTTGAAGAAAATCATACCTCTATTACTAGAAATCAAATGAAGTCCATTGAACTTCTTGAAGATAAAGAAATAACTGGAGAGCGAACCCCGGATAAGGAGGTTTTCCTTAATGAATTCATAGACGTTGATCCCTATGGAAATTACCATGCCACAATACTTGGAACCTATGTGATTTTTGATGAGGATCAGATAATTCCTAAAGTGTCAAAAGATCCTCAAGACAAAGAGAAATAAGAAAAGGACCTAACCTCAAAGCTATGGACCTTACATTTTGATGGAGCTAGATGCAAAACAAGATCTAGAGCAGGTATTTTCCTAGCATCTCCCTCTGGGGAATAGATTCTTAGGTCTTTACATTTTGATTTTACCTTCTTACAATGAAGTAGAATATGAAGGATTATTCATGGACTAAGCCTTGCAGAATGCTTAGGTGTCCAACAAGTATGGGGTATGTTTTCTACAAAACATGTCCGCATGCGTTCGTACCATCATAAAGTATAGGATTTGATCAAAAGTTTTGAAGATACCAATATCCAAAGAATTCCCTAGAAGTAGAATGAGGTTGCAGATCGTATGGCTACAGTAAGATCCTAGGTTGATCCTATTTCAAGTTTGTTAGAAAATAAACACTCGGTCTGGGTAGTTGTGAGACCATCCATACCAAACAATGATTTGAATTGGCAAGTTTTTCAGAATGATTAATAGATATCATTGTTCATACAACAATCATGTGAGTTCGCTGAATAGTTGCAACCTAAGGTAGTGGTAGCGTATGGTGATCAAGTTATTCTGCTAAAATCAATCAAGCTTCCAAGGGTTTTATCACATTGGAGAACCTTTTTGATTTCTATGATGCAAGAAATGATAAAAGGAAGTTTACAATTGATAAAGGGGATTGCACTAAGCTTAAAGCTGGAGATGAGAAAAAGATTAAGGTCAGTAAGAATGTTCCTTAGTGGGACAAGGATAGACTAATTCATTTTTGTGACAAATACAAGTGAGTAATTGCCTGGTCATATGACAAGCTCAAAGGATATGATCCCACCATAATTTAGCATACTATTGAGCTCACTGAAGGAGCCAAAATAGTCAAACAGAAGTAACAACTGATTAATCCTAAAAATTGAGTCCCTAATGTCTGAAAAACTTAAAAAATTAATTGATCCTTGAATTAATTATCTGATCAAATATAGCACATGGGTTTCTAACCTAGTGCCAATTTGCCAAAAAAATTGAGATATCCGCCTTTGTGTGGATTTTTGAGACCTAAACAGAGCATCCTTAAAGGACCACTATCCCCTTCCATCCATGGAGTAGATATTACATACAATAGCTGGGTCCAAAATGTTTTCCATGCTCGATGAATTTTCTGGGTAGAACCAAGTTTTGGTTAAGCAGGAAAACCAACATAAGACAATGTTCACTACAAAGTGGGGAACATTTGCATATGCCAAAATGCCTTTTGGCGTTTCAAATGGTGGAGCCACTTTATAAAGAGAGATGGATATTTCTTTTAAGTAACTCATAAATAAAATCATCATTATCTATCTAGATGATTTAACCATGTTCTCTATGAACAAGGAAGATCACTTTGATCATTTGGAGCTTATTTTTTGGAAATGTTTAGAGCTCAGGGTGTCCCTCAATCCAAAAAAATGTATTTTTGGTGTCCCTCAAGGAAAGTTGCTAGGACATATCATGTCTAAGGATGGGGTATCCATTTATCTAGACCATGTGAGGGTTATTAAAGAGCTTCCTCTTCCCATGAATAAGAAGGGTGTTCAGACTTCCTAGGGAAGATAAATTTCGTTAGTCGATTCATATCTGACTTTGATAGAATGGTTAGGCCTATCACCTTGATACTGAAAAAGGATTCACATTTCAAGTGGATATAGGAGGCCAAAGAGACTTTTGAAAAGATCAAGGAGGCCATTTTATTTGCTCTAATTTTGGTTAATCCTAATTTGTCCAAAGATTTCTTGATGTATGTCTATGCTGGCGATTTTAGCATTGATGTGGTATTAACATAGAAAGGTGATGAATGAAAAGGAGAACATCCAATTTCTTTCCAATCAAAGATTATAAAGGGTTATAAGTTAGGTATAACTTCATGGAAAATTAAGTGTTTTCCATTGTTAAAGGATTGAAGAAATTTAGACATTTCATCACTTCCAATAAGACTACGGTCTATGTGGCCCACCTGAGTGTTTAGGAATGTATAATGGAAGGGGAGATAATAGAGAAAAGAGAAGAGCCAATTAGATCACAAAAATCCTGAGTATGACATTGATGTCCGACCCACCAAATTAGTCCAGGGAAAAGGTCTATGTGAGTACCTAGTGCAAGAAATAAAGGTTCTTGAAGAGGAACAAGATGAAATGGTCCTCTTCCATGAACTTGAATCTGAGGGATGTTGGGTCACTGATAGGGTGGAGTTCATGAAAATTGGGAGATTCCCTTCTGACCTTCCCCACAATAAGAGAAGATTCTATAGGTTATAGAATAGTGGTTACCAGGTGGTGGAAGGAATATTATTTAAAAGAAACCTTGACAAAGTGCTTATCTACTATGTAAACAAATAACAAGCAGAAAAGATCTTGCATGAGTTTTACAATGGCACCACAGGAGGTCATTTTTCATCCCAGACCATAGATATGAAAGTCACCCATGTAGGGTATTACAGGCCTTCATTATTCAATGATGCTCATGCTCTAGTTCGGGAGTGTAAATAATTCTAATTCTTTGCTGGTAAACATAGAAATGTATCCATGTGGTAGATGAATTCTTTGCCCAATGGGGATTGTATTTTATAGGAATGATCAACCCAGTATCTATTGTTTATCACAAATAGATTCTCACTGCAGTAGATTATTTCACCAGGTGGATAGAGAAAATTCCCTTAAGAAATGCAATGAAAACAAAGATCTTAAGCTTATTAGAGGACCTTGTGTCAAGGTTTGGCTCACCAAAAACCATCATTTCAGATAATGCTAAGGAATTTTTAGGTTCTCAGATCACACAGTTCACCCTTAACCATGGTATTTATCTAAAAATATCTTCTAATTATTACCCACAAGGGAATGGTTTAGAAGAGTCAGTAAACAAGAATCTAATCTAACTTATCAAAAGAATCGGTGCAAAATAAAAAAGGGAATGACACATGCATTTGAGGAGTGCACTCTGGGCAGACTGCATAACTCCAAAGTAGATCCTGAAGACTTCTCCCTATGAGCTTATCTATGGGAAAGAAGCTCAATTTCTGGTTTCCTTAGAGATTTCGACACTACAACTACTCAATTCTTTAGAGTTGGAGGAAAATGAACCTATGGAGGTCTGACTAGAAGAACTTCTAGAACCACATGAAGAAAGAGAGAAGGGCTTCAGTTCCTTTCAAAATAGGTAGTAGATTCTTAAGAAATGGTTCGATAAGAAGAGCTCAGGATCTGGTTTCAATAATGGAGACTATTTTAAATTATAATGAGCAAGGTGTTAAATGAGGCCAACATGCTAAGTTTGAAAGCCTTTAGGAAGGCCCTTTCTACATTTATGAATGCAAAGAATTTAATGCTTTTGAGCTAGAAAATATGCAAGGTGAGGCACTTGGGATTCCTGTTAATGAAATCCATCTTAAGATTTTAAATTAAGCTCCCTCTTTCATAAGTATGTAAATATAGTAAATAGCATGTGTTTTGCTTTCCTTGAGGCCGCGTTTTTGTCCTAGTCTAGAATTTGAGTTCTCAAATCCTTAAGCCTTTTAGAGATTTTGAATTATAAAAAATAAAGTAAAAGGCAGAAATAAGAGAACATACATTTCAAGAAAAAAGCCATGGCACATATGCAACATAAGTATTATATTATATTATGTATGTAATTTTCTTCACATATACATCAAAATAGATCTTAGGCCCTTTATAAGTACTACAAGAGATAACAGAAGGGAAGAGTAGAAATAGGGAGGTCCTAATCATCTTCCTCATCATCTTCCACGTCTTCCTCTTCATCATATTCTTAATCATCCTTCTCCTTCGCATAGTCAGAGTTAGAGCTAGAGAAGAGCATAACCACCTTGAGAACTGGAGGTTCATTTAGATTCAAAATCCTCAAGAAGATGTAGTCCCAAAAGTCAAAATACCAAGTAACACCATCTTAAGGAACCATGCAATGTAGATGTAGTAGAAAGTTGGAAGCACTCCTTACCTAGTCTCTATGGTGTGCCAAGGTCATGGTCTTGAAACTAGAGATGAAAGGTAACCATGGAACCACCTCACTGCAATCAACAAAGTGCCTCAGATTTGAGGATGTGGGGATTCCCACATAAGGAACAATAACCTCAACCACCTTGTTCAGATCGCCTAGGTAAATTTGTAGAAAAATTACTTCACTAAGATGGATGATGAGGTCTTTAGGCAGGTTGATGTCAAGCAGCGAATCCACAAACCGGGAACAAATATCCTTGTTCACATGATATCTATTTTTAGAACCCATAAATCCCTCACCCAACACCCACTTAATTGCCACAATGAGCACCTAATTTTTATGACCAATCATTCTCTATAAGCGCTGATCTAAAATATTGCCTAGGAAAGCTACTTGAGTCCTAGTGCTAGCTATCCTGATAGGGCTATCCATAATTCCCATACTTAGTAGCTAAACCAAATGTTTGAGTGAGAATGGTCACCTATTTGAGGGGCATTTATAGAAGTAAATTGACATGAGTTATAAGTTAGATTTAATAACTCATAAATCAGTGCAAGTTGGTTTCTAGTGCCAATTGATTTCATAGCAGATGAAAATACTAGAAAATATTATAATCTCGTTGTATAGAAAATTGAGAAGTGTGCAAGGTGGGAGCTTGAGCCATGCATCCATCCATAGAATTTCTTTATTATGGAAAATCTTGAGTATCTCCTCACTTTATAAGTTCTACAAGTAATCTTAAATGTTTAGTAAGTGAGGGAATATGTTGTTCCCAAGAAAAGTTGTCCAAACTTTTTAGATGATGGTAGTAAAAGCGTAGTGGCATTTCAACTCTGTTGAGTTGGTAGTTACACAAGCAATGTGTGAATTGAACTCGCACAAATATCTTAGGTGGTGCATGCATTAGGAAAAATACATAATTAACTCACCATTAAGCACAAAAACCAAGGGTCCTAGCATCTCAAAGAATATTAATAGCTTTGAAAGGTGTGCATGCAAAGATAATGTCCTATGAGGGAAACTTTTATTTGTGCTGAAGTAAAGCTTTGAAATAAAGAACAGAAGGATGAATTCAGAGGAAAGAATTTCAGGTGATATTGCAAGCTCTTCCCGAACTAATTCCTATGTGAATGTGTTCAAAGAAATATCTCATGCTTCCCATGTTATGCCCCCAAAACCTATTCATGCAAAAACAAGGCCGAAGGAAAAATGCATGACCAAAAATCCCTTTGTAGTCATAGAGAAATATGAAGAAGTTTATGACCCAGACTTGCTTGAACATCCAAAGAATCTCAGTGAAGGTGCTTGTCAGAGGATGTTGAAAAAAAAGAATGATCCAAAGTCACCAACGGTCAAACTCTTAAATTTTGGCCTCCCACAATACATTGTTCACATGGTTCCTCATTGCCCTGAGTTCATTGATGTATGTGCCATGAATATCAAGGAAAAACCAATGATCATCTAGGGGAACTCCCTGAGAGTGTTAATAAATGTGGATGCTATCACAGATATGTTGTGCATTCCCCTACTCAATGAGGACACATAAGTTTTCTATAGAGAAACATTGGAAGGGTATTGACAGAGAAGGAGAGATGTTGTAAGTTTTTGTAACAACACAATGGATAGAGACCCAACTATCACTAACCATCCAAAGTTTCCCTTATCATACAGTGGTTTGAAGCAAAAATATCTACAAGATACCCTCTCAATGTTGGCATACATTTAAGGTTTTGATGATGACTTCAGTATCCATCCTTTTAAAATGTGTTTTCTTTTTAAATTTCGGAAATAGCAGGAGCCTTTCTAGTATGACTTTGTGGACATCCTCACCCACGAGATTATAGAGTAGTTGGTGAATTATCAAAAGCAATATAGGTTCAGGTACACCTCATTTCTAGTTCATATGTTTTTGCATCAAAATGTATATTTTTTGTCACTATATGGACTTGTCAACCTTTAATAACCAAAATAAGAAGAAACTATATGGACTTGTCAACCTTTAACCCATATTTTGTCTACTACACATGATTCATATGTATTCTCTGATTCTTTCTTGACTCTTTCCATACAAGATTTGGGTAAACAAGACCTAGATTTAGTTACCTGCTTCTCCAAAGACCAAATTGGCTCGATGATGTCATGCCAACCCCATTATGACTAGTTCTTGGGTCAAGATTTCTCTTTTGTCAGAGTCCATGGTTTTACAGAAGAGCCTTTCCACCTCCCAACCTACATCACTAAACATACCCTAGCCTTGGAAATTTCTAGACAGCTGGTTGTAATGGAGCTTTGCATGGGCTCGGGAAGGCATAAAACCACCATAACTCAAGATCATAAGATTTTGGGCCAGGCCATTTTTCTCAAAAAGGGGCTTTAAGAAGAAGGAGTACTTACCTCAAAGATAGTTCATTTGGGGTTCATAGTTATTGATGATAAATGGAGTTATGATCCAGATGGCTACCTGTCAAAGAGGAAGATACTCATAGTACACATTTCACATGAATCATGGGGGGCCTAGATAAACCCACCTCAGGAAGATCCTAAACTATATGTGAAATTGGATCTCATTCCTAAAGAGGAGCGACCACCATGGTTAAAATTCTATAAGCCAATAGGGAAAGTAGATCCTGCCAAAAAGACCTCTCATTCTCACAAAGAGGATGGATGTGGATAATTGGCCAAAGGAAAAGAGATTAGCCTTTTGGACGTACATGTAGGAGATTCAACAAACTAGAATGGGATTTGGTAACCTTCACACGGACAAGGTATTTGAGAAAGAATGACAAAAGTATAAACATGATAATAGTACAAAGATTGAGTACAATCCTCCACTAGGTGGCATTGACTCAACAAATCTACTTATTTTACAAGAAGCAGTGTCACAAGGGGAAAAGTGGAAGTAGATTGAATTGAGACCATCTTCATAGACCTGGGGACTTATGACTGCATATGAAGCTATTAAGAGGCCCCTTAGTATGCCTTGTTCACAAGTAGTGAGGAAGTGACCCAGCAAGACATACAAGTCTCAGAGTCCTCCAAGTGCTAGCATGGCTCCCCAAAAGAAGAGATGAAATACAACTGATGTTTTGAGAAATGTTCAAACACAAGTACCTATTGCAACCCATGTTTTAGTCACATCAACAACCACTTAGGCTCAAGCACACTTTTCTCCCCCTTTTCTCTCTTCTTAGTCTTTGGCTTCACTGGAAGCCTCATCCTTACATGCTTCTATTGTTGTATCTAGTTACCCTCCTGTGATAGTTGTTGGCATTGAGTTGTCATTTATGTCAACTGGTATTGCAGGCTACTGGTAAAGGTATGTCACCCAGTATAAAGAAAATTGAACCGGTATAAGGAAGACTAACATGAAGGCTTGTCAATCAATATGGTGGAAGACAAGTAGGTATTGAGACTATCAGTAACTTCACTAGTATGAGGTGATATGCATGTGTGTGTTAGTATGTGTTGTAAGTATTTTGAGTATTAGGATTTTCTCCTTTCAATCTATTTCAGTCAGCAAGGTTTCAGTGTTTCATTTGCCTCTAAGGGTTATTTTTCTAAGGGTTTAGGGTTTTGCAAATTCACCTTTTCATCTTGTAAGCCATGCGTTCATGTTTCCTCCTTACCTTTTCCACTTAAGTGGAAGGGTCAGTCCATCGTTAGCAAAGGGGCCCCTTTCAATGTCTTCGCCTAGGTGGGTTTTAATATTTTATTTATTTTATTCCCCTTTTCCTAATCTTTATTCCATTTTTATTTATCTGCCAAGTTTTGTAAAGCTCGCATGGCTGCCTGATGATCCAATGGTTGGCATTGTTTCACAATAAAAAGAAGCATGAGAGTTATCTTTCACAAAGCAGCGAAAAGATGGTGGGCCTGAGCAAGTAAGCGACTCCCGAAGTAAAGGTCGAGCATCTTGTGGTTGATCAAATGATGCGTGTTGTTTCACAATGTGAAGGTGCAAGAAGTTTACTCTTCGCGAAACAGTGAAAAGGAGATGGCTGACACATGCTAGATTAGGTGGCAAGACAGCTCGATGTGCGGCTGTAGCAAAAGGTCAGCTATCAACAGAACACATTGCTCTGAATGGATTGTGAGTTGGTTCGCTCAATAAAGTGCGAGTGTTGATGAAATTTATGGTTCGGCAACACAGGTGGTGGTTAGATGGTGGAGCCCGATAGAGTTCTTGAGATAATAAGTGATGAACACATGGAGATATTTGCTGGAAGTTTGCAGACAAGTGGATTTGCACATAGGGCCCACTTTGAAGGCTAAAGGAGTTAACGGCTGAGCATCTCGAAGTTGATCGGACGTCGCTCGTTGTTTCACAATGTGAAACTGTAAGAAGTTTACTCTTCACGAAACAGCGAAAAGCCACTAGTGGTGGCGGTGGCAGTTACACATGGTTATAAGGACAAGCAGTCACAGTGAAGGATAAAGGTCGAGTGGTTAGTTGTTGATTGGACGCCTCGCACTATTTCGCTATGCAAAGTAGCATGATGTTTACTCTTTGTGAAATATCAAAAGGATGATGGGGCCAATTCCTAAAGAAAGATGACTCGGGTAAGGTAAAGAACGTGCATGTTTTGCATGATCTGACGGTAGGTGCTATTTCACAATGCAAAGATGCATGAAGTTTATTCTTCACGAAACAGCGAAAAGGCAAAACACTTAGATATTTTTTCTTGTTGTCCGTTGGAGCCATTTTTTGAATTTGATTACAAATTAATTACTAAAGCATGTGGCTTAATTGATTCTAATCAATGCTTAGTTGTCGTAATAATATTTATATGATTTGAAGTTTTGGCGTGAGTTCAAGGAATCTTGCAGAGGAACCAGTGAATAGAGAGAATTTTCTCAAGCAACAAGTAAGTTTCTACAAATTGTTTAACAATTACAGTTTGATTGATATCACTGGGTGTTTGATTTCTCAAAGAATCTGTCTAACATTTAACTGAAATAATTGTAATTCTAAGATGGCACCACAAAGAGAATTTAGGGGGAAGGTTAATTACCAAGAGAGAGCCATTTGTGATGACTTTTTAGAGAAATTAACTAGGTCCACTAATGCTTCATCTAAAGTAAAGGAATTGGTGCCCAAAGTTGTCCGCCTGGGAATTGGTGATGGTTTATATGATAAAGGGAATTGGTTGAGGGACCCCCAGATTGGACTATTAGTCTTAGGACTTTTCAAAGTGGGGTTCGGCTAGAGAAATTCCCCTGCTCCAATGAATAATATATGAGAATTAGATGTTGGGAAGCTCATAGTCCCTAGGGTTTTCATGGACGTAGACCTGCTAACCCAAATTGCAAATAATTATGATCCCGATACCAAGACTGTGAAAAATGTAAATGGTGGATCTCTAATTGAAATAAATGATGATGAGTTCAGGAGAGATTTCACACTTAGTGAAGTATCAAATTACTTAGAGCCTATCAATTTTGAAACACTGGCAAAGGTTTATGAGGCACTAAGAGATCACCTCAGAAATGGCCCCTTAAAAGAATTCTTCGCCAAAATAGGAGGATTGATAGTTGTTGGCCCTAGCATCATGGAACACTTCTCTTTAAACCTATTTTCTTTGAGGGCTAAAGGGATGTATTGGTCCCTATGTCAGCTTCTTAGGGAAGATGCAGAAACTACTATGCCAACCCACTATATGTTCATGATAGCACAGATTTTGAACCCATCTATGGCAGTAACTTTTGATTTTGCACCTTATCTCACTGATGCCATTCATGAGGGATTGATAGGGATAAATAATGCTAAGGTGGATAGACCTTTTGGGTGGTATTCTCTCCTTATGCACATGTTTTTATTTAAAGGTGCTGAATATTTTGCTAATGAAATGGACCTGCTCAAGGAAAAGGATGGAGATGAGATGCTTGTTCAATTATGGAGCACAATTCTATCTTGGGATAGGGAAGATGCAAGTTACTTGAAGTTTGATAGATGTTTTGCATCTAGGCTTAGAATCCTCTTATGCCCACAGAACCCTAGGATTCCTAAAAGTCTCCTTGAATTCCTAGGGCTAAAGAATTTGTTGAAGGCATCAACATTGTGCACAATTGAGGTGATATATATTTATACCCTGTCTCTACTATATTCAAAGTTTATGGTTTCAGAGGAACTCCATATTTTCTCCCCTATCAAGCCCCATTGAATATAGGAATTGCTGAGATATTGAGGCAAATTGGAGGTTTGCAAGAAGCAAAATTGACGAATTGGGGGAAAGGAACAATTTTTCCAACTGTTACCATAGCACATCGATTTGTAATCACCAAGGGTGGTTAGACACATTTTGATGATTTCTTTCAGCCATACAGGTTGTCTACTATAGTGGCAAGGTTTGCTGATCCGAAGGATTTCTTTAATGGTATGTTCAAGAAGAGGGTTGTAAGTAAAGGTAAAGCACACTAGTTTCACTTCCTTGAGGATTTAATAAGGAATGAGTTCAATTTGGCTGAGCAAGAAGTTAGGAAGGAAAAATAGCTAGCTTTTAAGAATATTTTGGATTTCATTCATTATTTTGACAGCAATTATGATCATTTGGTTAGTTTTCATCCTTTTCAGGAAAATATTAAGTTTTTGGTAGATTATTTTGAGGATTTTAATGCAAACTCTGAAGGAGAAGAAGGAGGCTATGATGAAAGCCAATCCTGAAAAGGCCAAACTATTTGTAGCCAACCCCTCCTATGTCAAGATGATCTCTCCAAGAAAATATGCAGTGTAGAAAAGCTCAAAGTACAATATACTAATGCCAATAAGGGAGGAACCTCCATCTACTTCAAAAGGAAAAAGGGCATTAGAAGATGTGGTTGAGATTCTAGATTCCTCTAAAAGATAGAAAATAGGGGGAGAAGTGGAGACAGATGAGCCCATGTATTCTCCTTCCCAATCCCCAAGACATATAGGGGATGAACAGGTAGTAGCAGAGCAACTATTGCAATTAGGAAGTCTTGGGGAAACTACTCTCACTTATGAGGAGTTGCAAGAAGGAATGCCTGAAGAACCAGCAAGTGCCCAAATGGATTTAACCACAGAGGAATTTATAAGTAAAGATCTGGACCCTATCATTAAGTAGGCCAGTGAGGAGTTTTTGGCAGATGATAGTTTTATCAAAATAGGGTCCTTCTTGCAGTTTGTTTGGAGAAAGAATATAGACCAATTAAAGGAAAGATTCGAGAAAGGAAAAATTGAATGCCCTTAGAAAGATACATCTGTAGTTGAGGCGGATGTAAAGAAAAAAAATTTGACAAAATTTGGGACTATTACCCCAGAGCAAGGAAGGAAGATGATTGCAGAAGTGGGAGTCTTTATTCTCCCTAAATGGGATATAGAAGATGCATTAGTGCTTGAAGCAGTCAGGAAAGAAACAAAGCCCCTAGAAGGAGTGACTTATAGTAATGATCATGCTACCCTAGTCATGTGGTCACTAAGAAGGGAGGAGAGAAAAAAGAAGACGGACACCTTAGAGTCCAGCTATCTCAAAGGCATGATTGTGAAGAGAGTGAAGGACACAGGGGTAGTGGAGGCTGCTAGCACAATTTTGGAATCAACAAAATCCAATATGGTTGTAGCTAAGAAAGAAGCCAAGGAAAAGGTCGATCTCCAGGTTAAGTTGGAGTTAATCCTAAAAGCTTATAATGAAGCTAAAGTTGAAATAGCTCAGAAGGATTGTACAATTGTAAAATTGAAGAATCAAATAGCAAGACAACATCAGATAGGTGAATCTTCTACCTTGATGATTGCCTCTTCTCAGCTAAACCTCCATCTACTATTCCAATCATTGAATTTCCTTTGTCCCCTATAACTTTTGGTTTCCAATCTACTGAATCTATCTAAGATGAAATAGAAAAGTTGAAGTAGGCTCAGGCTATGTTTGCGAGTAAATATGAGGAGAAGGTCAGGGGAACAATTTTAAAGTTTGTTGACACAATAGGGGCTTCTATTGTGTATATATATATATGAAAAGAGTGTTGAGCATGTTGAATGATTTGAAGGAAGACAAGGCTAATCTAGAGATAATTTTAAATAAATGGATGGAAAGGGAAGAAGACTTGGAACTTATGCACTCATCCCATGAAGAGGCAGATGTTGATTCCACTATTAAATCCACATGTGAGTTGGTTAAAGGTATGTCCAGGTTGGTAGAGGGAAGAGCTGGTCTAGAGAGAAAAGCAAACCTGTATAGGAAGGAATATGCTAACCAGAAGTTTGAATTATTTCCTGGAGGTTTTGTTAGTTCAAGCAAGTTGAAAGATGAAGAAATATGGCTTGGTGAGTTAGGCCATAAATTTTCACAACAGATAAATGAAGTCATCGATTCAGATAATAAATATTTATTCATTAGAATGATTGAAGAAATTGAAAAGATGAGGTCACATTATGGTTTTTTGGAGACAGAAGTCAAGCAGTTCAGAAACACTTGGAAAAGGTTAAATAAGTTGAAGAAGAAAATTGTTGCTTACTCTTGGCCTAATGATGACATGTTTAAATAATGGAAAAATAAATATATGGTGCAAGAAGCGGAGGCTCAAGAATAATCAACTCATGTTGCAGCATTGTAATAACCCTCGGGGAGTTAGGAGTGAAAGCAGTTGTAACAAACTATTTCTACAAAAGTCTGAAGCTTGTCACATCCATATCATTATAAATGGATACTAGGACTAGAAAAAAGATCATCACAAGAATTTGTAAAGAAACTCTGGCAAAAAAATATATTTGGAGTTTTCTGGGATTTTTTTCAGAAATCATCTTGAGTTATGTATGATTTTGAAGAAGAATATTAATATACAAATCAAAGTATTATGAGCCTAAATTCCTATTGTCTTCTTGTATGCACGATTTATTTACTAGTTCAGTTACATAATCTAGGGTAATGTGATTGAATGAGTTGCAAGGCAATTTTATAGAGATGTTTTAAGTTTTTCTCTCAAGGAGGGGGATTAAATATACTTAAAATATTTATGTTAGTAAATCAATAGTTTTGCTCGAATTCAATAATTGGGTTTAGCATAAAAGGAAAAACTTATATATGTCAGGCGTATATGAAGTTGATGAAGCCGAAGTGATGAAATGTATGTGAATATCCTATTCGGAAATTTTATCTAGTCTTAGGTGACTCTATAGCCTGGATAAGGCACTGATATCATTTGTTGGGTTTTCTATCTTTCTTGGAGATCAAAACTAAAATGATCAATAATGCCTTCCTCATCCACTATGTAGCATGATTTGTCTCTATTTTTCTTGTATTTATACTTGTTCTGATAACCAAAGTTAGGCTTAAATTATCTTTTAACTCTTTCTTCAAACCTTTAATTCCTTTCAGGACATCTAGATGCAAAATGACCAATCTTATTACATGCAAAACATTTAAAAGGTACTTTTCCTTCATACTTACTTCCTACCGGTCCTTTCAGTACTTTTTATAAAATAGTGCTTCAATTTTCTCAAACTCATCATCTTCTCTCTTCATATCTTCTAACTCCTTTGCATATAAATCTTTCCAGTCTTGTTTACCAGTTGTGGATGTAGATTCATGAAAAGAAAGTTCAGTCTTTACATGTCCAGAAGGTCCAAATTCCTCAAGCTGAAAAGCAGATAGTTTCCCAACCAAAGTATCTTTGTTAACAGATTTATTAGCCATTATTCTCAACTTATTAATAGGAGTAGCCTTCTTTTTGTAAGATGGTGGTAGGGCTCTCAGGACTTTAGAAACAATTTCATGTTCTCTTAGAGTTCCACCACAACATTGAATTCCCATAACAATCGCATTTACCCTTTCCATGAATGCAGTAATCCTTCATATTCTTCCATCTTCATGTTTTTATATCTCACCCGGTAACCATCAAGTTTAACAATCTTCACTGTAGGGTCACCTTCATTAAGAGTCTCCAACTTATCCCATATATCCTTTCCAGATAATTTATATGTTAATCCCATTATTTGCTGATCAAAAAGTGCACATAATAGGGCTTCTCTTTCTCTACAATCATTCTCAAGCTCCTTGTCCAGGTTTGCCAGAGGAGGATTGCCAGATCCCAGATTAAAGGGTGTGACACCATTCTGTGTGATCTCCCAAATATCCTTGCCAAGACATCTCAGATGAGTCTCCATCTAAATCTTCCATACTATGTAGTTTGTTCCATCAAGCCTCAGAATATCCCTTTGAAAGATAACTCCAGAAGAAATCAATGAACTTGAACTGTTAGTCACCATAGGATCTTCCTCAAGTGGTTAAGCTTTCTACATAGAGGACCAAAGCTCTGATACCAATTGTTAGATAGTTCAGATAACTAGAAGACAACTGAGGGGGGGAGGGGGATGACTCAGTTTTCACAGATTACAGGAACATTCAACAATTAAAACTTTAATACCAGAGTCCAAAACAATAATACATGAATAGCAGTTAATCCAATTAAGTATAAACAATAATCACAGAATAAAACCCATCTACACAACACCAAGATTTGTACGTAGAAAACCTGGTAAAGGAAAAATGATGGTGGGAAGCCTACCCACAATCAAATAATACTTTTGCACTAAATATATGAATTACAATAAAGGGGATTGCACTTGCAGGAAGGCCAATAGCCTAGAGCACAATGCTTATCAAAAAAGGAGCCTCACTGACTACATATAAATCCAGACAACAATCCAGAGAAGTGTTGAATGGTAAAAGATAGCATCTCCTATGCCAGAGTATAGTTTTGGTTAAGCTCAATAGCGAAGGACTAGATCCTCTTACATAGACCCAATTCGATCTCCAATGATCGACCAACTCCTCTGCCTGAATGATATTACATTATTCACTCATTACATTCCTTGACCATGACATCTTACATTAACCATGATGATCTACAATGAGATCTTACATCTATTTATACAAACCCTTGACCATAAACAATCAGGTCAGCCACCAGACAATAAATGGATTACATAATTACAAACCATGTCATCCTTAGACCAAATAAACAAATCATATCAACACATAAGACATCCCAAATATACATCAGTAGGTCCTATCCATACATTAAATTAAAGTCGGTCCATAACCTAGATCAACTGGGACCAAGTATAGGTCTGCATGCTTCAGCAATGATCTCCAACCGCCAAGTCTCAAACATGATCACCAAAAACATCCTGAAACTGCATCAGAAGCTGCACCAACACCACTTATGCAATTCATCAAATATCTCCTCTAAAAGCTTTGTCAGTGAAACCCTCGCCAAAAACAGAAACCAATCTTCTAAGCAAGCAAGATAGAATCCAATCACCAGACCAAAACCAACTAACCAAATATGAGTATAAATATCATGAACAAGACAATTCCATCACCAGATTATACCGAAGCCTATCGGATCATGTAGGATCCAAGTTAACCAGAAACCACTCATCCTACTGGGACCAGAAAGGTGCCAATAAAGAATCCAAACAGCTAGTGTTGACATCAATGACAAAACATCAATGCAACACTTAATCAATTCCACCAAATGGCCAACAAGTTTGGAGGTTGGCTATTTGTTTATGATGAAGAGGCAGGATGTTAAAATAATCACAAAACACTGGATGCAAAGATGTTTTATCCATGTAGTGTGCACCATCGGTTAGCAGGAGGAGTAGGCCTCACCGATAAGGGCTTGTACTGATATGAGTTTGTTGAATTTTCAAGTGTAGACCAACCTTGTATCGGTGAGTTGATTGTATGACCGATGTGATGCTATGTGGAGTTGAGGTGGCAAGCATTCAAAGGTCGGTGAATTTTCCATTGACATGGTTGTTGGAACAACTAGTCGATATTAATGAAACAACCAAAAATCATGGGATGATAACAGATTGATATGGCTCAAGGAAGAAAGAGTGATAGAGAAAGATCAGGGATTTGTTGGCCCCTAGATCGAAGCAAAGAAATTAGACTGCAAGAGGACCTCGAGAAGGAAACAATAGGGTAATAAATGAGTCGATAGATTTCAAGGCCGAAAATCATGGTTAGGGTTGCTATCTTTAGTAAATATGCATTGGATAATGGAAAACGCATATAGATGGATTCCTCCAATACAGGTGATCGATCCAAGGTAGAATTGGATCAGATCTAATGCAGATTTGGTTAGGTGAAGGAAAACCCTAACTGCGCTTAGTTTGAATTGATTCTTGGTGGGAAAGCTCAAGTTTAAATATGATGACTTGAGAATGTCTCATCTGCTACAGAGTGAAGGCAAGTGTGAAATTGTTGTTTGAGAGCCGAAGGGATAAACACTTGAAGTGTTTATGAGTGAAGACTGTTCTTGTAAGGAGAAGTAGGATAAACTGGTGTAAGGTACAAACTGATGAAGTGAGCATAGAACAAAGAGCTAACAAACCAGCAAAAGTTGTACCTGATAAAGAGTGATCAAGTGTAAGTTGAAGAGAGAAGACATTGTCAGAGGGGACTTAGAAAAGTTATCAGCAAAACAAAATTGCAAAGTGGATGGAGAGAATACAGACTGGTAAGGTTGAAACTGGCATAGCATAATATTGCAAGGTTGCAAAACTTCATTTGCAATAGTGATTTCATTTGTATAACTAAGTTTTATATTGTTTTCACTAAGTTGGAGCTTAGTGTAGGGGTTGTAGCTCCTTTAGGTTGTAGCCTATAAATTGTGTTGGGGTTTGTGCTCCTTGGGTTGGTGCCCTAAAACTATAATTAGATCTTTTACATTGTGAGGCTAGATTGGAGAAGCAGATCTCCAATAGCTATTCTCACCAAGGTTTTTCCCACATTGGGTTTTCCTCATATATCTAGTATTGTGTGATGCATTCTTGTGCATGTGTTATGTTAATGTTTTAGCAAATCCTTTCACATGCTTAGTTTGCACTATTTAGGCTACCAGTTAGCACTCAATTTATTATATATATTACCGGCATCTCTCTGTTGAAGGAAAAAGTGTTTAAATCACTAATTCACCCCCCTCTCAGTGATCCATTGTGTCCAAAAATTGGTATCAAAGCCTAGGTACCCTATTTTGTCAAAAGCATTCTCTAGCTTGGGTAGATCCTATCAAGTGTTCACAATGGCAAGAAATGAATCCGCCTCCTCAAAATCCCCTATGTTTGATGGTGTCAACAATGCATTTTGGAGTAGAAGAGTGGAAACCTATTTGTCCTCTCTAAGTTGTGATGTATGGATGTCGGTTGTGAATGGGTATATAGTTCCTAATAATCCCCCTATTGATCCAGATGATAAGAAGGAAAAAGAGAACAATGCTAAAGCTAAAAAATGTCATTCTTAGTGGGTTATCTGATAATGAGTTTGTTAAAGTCATGCATTGCTCCTCTACCAAATAAACTTGGGATAAGTTGCAGAAGATATTTGAAGTCAATGCTAAAGTTAAGGAAGCCAAGTTACAGACATTGAGAGCACAACTTGAAGGTTTGAAAATGAGAGACGAAGAGAAGATTGTTGGCTATCTCTAAAGGATTGATGAAACAACAAACACCATTAGAGGGATTGGAGAATAAATAAAAGATGAGGTGGTAGTGAAGAAAGTACTTAGATCTCTTACATCTAAGTATGACACAAAGCTCTCAGCAATAAAAGAAGCAAAACATCTTGAAGTCTTTACAATGGATGAGTTGTATGGCTCCCTAACTGCTTATGAGATGAGGACTGTCGGTACTGATGTTGTGAAGAAAGAAACTGCATTCAAAACATTAAGAAAAGGAAAAGAAGAATCTTCTTGTGATGCAACCAATGAAGACTCTGATGACATCATGGAAAACTTTGTCAGAAAACTCAAGATGGGTTCAGGAAAATACAAAGACAAGCTGCCTTTGAAATGTTTCAACTATGGAAAGATTGGACATTTTGCTGCTAAATGTCCCTATGGTGATAAGAATGAAGATGATCAATCAAGTGGTAGTAGGTCATATGGTAAGGATAGGAATAAGAATTTCTATCAGCATGGTAGAAGAGGCTACTGGAAGCAGAGCAGTCTTTACACACATGAAAATGATACCACAAATGAGGAAAGTGCCTCAGATGACTGTTGTAGTGGAGATGAAGTCAGAGAAAACTTTTTCATAGCTCAAGAGGTTTTGGTACCTGAAGAAGGAGAAGAGGAAGAGCAAGAAGGAGAAGTAGATCTTGAAGTAGGGCTCATTAGTGCCTTAGATGAGATAAATAAAACAAGGAGAGATTTGAAGAAGGCAAAAAGCGCTGCAGTTGAAGAACAAGAGTTGTTGGATCAATCTCTTGAAGAGTCCAAGAAAACTATTGTAGATCTAAAACTCCAACTAGAAGAAGCGAAAAGGATCTATGAAGCCACTAGCACTGGTCTGAGTGAAAAGGAGAAGGAGCATCAGAATCTAGAAGTAGAAATATTGAATCTCTGGAAGGAATTAGAGAAAACTCAGGAAGAGATAAAATTGAGAAGCAAATACGAAGGAAGCACTGAAGCCCTAGATAAGATGCTAAGTAAATATAAGTAATCTAAAAGTATCGGTGGCTTAGGCTTTCAAAAAGGACAAAGTTCAAACAACAGAGATACATCTGGTAAGGAGATACAATTCACCTCTTTAAATGAAGGTGAAGAGAGGAAGACATTCATGATAAGCAAGGATACCGACAAAAAGACATATGCAGATGTTGCTAGAAACTACCACACAAACTAGTATACTCAATCAATGAACCAAAGACCATACTCAATTTATCAACATGTAGATCCAAGGATAAATGCAAGTGTTTATCATAAGGGATTCACAAGAGTTAGCAACATGAAAGGAAGACCCCCAGTGAGGCAGCCATTTGCAGATTCAAGACAACTTAACTGGTATGTTCCAAATTTTTATGGTTATTGTCATCGATGTAATAAGTTTGGTCATAGAATGGCAAATTGTAGCAAAATGAATGTCAACCCTAGTTTTTAGAGTAGAAACTCATTTGCTGCATTACAAAGTACAAATGTCACATGTTATAATTACAATGAGTTTGGTCACAAGAGTTATGAATGTAGGATTAATATGCAAATGTCCTATAAAAATTGGATGAGAAGTTAGAAACAAAACCGGAACACAAAGTGACAACTATAACGTGAAAATCTAAAAATTAACTGTAAGATGTACCATGCTTTGATCCCACCATACAAGAGAAGGTGGGAGATTATTTAAAGCATGAAATTCCTAACTAACTAGCATGCCACTCCCAAAGTTCAAGGAGGATGCTTTTATTGAACAAGGAGAAAAAGAAGGTGAAGTTACAAGTGTTGAGAATCAGTCAAAAGTTGTTGGAAAAACAGAGAGAATCTAGCATAACCTCATTGCTAAATCTACTCCTTCAATAAAGGAAATCATTTAAGTCTTTAGATAAGTCATAATGAACCATTTTCAACCACCAGATAACTCTTTCAATGACAATCCTTGTTGTCTCTTTTACTGGCCAGCAACTCGATAATCTTTATTGCTAAGCATCTTGGACCGGTTCAACATTCATCTTTAACCCTGCATGAAATTGTTAACATGCACAAATATACATGCAACATTACCATGGATATTCCTCATAGCATAATTACCTATTATATTGCATCAAAAAAGGAACATATATCAAATGAGTTCATGTCATATGACCATACCATCAAAACATATAAAATCTTATCACTTAACAAAGGTTCTAAACTCAAAAGATATATCTAGACTCCTAATGTCCTAGTAATGACACATAAACATAAATAAAATAGAGCCATTCTATTGGTTCATCGTTCCCCCCAGCCTAAAATCTTTTTGGTCCTCTAGAAGATGAAGATGTTGCATTCCTTCTTCTTGCCCAAATCCTGTAATCAATGACTTGAGTATGTCTTGAGCCTCCTGTAGCAAGGCTCCAATAAAACCCCTTATTCTTCTCAAGTTTGTCCCATCTAGATTTTTTTGTTGTTTCATCAAATCAATTGACATATCTATTGAAATCCCGTATTGGCCATAAAAGTATAGGTGGTTGAAAGAGTAAAGGAAGCCAATTATTCATTTTTGTTCATCCCAACTAAAGGTACCACAAAGTTATTTTCAAAGATGCATAGTAATTCTGCAAAGAGTATGGCTCTGCCCTCTTTAATTCTTCTATAAGACTGTTCCACCTCCTTGCTACATGACCCAGAGTTGATTGTACCTCGGAGGGCCTCATTTCTTCAAACTCCATGTATGCTTCTTCCCTCAAGGCTAATATTTTGGGATTAAAGTTAGGATGATACAACACTTTCTGCTAATCATAATACAGTCTCCTGGGATTATCACTCTCTCCTCTTATTGGCAAAGGAATTTTGAGTTCTTCCTCTTGATAAGTCTTAGATTCTTCACCTCTTGCATGTTCATTATGAATCCAGGATATTAGTGCTCTCAAATATATGTCACCAATATATAATAGAGGGTTCCATTCTTTATCATGAGGCACTACATAGTTGTGCAAATAAAACTCACAAAGTAAGTTTATAATTATAGCAGGAGAGTCTTGATAAACCTGATAAAATTCCTAAGCAGTTTCCAAGGAATGATCTCAATTTGAAAGAATACAGGACATTTTGAAAGAGAAAATGTTTATTTAAATACATTGCATAGACCCTAGGTGGTGATCTACACTCAAGTATGTTGGGCACCATGGTCACCACAGTGTCTATTTTCCCCTTAAGAGCGGCAATCTCCTCATCCTTCTTCTTAATTTCTTTTTGTAGTTGGCGCTTCTCATTTTCCCATTTTGCTTCCTTATCCAACATATCTTGATATAGATCGAATGCAATTGACATCCAATAAAAAGGAGTGGGCCTATGTCTAACTACCCATAGTTTCCCCTTTCCTTTCCTTTTCCTCTATTCTTCAGTCAACTATCCCTGCTCTGCTATTTGTACATTTACTGGTTCTTGTGCAAGAGTTTCTTTTTCTTCTATTTCATTTTCTTTCTCTCCTATAGGAGTTGCTTCTTGCTCAGTTCTAGAAGTCTATTGCATTTATTCATGCTGTGGTTCTTCTTCAATGGTGAAATTTTTCCTTTCTGCTACAAGAACTTTCTCCCATTCCATCATGGAAGTAGCTGTTGCAGGATTTGTCCCTTGTTCCTGTTCAATTACCCTCTCTACTACTTTTTCCAAATTATCTAACCCATCCAGATTTCCTTCATCATAGTATTACCCTTCTTAAACTTCCTATTGTTCTTTAGTGCTCTGCCCTTCCTTGGAAGTTTGATTCTTTTCAGAATTTTCACTTGTTTCCTCTTCTTTCTCAAGTTCCTTCTCTTTTTCCTCAGACTTGGGAGTTTTAGAAGCTAAGTTTGAGGAATCGATTTGGATAGGTCCTCCAGATTTCACATTTGATTTTTTCCTAGGCCTTCCTATAAGCCTATGAGTTCTACTTTGAAGCATAGTCAGAGCACTGCTATGGGTTTTAGTAGGTTTAGATTCATTTGTAGTTTCTTTGAACCGAAAAGCTGCAATAGGAAGTTTTGTGACAACAACCTCCTTTCTCTTCTTAGGAAATATTGCAAATTCCTAGTTTTTCCTTCCAAGGGTTGAAGTTTCTTCTTCTAATTCCTCCTCAAGTTTTATTTTTACACCTTTAACACTTGAGGTCCCCCTTTCTTTTTGCCTCTCCTGAAATCTCTCAGGGCTCTTTGTACTAGGGTTTTTCTCAATAGTCTTAGTTAACTTTTTTATTTTTTTGCTTATGTAGGGTATGGGATTTATTCTTCAATCTCAACCTCAGTTGATTCAACTAACTTACCCTTTTCCCTATGAGTATAAGCCCTAGTTTTTCTAGAAATTTCTATTGGAACATTTCCATTGGTGACTGGAGGAGTCGGCTCAACATTGCTAAGGGTTAACTTTGCTGCAGGAAACTCTGCATCAGAGATATCCTTAGAGCCCGAGGCTCCAGGAGAAATTTTCCTTTTTCATTTTTTAAACCCTAGTCTCTTTTTAAGAAGCCCTTTGTTGACCCCTATAATATTCTACCCTAAATTCTTGAAGTGAAATAAATTCCTCCCAGGACAACTGAGAAACATCCCTCAATGATTGTTCTACTAACAATTTAATTAAGCAATGGTAATAGACCGAATTTGACCTACCTTTTTGGGTTTATGTGGCCATGATCATCAAGAGGTTATACAACACATTTGGGACATTCATCTAATTCCATTCCTGAGATGGTTTAGTAGCTTGAAGTGAATCGAGTGCAAATAGGACTACCTCCCTTCACGGGTAAATATTTAATTATGTGAACAACTACTGTCAACCATTTATCTGGTAAATATATCTTCTGGCCCTTGTCAACCATCAATGCATGATCTCTGGGTCTTGTAAATTCCACTCTACCACTCCTAGCATCCTTAGATTTTAGATACTTTTCTCCTTCAACTGGTAAACCTATCACTTATGCAATCCTTTTGTCAGTGGCCAAAATTCTCAAACCTTTAACATTTGCTTCTTCATTAGAGAATGTCATGGCCAACTAGGTGGCTATATCTTCATTAAAATCATCTAGCTTCAAAAAGTAATTCAACCATCTACTCTAAAAAAATTCTTGACCACATACTTGGTCCTACAAAATAGAGGTATGGACTATAGGTTCATGTCTTATCAAAGATTGTCCCATTGTGCTCTTTTTCAGCTCAAGTTTTACAATACTCTGCAACCCTCTATTTTAACTTCTTACTAGCGTCTCTTGTAGCTCATAATTTCATATCTTTCAAAGAAAACCCTTTTTGGATAAAAGTAACTAAAAAACAACAATTGACAACTTAAAAAGGGTGACAAGATAGTGTAATTATGTCTCATAAAGGTAGCAGGACTACCCAGAAAGGTAACTTGACCAAGGGCTTCAAAAATAAAAAATGTGTGCATAAAATGTCACAATCACTTTATTCGCTTAACTAAAATTTGATTTTTATTAAAAGCAGCCCAAGGCATTGATGACATAGGAAATGGAAAAGTCAAATCACATGTAGGAATAAATCAAATCATAGTATACTCCCCCCAACTAAAAGTGTGCCAAGTGTCCTCACATGGCAAAAGAGAAATTATAGAGGAAGGTGATGAGGAATATATATGGCAATTTTGATGCAAGTAATGAATGAATCTAATAGGAAATAATGTAAGCGTTAATTTGTGACATACCTGGAGTGATGTGTTGTCATTCATGTCAAATTCCTTTGAGCACACCTGTAGTTAACTCAATGGTAATACTAAAAAAGCAACTAAATGTGAAGTGACGTGAAGTGAAATAGAAGATATAAAGGTGAAATGGACTGAAGTATGGATATTATTATGGAGAAATAACTTCCAAAAATATGGAAGTGTTTATTATGAATCATGATAGCTAACAAGTTAGAAGATAGGGCTAAGAGCCCACCTTCATTGGTTGCAGGAAACTCAAAGGTTGATGTTGCAGGAAAATCGGAGGTTGAAGTAAATTATTTCAGGAACTGTTGTTTGGATAAGGGCTTGTGATACAACTTCAGCCTATGTCCATTGACCAATAATTTGAATCTTATAGGATCGATTGTTGTGAGTTGGACATCTCCATTTTCAAACACCTGTGACACCTCATATGGGCCTAGCCATCTTGTGTGAAGTTTACCCAAATTATCTTTATACTAGGAATCATATAAGAGAGCCCAATCTCTTGATTGAAATTTATTTTCCTTGATGTACTTATCATGCCATCTGATTTTTTGGTTTTGCAAAAGTTCTATATTTTGCAGGGCAATTGTTCAAATTTCATCTAACTCATTTAACTGCATGATTCTTCCTTGTTGTGCGGCAATGATATCCATCCCGAATTCAACTATTGTTCAAATATATTTATGCTCAAACTCAATAGGCATCATTTCCTTCTTCCCATATAGCATCCCAAAAGGAGAAACCCCTGTTGTTGTCTTCCAAGATGTCCTATATGCGCAGACTACTTCAAGCAATCTGGCTGCCCAATCTTTCCTATGGAGATCGACAATTTTGGTCAGGATGCTCTCAATTCCCCTATTAGTAATCTTTGCTTAGCCATTAGCTTGAGGATGGTATGGTGTAGAATTCCTATGTCTGATATTGTATTCATTCACTAATGTTGTAATAATCTGAGATGTGAACTATTCTCCTTGGTTTGTGACAATTTCTCTAGGAACTCCATATCTTGTGAAAATTTCTTCATGTAAAAACTCAGCAACCTTGTTATCTCTTGCATGTTTCATTGCCTTAGCTTCTACCCATTTGGTGACATAATCAGTACAGACCAGAATTTAATACTTACCATTAGAAAGTGGATCAATTTGTTTTACAAAATCAAGGCCCCACTTGTCAAATGGTGTTACTACCACTTGAGGATGCAAGGGCATCTCATCTGATCCAATTGGTCTTCCCATCCATTGGCACCTGTCACATTTTTTTGTATGCCTAGTTGCATCTTTATGAAGGGTTGGCCAATAATATCTTGTGTTAAGTATTTTGATAGTTGTTCTTTTTGTTGTAAATTATCCCCCATAGGGTTTATCATGGCATGCATGCAGAATGTCATAAGTCTCATCTTCTCTCACACATCTTCTCATGACCTAGTACATTCCTGTGTAGAATAATCATCCTGCTATCCATGTGAATTTGAAAATTTTCTCAACAAGTAGTTTTCTTTCTTTTGGAGAAAAATGAGAGGGTACCTTTTAAGCAACTAAATAGTTGGCTATATCAGCATATCATGGTGTTTGAATAGAAATGGAGAATAGATGCTCATCTAAAAATAAATCGGCCATAGTGGGTGAATCTTGATTTGTTGTTAATCATGAAATAAAATCTGCAACTACATTTCTCTTTCCTGGTTTGTCTATGATTGTGATATCAAACTCTTGCATCAAAATAATCCATCTAGCCAACCTTCTTGAGATTGAAGGTTTGTTCATGAGATATCTGATTGTTGCATAGTTTGTATAGACAAAGACTTTATATCAAGTTATATAATGTCTGAATTTATTGAGAGCATAGATGACTGCTAACATCTTTTTCTCTATTACTATGTAGTTAAATTCAACACCCTGTAAGTTTTTGCTAACAAAATAAATTGCATGTTCCACTTGTTATCACTATTTAAAATTGGCTATTCTTGTTCCATAGTTGGCTAGAAGTCTGCAAAAAATGTGTCTAGTATGGCCTTGTTGCCTCTATTTTTCTTGGGTCAGAAGAGGGTTTAAGGTTTTTGAGTCTTAACCTTTGCTTACGTTATGAAAAAACCCTTGTGCTCTATTTCTGTGTAACTTTTGCCACTTAAAGAAGGGTCGGTCTATCATGAAAAGTGTCCCCCCATTAGTTCTTTCCCTAGGAGGTCCCTTAATTTTTTAAATCTGTGCGCCTTTACCTTTATCTTGTTTTAATGTTTGTCGGGCCCCTTAATTATTGTGCAACTCATTGTTGATCTAACGGCTCACATTGATTCACTATCCTAAGATGCACGTGATATAAGTTATGTGAAACGGCGAAAGACTTGGCAGGTCCCAGAGCCAAGCGACTTCTTTGGTTAAAGGATGATCAGTTTAGAAAAGATCAACAGCTCGTGTTGATTCGCGGCCAAAAGATGCATGTGTTTTACCTCTCGTGAAGTAGCGAAAAGGTGGTGGGCCCGGGCAAGGTGATCACAGCAAAGGAAACCGATGAGTAGGTTATCGAGATCCAACGAATGTCGTTGCTTCATGAAGATAAGTAACCTGAGATTTAAGGCCCGCAAAGTAGCGAAAAGTAGGTAGGGCCCGTCACTAACATAGAAAGACCAGACGGAATAAAAGCAATGCAAATTCCCCTGATCTAGTGGTTATCGTTGTTTCATGAAAGAAAAGTGCTAAGGTTTTTTGAGCTTTCCGAAATAGCGAAACAACAAAACAAAGGAAATACTCAGAGAATTTATGATCCGTTGGAGCCCATTTTTGAATTTGATTTGTGAATTCAATTCTGAGGTGATGGCCAAAGCATGCAAGATTAATTTATAAAATTCAATGCCAACTTTCCGTATTAGAGTCTGCATCAACTTAAATGTTGGCATCATTTCAACGAGTTTGTTGTAGAGCAATTGGTGCAGAGCAGTTTTCTTCAGGCAAACAATAGGTTTTTTGTGCTTTTTCTTGCTAATTCTGGTCTAAAGTCGGTGATTGTTGTGTGAATTGTTTCATTAGAGGTTTGTGTAAGTCTCAATTGATATAGTTGCATTATCAAGATGGCACCAAGAAGGGAGTTGACAGGAAAAGTGAATTACCAGGATAGGAATATTTGTGATGATTTTTTGGAACAGTTAACTATGTCTACCAATGTTGGGGCTAAAGCTAAAGAGTTGGTACCAAAGAAACCTCGTCTAAGAATTGGGGATGGCCTATATGATAAAGGTAATTGGTTAAGGGATCCTCAAATAGGGCTGTCAGGTTTAGGATTGTTCAAAGTAGGTTTTGGTTAGAGACATTCCTTTGCCCCTTTAAATAGCATATGGGAATTGGATGTGGGGAAGCTTATAGTTCCTGGTGTATTCATGGATATAGATTTGTTGACTCTGATTGCCCAAAATTATGACCCTATAGCTAGATGTATCAGGAATGTGAAGGGATTAGCCTTGATTGAAATTAAAGATGATGAATTCAGAAATGTGTTTAAGCTCAATGAGGCTTTAAATTTGTTAGAGCCTATTGATTTTGAATCACTGGCTCGAGTTTATGATGCTCAAAGGGATCACCTTAGGAGTGGCCCATTGAAAGAGTTCTTTGTTAAAATAGGAGGGTTAACAGTTGTAGGCCCCAGTACAATGGAACCTTTCTCCCTAAATCTATTTACTCTAAGAGTTGAGGGTATGTATTGGGCACTATGTCAGATTTTTGGAGAAGATGCAGAGAAAAACATGCCAACCCATTACATGTTGATGATTGCACAAATTCTAAACCCCTCTCTGGCAATAACATTTGATTATGCACCATACCTTACTGATGCAATTCATGCAGGGCTAGTAGGGATAAAAAATGGTAAGGTGGACAGACCGTTTGGATGGTATTCTCTTCTAATGCACATGTTTTTGTTCAAAGGTGCTGATTATTTTGCAAAGGAAATGGATTTGGTTAAGGTGAAAGATAAGGAAGAGATGCCTGTTCAACTTTGGAGCACTATTTTATCCTAGGATAAAGAGGATGCTAGTTATCTAAATTTTGATAGATGCTTTGCATCTAAGATTAGATTTCTTTCGTGCACAGAAAACCCTAGGATTCCTAAGGCTCTCTTGGAATTCCTTGGGCCTAAAGAGTTTGTTGAGGGTATTAATATTGTTCACAATTGGGGAGATATGTATTTGTACCCTATTTCTACCATTTTCAGAGTGTATGGTTTCAGAGGTACTCCCTATCTATTGCCCTATCAGGTCCCATTGAAGATAGGGATTACAAAAGTCTTGAGGCAAATTGGAGTTGTACAAGAGGCAAAGCTGACAAATAGGGGTAAAGGGACCATTTTCCCAACCATTGCCATGGCCCATCATTTTGTGATCACTAAAGGTGGCTAGAAATATTTTGAAGAATTATTTAAGCCATATAGGTTGTCAACTGCAATTTCAAGATGTGCAGACCCTGAGGACTTTTTCAATGGCATGTTTAGAAAGAGGGTAGTGTGTAAAGGTAGGCCTCACCAATTTTAGTTCCCTGAAGATTTAATTAGAAATGAATTCAGTTTGGATGAGCAAGAACTGAGGAAAGAAAAGTGGGTTTTATATAAGAGGGCTCTTGACTTCATTCATCAATTTGATAGCAATTATGACCCTCTCTCTATTTTTAATCCCTTTGAGGAGAAAATCAAATTCTTGGTTCTTTATTTTGAAGACCTCATGCAAACCTTGAAAGAAAAAAGGGAGGCTATAATGCAAAATGATCCTAACAGGGTTAAATTGGTTTTAGCTAATCCTACCTTTGCTAAGGCTATCCCACCTAGTGATTATGTGATGCATAAGAAATCAAAGTACAGTGTGATGATGCCAGTGACAGGTGAGCCTTCCATTTCAAGAGGGAAAAGAGCAATTGAGGATGTCATTGACATCCAAGACTCCCCTAAAAGGCAAAGGGTAGGAAAGGAAGTGCAAACTAATAAACCTTTGTATTCTCCATCTCAGTCCCCTATCCACATAGGAGATGAGTAGGCGGTGGTCGATCAGTTGTTACAGTTAGGTAGTCTCAGGGAGATTGCCTACACATATGAGGAGACATAAGAGGGGATGCCAGAAGAGCCACCTAGTGCTGAAATGAACTTGACAGATGGTGAGCTCAAAGGTAAGGAGTTAGACCTTACTGTCAAGCAAGCCAGTGAGGAATTCTTGGCTGACAGTAATTTTGTTACAATAGGGGATTTTATGATATTTGTATGGAAGAAAAATATGGAACAATTCAAAGCAAGATGTGAGCAAAGGAAGAGTGAACAGCCTCACATAGATGTAACTCAGGTGGAAGAAGAGGTGAAGCAAGAAATGATTGAAGAGTTTAAGACTATCACTCCTGAGAAGGGAAGAGAGATGGTGTCTAAGGCTGGTGTTTTAATCCTCCCTAAATGGGATATAGCTGATGCTCTGGTTCTTCAAGCAGTAAGGAAGGAAACCAAACCCATGGAAGGAGTGACCTTCAGCAAAGATAATGTTGCTCTAGTCATGTGGTCGCTGAAGAAGGATGAGAGTAAAAGGAGGAAAGGTGTATCAGATTCTAGTCTCCTAGGAGGCATGATTGTAAAAAGAGTCCAAGATACAGGGGTGGTGGAGCACAGTCTTGGAAACTACAAAGTTCAGTGTGATAGTAGCAAAAAAAGAGGCAAAAGAAAAGGCCAATCTCCAATTAAAATTGGAAACAGTCTTAAAGGATTATAATGAGGCCAAAGAAGGAGTAGCCAATAGGGACAGTATTATTGCTAGACTTCAGAGTCAGTTAGCAGGTCAGCACCATCCAGGTGAATTCTCTACTCTCATGATAGCCTCCTCTCCAGCAAGACCTCCACCTACTAGTCCCATTATAGAATACCCCCCTTCTCCTATGCCTTCTGGTTTCCAATCAGCTGAAACTGTCCAACATGAGTTGGAAAAGTTGAAACAAGCTCAAACATTGTTTGCAAGCAAGTATGAAGAAAAGGTAAAAGCCACAATTTTGAAGTTTGCTGATTCGGTCAAGGCCTCTGTTGTACACATTTCTATGAAAAGGATCCTAAATATTCTGATTGAATTAAGAAAGGATGAAACCACCTTGGATTCAATTCTTAATAAGTGGATGCCTAGAGGTAAGGAGTTAGAGCTCATGTGTCCATCCCATGCAGATGCAGAGGCAAATGACAATCTTAGGTCCACTAGTGAGTTTATAAAAGAAATGAATATATTCTCAGAGGAAAGGGCAGGTGTAAGAAGAAAAGCCCAACTGTATAGAAAAGAATATTCAGATCACAAATATGAATTGTTTCTAGGGGGTTTTGTTGGTCCCATTCAGTTGAAAGAGGAGAAGGCATGGCTAGAAGAGCTGGACCACAAATTGTCCCAAAGGTGGTTGTCCCAAAGGTTTAATGAAATCATTAACACTGATGACACATCCTTATTTGTCCAAACAATTGAAGAGACTGAAAAGTTTAAATCACATTATGGTTTCATACAAACAAAAATTGGGCAGTTAAGGGTCACTTGGAAAAGGCTAGAAGGGATGAAACAGAAGATTATTAGCTTTGCTTGGCCAAGTGATGACATGTTCTAGAGTGGAAGGAAAAATATATCGGACAACAAGAAGATACTCCAAAGCAGATAGAAAAGGTTGCAGCAGAACAACAAATAGAAGAGGTCGTTGATTTTGAAAAAGACTTGTAACTGTTTCTTGGAGAGTATCATGGTTTGTAACAAACCTTTCTAGGAATGTCTGAAGCTTGTATGCATCCATAATGTTATAAATGGATACCAGGACTAGTGAAAAAAGGATCACAAGAATTTTATAAAGAAACTCTGGCAAAATATATTTAGGTTTTTTTCTGGTTTCAAGGAGATGACTTTGGATGATGTAATATTTTCAAGAATGAATATGAATATATAAATCAAAGTTTCAGGCCTAAAATTTATTTGTCTTTTGGTGTGTATTCTGTATTTTGCTGGTTTCATTTGGATTATCTAGGGTTGTTTCGAATGAGCATGGATTGTAAGGCGATCTTATAGATATTATTTCTAGCTTTTCTATTCAGGAGAGGGATTAAATGTGCAAGGAATATTTCTATCAGCAAATCTATTGTCTGTTGCCATGAATCTAATGAATTATTTTAGTTAAATGGGAAAGGATCTATGTATATGTTAGGCATGTATGAGGTTCATCAAAGCTGAGATGATGAGGCATATTAGAATGTTTGGTTGTTGAAAATTATTTCTTAATTTAGGTGACTTTGTGGCTTGGATAAGGCACTGGTACTTGTCATGGGATTCTTTCTAATTTTCTTGAAGATCAATACTGAAAATGAATGCAAGTTTTTCCTTTAGTGTTTCAGTTTCATTAAGGTGATGAAGTCCACAGTTTTTTTAGCAATGGTTTACTATGGATCTCAATTTTAAAGTGTGAAAGTATTCACAGAAGGTATACCCACCTAAACTTTGGATAAGTTCAAAGTGTAGAAGGTCTAGAAACCTTGTTATATGTTACTCTTAAGTTCCATTTCCCTGATCTTTTCATATGCAGATAGAGTTGATTTATTTTTATAGGAAGGATAGAAGGGAAATAAAAATTTGAGACTAACGCCACTGTTGTTTCTTTTTGTCCTAGAACAGCTCCAATTGCATAATCAAATGCATCAGTGTGTATATGTAATAGAAGTTCCCAATTAGGACCTTGAAATACCGGTGCACGAGTTAGTGCTTCCTTCAACTCAGAGAATGCTTTGTTGCACGAGTCTGTCCATTGGAATTTTGTATCTTTAGTGAAGAGTGTATACAGTGGTTTTGCAATTTTATTGAAATCTTTAATGAATCTCTTTTAATAGCCTGTATGGCCTAGAAAACTCCTTACATCTTTTTTTTTTGTAGGTACAACCAAGTTAGAAATAACTTTAATTTTTGTTGGGTCTAGTTGAATTCCTTTATAAGAAAGATAGTGGCCAAGAACAACACCTTCCTGCATCATCATGAAACACTTCTCAATATTTAAAGACAAATTGTGATCTTCACATCTCTATAAAGTCTTTTCTAGGTTACTCGATGCTTCTTCAAAAGTGCCACCATAGGTAGTGAATTCATTTGTATATATCTCTGTATAGTCAGGAGAAATATCTGAGAACATGCTTATAACTTCCCTTTGAAAAGTAGTTGGGGCATTTCATAAACAAAATGGAAGTACAGAGTAGGCATAGGTCCCCCATGGGCATGTGAATGTTGTCTTTGCCTGGTCCTCAGGGGATATCCTTATCTAGTTGTATCTACTAAAACCATCTAGGAATGAGAAATATTTCTTTCCTACTAAGGAATCCAACACTTGGTCAATGAAAGGAAGAGGGGAATGATATTTCTTGGTTGTAGCATTAAGCTCCCTATAATTGACACAAACCCTTCACTTTCCATTTTTCTTAAGAACAAAAACTAGAGACGATACCCATTCACTGTCAGAGATAGGATATAAAAATCCTACATCTAGTAATTTATGCAATTCTTTTTTAACTATTTCCCTTAATGCAGGGTTGATTCTTCTTTGAGGTCGCCGCACTGGTTTGCAGTCTTCTTTGATGTAGATTCGGTGTGTGCACAACCTAGGATGTAAACCTTTCATATATGTGTAGTCCCATGCAAATGCTTCCTTATGAGACTTTAGTACACGTGTTAGAGACATAGTTTGATCTTGAGTAAGGTTATTATTAACATTCAACCATTTATCTAGGGCCACTTCAACTTGCTTAGTTAGTTCAATTATAGATGTTGCAGGAAAATGTGTCACTATTATTTCATGCAGAAGCAATGTATGCAGTAAATCTATGGCTGCAAGAAATCCTGCAGAAGAGGCTGACAGTAGTGGTTGTAAAGAACATGCATTTTGTGCATTACAGTCATCAGTTTGATCAAGGACTCCATATTGATTTTGCAAGATATTAGAGAGTACATCATGTTCTTCTTGAAGCTGCAAGAAGGGGCCCCTTATCATCATCAATTGTTGTATTGTATTAATTTCATCAGATTCTTCCTCTATGTATGTCCAGACTAGTTACTCTTGCTGAAGTTGAGGTTGTGCAGGTGAGTATAGTGCAAGTGTTTTAGTTTTTGTCCCATCTGAGATGGTCATGTCCCCTTACCTACATCCTATGAAAGCATTTGTTGTGGCTAACCAAGGTCTACCCAAAATAATAGGATAGCCCCCCCAGAGTTGCTTTAGGTGAGAGGATAAAAAAGTCAGCCGGATATTCCCATGAATCCAATGTTACAATAAGGTCTTCCACCATACTATCTGGTTTAATAGTAGAACTGTCTGCAAGTTGTAGGATAGTAGGTGTAGATCTTAGGTTGGTGATGTTGAGTTTCTGCATCACATCCTTTGTCATAACATTTATTGTTTCCTCTTTCGATGAAGGTTTACAGCGGCGGTGATGAGCATTTATTTAATAGTCTTATCATATTAATAGGGCACGGATTCTGACTTGATTTTTAGAGAAATAATAGAAACCAAAGAAGAAAAATCAGAGCAGAGATTAGGAATTCCAGTGATTGTAAAGGAAAAATGGGAGGGAAAAAAAAAAGGTTTGAACCAACCTCATGTTCGGATTGGAAGAAGAACAGGAGAGGTTTGGGAGATTCTACATCAGGGGGCTTCAGTGTGTTCATGGAGAGGCTCTGTGGTAAAGACCCTGTTGGCATTTTTTATAATGATGTTGTGATTGTGCTTTGAGATCACTTTTTGTATGTATGAGTTATGCTCAACCGGTATTTGTTCCAACCAGTATTATGTATTATAGTCTTTAGACTATCAATGTTTTACAGAAAATGTTTACCGATCTCAAGCGGTATGAAGACCTCAAGTGGTTCGAGGATCCCAAAGTAGTATGAAGGAACAAGGTGGTTGTTATCATTTTTCCCAGTCTTCATTTTGACAAACCGGTAATTGGTAAAATGTGTGAACCGGTAATTGGTTAAATGTATGAACTGGTATTACTCTGTGATGAGTTATCAACTGGTATTTTTGTGATGAGTTATCATCCACCAACACTTTGGTGGTGATTCTGTGTCATGTTACCAAATCTGTCTAGATGCACTAAACCTAGGAACTTGCAATGTAATCCTATTGTACTGACATGAAATCAGATTCCTTTATAAGGACATCATGTCTAGGGTTTTAGGAGTTGTTAGGGTTTTAGGTGGTTGATGAGGTTTTTGTATGTACGATCACAGAAGAGAAGATTAGGTCTATGTGAAGAAACAAAGTGTGGAGATACTAAAGACTGAAGTAATGCTAAATGTGCATTAACAATTAGATATCAAGGATCTAACCAAGCATATTGTGCTAGTATCTAGATCACTCACTTGTTGATTACTCACATCTTCGACAAGTTTGAAACCCTTAATCGGGTAGGCCCAAAAAAGCCTTTGTAAATCCTCTAACAAGGTGGTTCACAACTATGGATCCGAAATCCTCTCACAAGGTAGTCTTTAATCATACTTATCTCCTAACAAAGATCTAGATTCCTAATAGGATCTATTCTGGTGAAGAACATTGTATGACCTTAACCGATCTGGTTACTATTCTACAGATAGTTACTTGTGAGTTTCATCTCACCATGGTTTTTCCCATTTGGATTTCCACGTCAAAACCTCTTGTGTTATGGTGATTGTGCTCTTGTGGGTGAATGCCTTATTTGATGTTTGGTTTGCATTTGTTTTAACCATTTTGTTAGTAAATCTGTTATACCGGTTTACTGCTAAACTATTTAAGTGTTTGAGTTCAGTATTTATTCATATACTAATTCACCCCCCCCCCCCCCTCTTAGTATTCATCAATTGGTATGAGAGCCAACCTTTCTATAAGTTTAACCACTTGAAAGGAGATATGGGGGAATACACTATGATGGAGCTTACTAATCGTCTCACTCAGACTGAGAATGCCTTTGATGAATTTAAAGTCAAATATAAAGCCTCTCTAGCAAAGAGAAGAGAGCATGCTGAAAAACTAATGGAGCTTACTAAAAATAGTTCTTCTGATGAAGCAGACATGGAAGCCCTAGTTGAAGAAGTTGAAAAACTGAATGAATCTAATGCTAACCTAAGAAGAGAACTAGAAGGACTGACTATCAGAATGTGTCAAGAGCTTGAGAACCGGAGGAAAGCTAAAGATCTGGTAAAAGACAAAGATCATGAGATCTCCAAGCTGAAGCAAGAAATCAATGCCCTTATTGCTCATCTCCAAGAGAGTAAAGTAGAAAAAGAAGAAATGCAAGGTGAACTAAACATGGCTATTTCTGAGAATGCAACCTTGAAGGAATCCAATGTTGCTATTTCCAAGGAACTCAGTGAGTCAAAGGAAATACTTGCCAAATTCAATAAGAGTATTGTTAAGCTAGAACAAAAGCTTGAATCAGCAAAACCAATAAAGAATACCACTCGACTTGGTTTTTCTGGTTATGATGAAGGTGAGACCTCTGGAACAAAAGATGGAGCATCAAAGAAGCAACTGTCACCAAAGCATAAAGGTAAGCAAAAGTTTAAACCTGTTTGCTTTAATTGTCTCAAGGAAGGACATGCTGCTAATGTGTGTAGAAATAAGGCTTACAATAATTTTCCTTATTTTCTAAACAATAAGCCTAGATCCAATAGATCCAATGGTAACTGTTATGCATGCAACAAGATTGGGCATATAGCAATTGAATGTAGGTCTGTTATGCACAACACTGGAAGATATCCTCAAAGGATTCAAAGAGTTTTTCCTGAATCCTCTGTGAACTGGAATCCAAACTAGTATAATGCCTATGACCATCAGTCAAGTGGTGGTGGCTATCAAGCGGCAACTGGTTAGAGAGAAACTTGTTTGATCTGTCATGGTAGTGATCACACTACTGCAACATGCAGAAGGAAGAATGGAAACATGAATAATGGACCATGGAGAGCACCTGGAATGGTTTGCTATCATTGAAACAAACCGGGTCACACAATTAGAATCTGTACAATGAGAAAGAACATATCGGATGACATACTAGTTACTTCGGAAGGAAAGATTGATGTTGAAACTGTTAAAATGGACATGAAGAAAACCTGGAAAAAGAAACCAGAAGAAGTATCACAAGAAGAACTAGTTTCTGCGCCTAGTGTGGAAATCTTTAAACCGGTAAACTAAGCTTCAAAAAAACTTAGGGGGAGCAAATTGGTGAAATATTTCAAATCCCTGATTTATATTGGTAAAAGACCTTAACCGGTATGTGTTAACCTATCAATCGGCAGAAGACCAAAAATGGTAAAAGGCAAAATTAGGGTTTATGCCCTAATGGTGGAGCATTTATTATGGTAGGTGAAGAATTCATTTAAATGGGATTTTCAAGTCATTTTCACTTATCAATTCGCGAGCGAAGAAATTTTCAAGTGTAGAGCGACCAAAGGCAATTCGTTTTGCAATTAAGAGAGATTTCAAAACCTTGAAGTAGAATCTGGAGATAGTATCAATCAGTCAAGTGAAGAACACTAAGCGGTGTTCCAAGCGACTGAAGTGGTGTGTTGCTAGCTACAATGTCAAAGCCCTAAATACTGATTCGTGAAGGTATTTTTCAAATTTATTTATTTATCATGGCTTCTGTTTCACACTCCAGTTCAAGTACACCTATTGATTCAATGGATTTAATACAAAGGAAGATGAAATACAATGCCCTATCCCAGATACCAGTTGGTGTTATAGTTGACGAAGGTATTTCAGATTATATTGATTGTAAAATGGAAGACCTGGGATCCCTAGTGATCCATTCTCAGTTAGGTTTATTTTGTAGGGATGACAAGAAGATCAAATTGGAGTACAACATCCTAGAAAGAAAGAAACTTCATAATGCGGTCTATTTTCTTAAAGAATTCATAGAAGATCACATCTGCATCATCCTAAGCAGAGTGCACAATGACAAAATGTATCTTGAGCGGACACATGACATCACACCAGAAGTGATTCATGTCGTCACTGGTTTCTGTAACATTGGAGAAGCGCCAGCCCTGAAAAAAGTTATTAAGATGGAAATGAACAAGCTCATCAGTTTTGTGAGCGACTAACGGGGAATGACCATTAACACCATCAAGGATGATTTGGTCAAGTATGCATGCATGGTGATCAGATACCAGACATTCTATGCTAGTAGAATAAACTTTGTTTCTATTGCTGTGGTGAATGCCACCTACAGAATAATCATGGAAGATGCATCATTTGATCTATGCACCTATATGCAGAGGCAACTTCTAGTAAACCTGAAGTCTATCAAATAGGACAATGCCTTAAGATTCAAATTTTGACAACTATTGGTAGGTTTGTTTTTCTACTTTCAAGGCTATTTTTTGGGAGTCGGTGATATTCAATGGTCTGCTGACCAACCGATTACCAAACAAATCAGAGAAAGTCTTCAAGTGGTGGGAACCGGTTATCTTGAAGTCTTGAACAAATACTTTGATGAATTCAGATGCAGGATGAGCCAGAGGATGAGAATATCTAGCGATATTGTTAAGAAGTATGAAGAGGACATCTGCTTTATCATTAGAGTAGATGAGTGCATAATGGAGGCAGTTGAGCCCAGAAAGGAAGAAGTGGAGCCCATGGGATATGAGGTGATGTATGACATGCTAGATGGGTATGCCTCTATCCTACTTGCCTCGCTTCTTGATCCATAGAAGAAGAGAACTGGTACCTACTTGGAAAGGGTAACACCGGTTGAAGAGCCTTCAATGAAGAAGGGAAAGGTAGTGCCCCTGATATCAGCATCAGTTACTTCAGCAAGTCCTAAAGTGACGAAGCGGTCACCAGCCAAGAAGAAACCGGAAGTTGCACCTACCAAGGTCTTTGAAAGAAAGCATAAAACTAAGAACAACTCACCAGATTCTGAGGATACAGAACCTGAAGTGCAGCCTAAAAAGACTAGGCAGATGAGGAAGAAATCAAAGACAACCAACAATGAACTGGCATCATCAGCACCAGTAAATATAGACATTTCCTCTTACAAACTGTTGACACGTTGTCAAAGAACTATCAAGAATATTAGGAGAAAAGTGCTAAGTGATTTAACAGATCATTTTGATGATTTTAATGATAATGAAAAGGAGGAAGTCAACCATGAAGTTATTCAATATCTATGTATTAATGACCGGTCGCCATCATAAATTAGATCTGTGACACCAGATTCTTTATACAATTCTTTAGATAAAAAATGGTGCATTGCCATAGAAAAGGAACAGGAAATAAGAGAGGAAATCTTTGCACAATATTTTCTTGATGTGTCAAATTCAGAACTCTATGAAATTATGGATAAGTGCAAAGGACTCTTCTTTATGAGAAGAAGAAGACTCTGGTTACTAGAAGGCAAAGTCCCTGAAGTGGTGAAAGATACACACTCCCATGCCAAAGTCGCTCTAAGGTTGCACCAAGTGTCTGAAGCCAACAAGAAGGCTGAACAAGAACCAGAAACCGGAAAACTGGATAAGGTATATGACAGTGAAGGAGAACCGGTTACTGAACAAATGGACACAATTGACATTGATGCTTTGGATGGTGAAAATGTCACTCCAGATGCAACAAAGGAAAAGGCTAATAAAGAGAGAGTGGACAAGGAAAAATAGGACAAAGAAAAGGCTGATAAAGTACAAGTGGAGAAAGAGAAAAAGAAATAGGAAGAGGAGAAGAGAAAAGAAGAAGAGAAGAGGAAACAAGCAGAAGAGGAGAAAAGGAAACAAGAAGACAAGAAGAGAAAAGAAGAAGAGAAAAGGAAATAGGAAGAGGAGAAGAGGAAACAGGAAGAGGAGAAGAAGAAAAAGGAAGAGGAAAAGAAGAAACAGGAAGAAGAGAAGAAGAAATAGGAAGAGGAGAAGAGGAAATAGGAAGAGGAGAAGCAGAAAGAAGAAAAAAGAAAGAAGGAAGAAGAGAAGAAAAAGAAAGAAGCAGAGGAGCAAAAGAAGGCAGAAGAGGAAAAGCAAAGAGTCGAAGAGAAGAAGGAAGCAGCAAAGAGCACACAAGTGGAGACCCCAAAGGCAACTGGTGGTCAGGCCAAACTGGTTGACATCACCAGTCCTATTGACCTCCAATCTGCAAATGAATCAGAGCTGCTCCAAAGCATTAAGCTTGCACAAGAGCGACTGGAAGAATTAAGGAGGAAAAAGGAGCAAGATATTATTCAAACTGCAGTTGAAACTCTTACCAGATTGATTCTCGGTACTAACCTCCCCAGTACTGATTCCTCTCTGGCCCAACTAAAACTTCTATGTATAGTTGTGGAGGACTAGGTACAATGCCTGAAAGAGGTTGCTGAAGCTAATGCACAGAAGAAGCATCAAAAGGAATTAAACACTGCCTTAGTGAAGAAACTGAACGAGCTCCGGTCTAAACTTTAGAAAGAACAGAAGGACATAAGAAATGCTATGGATGAGGGAAAATTGTTGCTCAATAAGATAAGCCAACCCCATCTATTTTGTGATGATGTTCTTGCACAGAAAGAAAAACTGCAATCTGATTTGCAGGCATTTATAAGCACCTTTAAGATGCCCTATGATTCCTTCACTACATATGGGCAAACTGTTCACTGGTTTCAGCTCCAGTTCACCAGAATAGAGTTAGAGATTAGCAAATGGATGAGAGATTTGTAGGAAATTCAATTGGTTCTACTACCCAAACTGCAAATACTTCGGAAATGCTATCTCAATTTGTATGCCTTAATAGTCACTCAAGAGATGAGCACAATTGATGCCATGGAAGAATAGGTATCCCAGATGCAAATAGAAAGGGAGGTGGCTACCTCATTACTTGAATCATGGTCTTTATCCATTTTATGCAGGATTTTAAATTAGTTTTTTATAAGTTTCACTCATTATTGTCATAAACATTTATTATATTAATGATAATGAGAAACAGGGGGTATTCTACAGTACGTTGTCATTGTTGGCAAAGGGGTGTAGTATTTTGTATTTAAAATTTTGGTGAATGCTATGTATACTTTCATGTTATCTCTTTAAGGGAGTAGTATACATTGTATTTTCTGCAAAAAGGGATAGTGTATATGCGTAGGGGGAGTAATTTTGATTATGGCGTTTTTTTGTTGTTGTAAAACACTTAGATGTCAAAATTTTCCTAAATGTTGCCATCAATACCAAAGGGGGAGATTGTTGGCATTTTTTATAATGATGTTGTGATTGTCATTGATGGATAGACACTTTCTTTGAGATAACTTTTTGTATGTATGAGTTATGCTCAACCGGTATTTGTTCCAACCGGTATTATGTATCATAGTCTTTAGACTATCGGTGTTTTGCAGAAAGTGTTTACCAATCTCAAGCGGTATGAAGACCCAAGTAGTATGAAGACCTCAAGCAGTTCGAGGAACCCAAAGTGGTATGAAGGAACAAAGAAGTTGTTATCATTTTTCCCAGTCTTCATTTTGACAAACTGGTAATTGGTAAAATGTGTAAATTGGTAATCGGTTAAATGTATGAACCGGTATTACTCTATGATGAGTTATCAACCGGTATTTTTGTGATGCGTTATCATCCACCGACACTTTGGCGATGATTTTGTGTCACGTTACCAAATGTTTCTAGATGCACTGAACCTAGGAACTTGAAATGTAATCCTATTGGACCGACATGAAATCAGATTCCTTTATAAGGACATCATGTCTAGGGTTTTAGGTGGTTGATGAGGTTTTTGTATGTGCGATCATAGAAGAGAAGATTAGTTCTGTGTGAAGATACTGAAGACTGAATTAATGATAAATGTGCATTAACAATGAGCTATCAAGGATCTAACCAAGCATACTGTGCTAGTATCTAGATCACTCACTTGTTGATTACTCACATCTTCGACAAGTCTGAAACCCTTAACCAGGTAGGCCTAGAAAAGCCTTTGTAAATCCTCTAACAAGGTGGTTCACAACTGTGGATCTGAAATCCTCTCACAAGGTAGTCTTTAATTGGACTTATCTCCTAACAGAGATCTAGATTCCTAACAGGATCTGTTCTGGTGAAGAACATTGTATGACCTTAACTGGTCTAGTTATTATTCTGAAGATAGTTACTTGTGAGTTTCATCTCAACATGGTTTTTCCCATTTGGGTTTCTATGTCAAAACCTCTTGTGTTATGGTGATTGTGCTCCTGTGGGTGAATGCCTTATTTGTTTTTTGGTTTGCATTTGCTTTAACCGTTTTGTTAGTAAATCTATTATACTGGTTTACTGCTAAATTGTTTAAGTGTTTGAGTTCAGTATTTATTGGTATACTAATTCACCCCCCCTCTTAGTATTCATAAAACCCAACAGTCACCAAGAACTTTATAAAGAATTGGAAGAATGGCAAACTTTTGGTGGGCACCCAGATGATGACGGTGGATGAAGATATTATTGTAGAAGCTACGAGGATGGTGACAGAAGGTATTAAGTTCTATAGAGATCATAGTGTCTTTGATAAGGCAGAAAATGGTGAAGGTGGATAACTCCTATCACTCCCCAAAAATGCATCTATAGGCCATGGAGGTTCATGTTGTTTGCAACCATAACCTACATTATGTTGGATGGAAGATTTATGAGAGCTTACGAGCACCATTTTGTGTTGCTCAACCACTTCCGCCATGGTGAAAAGGTAAGCTTACCCTATTATCTAGCTTGTTCCATGGATCACACAATTAAAGAAATGCAGAAAGACCCTCAGGGCAACCATGCTCTTCATCAGGGTCTTATGGTTTTAGTGTACAAATTTTTGAAAGGGAAATGCATAGAGAAACCAATTAGAGGTAAAAATGTCAGGGATGATGACACTGAAAGTGAGTATAGTGGTTTCAACTTTGACTCATAAATTGAAGGTGAGTCGGAGGAGCTTAGAAAAAAGGGGAGAAATAAGGGGAAAAGAAAGAGGATTGTGGTTGATTATGATATCTCAAACTCCGAGGATGAGTCCTTTGAGGAAAAATTCATCAAAAGAAAGAAAGGTAAGGGAATGGAAAAACAAACCTAGAGGAATAGGAATACCAGCAGGGGAGTTAACAAAGATAAAAAAAAAAGATTTTGATAGCTTCTGATGAGGATGTAGAGGAGGAAATAAATGACAATGTGAAGGGTAAGGAGGGGGATGAGATTCTAGATGTGTGTCATGATGAGGATTTGAGTGCTCAAGGATTGCAAAATGATGGCCAAGATAAAAGGGGAAATCCTAGTGATTGTCATGGGGATAATGATAGTTTTAAGGGATTTTGTGATACTATCAACAAAATTGTGAATGATATCGGCAACCTAAAGAATGATATGAATGTTATCAAAAATGCCACGATAGGTGACAAGCCTCTTTCTAAAAATGTTAAAGAATTAGCGGTGGCAATCAACAATGTTGAAGCTATTGAAAACATGGTTGGTAAAATTATTGAAATTGAAAAGAAGGTTAAGGAAATGGAAGGGAATAGAGAGGCGAATGAGCTGGAAACCACCATGAATAATCTGGGCAATAGAGTCGACAAGATGGAATTAACCGTAAAGAGGATAACTAAATAGAATTTCCAGATTCTTAAAGCCTCTGTGGAGAATATGAATATTCTGATTAATATATTTGATAACATTAAAGACAAAGAGGGCAACAAGGACCAAATGGAGAAAAAAGGTCATGAGAAGAGAACTAGAGCCAACACCAGGAATCAGGGTGACATCAAGGGACAAGAGCTGGATGATTTGAAGACCTCTATGGACAACATGAAGCAAATGGTAGTTCATGTAGAAGATATTATGAAAAATATTTAGTTGTCTCAGTCTTTGTCTTTGTCTTTGTGTTTTCCTTTTGCTATCTTTTTGTTGTCTTTGTGTGGCTCTATGTGTTTTGAGATCCCTTTTTGGTTTGGATGGGCTCTATTTTTTGTTGGGGTGATCAGGCACGGTTCTTTTCTATTTTAATGATTTATCTTTTTCCTGATATGTAAAAGGTTTGGGTTCCTTTCAAAACCTATTTTTACTTAATCAAAACATTTATTGTTGCCCCAATGTCAATAAGAGCATTCTGAACTTGAACTCCATTAATGACTACTCCTACAACAAGACTCCCTAGGATGGAATACTTAGGTACACAGAATTTTCCTAGCATAAGATCTTCTAATTGGCCTACAACATGGACCATCTGTGGGTCTTTCTTCTTTCTTCCTAGATTTTTCAAACAAGCTTCTTTAAAAGCCTTTCCATATATTGGAACATGTTTTATTGCTTGAAACAAAGGAATCTTGACACATACATTCTTTAATTGATCCACAATATCAAACATGGGTTCTATTTTTTGTTTGGTTGGCTCTACCTCCAATCTTTGAGTAAATGGAGGTGTAGTGTCTAATTCTTGTTGTGCTAGCCTTGATGGAATAGGTGGGGTTGTGATATTTTGTTGGATGTGGTCTTCAGCAGTCATATCAGTTATCACTGGAGGCAAAGGTGTAGGAAGAGTTGTTCCTAACCTTAAGTGGATGTCACTAATACTAACAACATAGGCAAGGTATTGGTTTGGATCAGTAGCATAAACCTATTGTTGTTGTGGTTGTTTACTGTTAGGATTGGGACTAGACTAAGCTGGCAACTGAGTAGGTTTAGGTGAGGTAGCAACATTTTGATTAGGTGGAGGCAATAGAGGTTGTTGTTGGGGTATTTGAGGAGGTTGCAATAAATCAGAAGACTGATTTGGCCATTGTTGTCCTCTCCACTGAGGTGTTTGTTGCCAATTTCCTTGAGGTGGATTCCAACCTCCTTGATTTTATTTCCAAGGAGGAGGGGAGTTTTGGTAATTAGTCCATGCATTTTGGGAATTATTCTAATGTTGTTGAGGAAAGTTCCCATAATGAGTGGGATATGGATTTTTCCACTGATTACTGAGATTATATGAATTTTAATAAAAACCATTAAAGGATAATGGATCACATGGCATACCTTGTTGTGGAGCCCATGGTCTCCTTTGAGAAACATATAAGATTTGGTCCTCCTCCCTTTCAACAAGTTTGAACTCTAATGGAGTATGTTGGTTTCAATATTTGCTACTATCTTGCACTTGTAATCTCTTTTCTTTTGCTTGTAGTGAGGGTAATATTCAGCTAAAATTAACTCTTCTTCCTCATGCTTCCTATTTACCTGAAGTGTGTCTAGCTGTGTGGCCATGTTGTTGATAATATCTTACTTGAATTTAAACAATAAGTGAGTAATTTCCATCCTTGAAACTCCATTGGAAGACTTTCCTTTTGTAGCTTGATATCCTCTTCCCTTCTTTACAGCTACTTAGGAATAGTTCTCGCATATCTTCTTAAGATCGTCCCAAGGGACTTGAGTGATGTCTCCCCCTCCTATCAGGTCCAAGGCATCAATACAGCTATCATTGATCCCTCTAAGAAAAAGAAACTTTTGGGACTCTTGATTAAGAGTGTGATTTGAATTTTTCTTTAGGCAGAACAAGAACCTTGAAATATAGTCCTCCAAATTTTCATCATCTTTTTACTATATCCTGAAGATGTCATCTCCCCTATTACCACTTCTATAATATTCTTTGTATTTCTCAAGAAATTTGGTTTGCATGGCTTCCCAACTGTCAACATCATCTCTCCCTAGACTCATAAACAATCTCAAGGCTCATTTCTTCAAAGTAGTAGGAAATAGTTTGAGTTTGTGAGCATCAGTAGTGTAATCATAGCTTTGATAGAGAATGACAAATTCAAACAAAAAGGTGTTTGGGTCCTCTGTTACAAGCCCATAAAACTTAGGGAGAACTGAAGCAGGGATATTCTTGAGGTTGTTATTATCTTGTCAGTATGTGATGGGGAATTCAAAGGTAGTTTGGTTAGGCGGATTTTATCCAGCACCAACCATCCTTTCCTGATAATGTATCAAAGAAAATGGGTTCTCAACGGGTTCTTGGTCAGCTGGCTCCTCAATGTTGGTAAACAACTTAGCTAATGGGTTTATATCTTGGTCTCCATCTTCAAATAGATTATAAGCTTGCTCAAGATTATTTCTAGGATAAGGGTCGTTAGGAAGAAACCTCCCTAAAGCAACTCTTCTCCTAGGCATACAACAGTATTCAGAAATAATTATGGGTCATTACTCTATGAAGGTAAATGGAAATAGAACTTTTAACTACTGAAAGCAGAGTACAATTATCATTGACTGTAAAGGTTTCTAGTTTGACACTATCCCCGGCAACGGCGACAAAAATGACTAACCTTCTTAATGGTTCAATAATTAGACCTTGAAATCATACCTCAGGGATTGAACATCCAACCAAGTAATTATCAGGTGCATTTAGTTGTCAACTCGGGGCATATACTTGAAATGGGTTTGAAAAGTATATGCACTAAAAAGACCAAAACAACCACCTTTCCTATTGTTGGAAATGAAATGTTGCTGAAGAAAAATGTTGAAAACAAGTAACTGAAATGCTTGAAAGGAAAACTAACTAACTTCTAAGAAATGACTAAAAAAGATAGGACTTTATCCATGATCAACAAACAGGATTCTACTCAGTTTGCAGTGGCTGCAAGAACAGTCACGGGAAGTATTCTAGTAGATGCAAGAATAGTTTGTGATCAATATAATGCTAAGTATGGGATGAAAAATAACTTATAAAAGAAATCAAAGTAATACTCACTAAGTGGGCCCCCTTAGTAAACATCCAAACAACTGAATCAAATGTCTGGAACTTAAAGTATTATCTTATTGATTCAAAAGTGCTTGATAGCATAACATTAGATTGTTGGAAGTTTGTTTCTTCAAATTAGATACTAGTACATTTGGGCCTAATTTACGACGGCTAATTGTCGGAAGTCCGATGACACCACATCAAATTTTTGACCAATTTAACCGTCGAAAACTCATCGTCGATCTTCCTGATGATGCCATTTGCATCAGATGTTCGACGACATTATGAACTCCTCCAAAAGTGGCTATATTTGCTCCCTTGGCCAAAAGTTTTGATGAATTATGATTGGAATTCCGACGAATGCTATGTTTGCTCCTCGACGACTGTCCGACATGGAAGTAACATCGGATATACAGCATCCTTGTCGGATGTTTCTTTAGTTGTCATTGAAATTTTGACGTTATCAGATGATGTGGGTCAGATGGCTTTGTCGTCGGTGCATGAAAGCATTGAACGAGTTCTACTTTTGAAAATTGCATAAAACATTTTTTATTTATTTGATTCAGTGTTATTTGCAAAAAAGGATTATCAATGATGTTTCCTTTCTCCAAGAATTGTCTAGGATCTTTCTGTCAGATAATATGTAACATCTAATGACTAAATCTTTTCTTTACAATTGCTTATTTTATTTAATTATCACCTGAGTATGAATTATAATTTATATATGTGCGGAAGCAGAAGATACAAGCTGAAGACTCGTGTGCAAGTAAATTCGTAAAAGAAAGCAAGCAAGCATTATCTTGAATGACATGGAAATAAGCTCATCAACTGCCTAGAAGAGAGCAATTGGATAAAAGAAGAGGAAAGTGTTAAAGGGTGATAAATACATAGAGAGTATGTAATACAAACAAACAATGTCTGGAGTGTGTGATGTGACTAATTTATGTCCAGAGGGACTAACTGGTTTTGGAGTTCCTGTGAAACCTATTGGGCCATGCTTGGAGGAAATTGATGTGTTCATGCAAGGAGAACATTTTTTCTATTATGAGAATGATGCTTTTGCACCAAAGGATATTTGGAAGGCAATATCCAAAAAAATTTATACTGTGGAACCAGAGTTGGCGGACTCAAAGTAATTTTCAGCTCTCACAAGACCAAGAGGTTATGTACACAATCTCCCAATAGAAGGGTGATTTCAAGAATCACCTCCCCCCCCCATGACTATTCAGGAAGCACTTCCTTAGACAAAGGACTATTGGCCTCCATGGGATCAAAGAAAAAAATTGAAGCATAGACTCTAGATGATGTGGTGGTGTCCTTCGTGAAGAACTCTACACTATAATTGAAAATTCATGAGGGAAACTGCAAGATAGTGAATAGAAACACATTCTTGAAAAGTGGGAAGAATGGATCTTGGTTTGGGTGGGGCCGGTTCAGGTGGCTCCTCTATAGGTTGACGAGATAGAAATCATATTAGGATTTGAAAAAGATCACATTCATGGAACTTCGTGTGCGACTAATCGATTGTATTGTTTGGGTAATGCATTCCAAATAGATAAAGTTGCATACCATTTATCTCTCTTGATTAAAGCCTTTTATCATGATGGCATCAAATTAAAGTTCTTTCTCTATTTTCTGGTGATCTCTGGAGCAAAGGTTGCTTTGCATCGACCTAGGATACATTTAACTTGTGTTGTATCTGCAGACATATGTATTTTAGGTCGATGCAATGCAACCTCTTCTCCACCAATACCAAATAGAAGAGAAAGTACTTTAATTTAATGCCATCAAGATAAAAGGCTTTAATCAAGACAGATAAATGGTATGCAACTGTATCTATTTGGAATGCATTACCCAAACAGCGCAATCGATCAGTCGCACATGAAATTCCACGAGTGTGATCTTTTTCAAATCCTAATATGATTTCTATCTCGTCAACCTCTAGAGGAGCCATCTGAACTGGCCCCACTGAAACCAAGATCCATTCTTCCCACTTTTCAAGAATGTATTTCTATTCACTATCTTGCAGTTTCCCTCATGAATTTTTAATTATAGTGCAGAGTTCTTCACGAAGGACACCACCACATCGTCTAGAGTCTATGCTTCAATTTTTTTCTTTGATCCCATGGAGGCCAATAGTCCTTTGTCTAAGAAAGTGCTTCCTAAATAGTCATATGGGGGAGAGGTAATGTTTGAAATCTCCCTTCTATTGGGAGATTGTGTACATAACCTCTTGGTCTCCTGGAAGCTGAAAAGTACTTCGAATCCACCAACTCTAGTTCCACACTATAGAAATTTTTGGATATTGTCTTCCAAATATCTTTTGGTGCAAAATCATCATTCTCATAATAGAAAAAAGGTGGCCCTTGCATGAACACATTAATTTCCTCCAAGCGTGGCCCAATAGGTTTCCCAGGAATTCCAAAACCAGTTAGTCCCTCCGAACATAAATTAGAGATATCACATCACACACTCCAGACATTGTTTGTTTGTATTGCATACTCTATGTATTTATCACCCTTTAACACTTTCCTCTACTTTTCTCCAATTGCTCTCTTCTAGGCAGCTGATGAGCTTGTTTCCATGTCATTCAGGATAATGTCTGCTTGCTTTCTTTTACGAAATTTACTTGCACATGAGTCTTCAACTTGTATGTTCTACTTCCGTACAGATATAAATTTTAATTCATGCTTAGATGATAATTAAATAAAATAAGCATTTGTAAAGAAAATATTTATTCATTGGATGTTACATATTATCTGACGGAAAGATCCTAGATCCAATTCTTGGAGAAAGGAAACATCATTGATAAACTTTTTTTCAAATAACACTGAATCAAATAAATTAAAAATGTTTCATGTAATTTTTAAAAGTAGAACTCATGCAATACTTTCATGCATCAACGGCAAAGCCGTCTGACCCACACCATTATCCATAATAGAACAAATCGATATAATAGGCTATTATAAAGAATATATACAAAAATATGAAAGAATATTAAATTACCATTACAATTCCATAAACCATTAAATAGTGAAAATAGATATAAATTTGTAAATGTCTCCCTACAAACACCACAACCATAACCAAAACAAAAAAATCTTACCCGCAAAAACTAAGTAGCTGGTGAGTTGCAAGTCTACAACATCTCTCAGATGATTGAACCATTTCTTAATTTTATTCTTTTGATTAGTCAATGGATTTAGTTGCATGTACAAGTTTTCTATTTGAAGCCTTTCATTTCCTTCTGCATCATTCTTCATGTCTATAGTATCGGATAGTTTTACAATTTATAATGCTATAATATCTATGTGACCCTTAATATCCTTAGTATATTTAGGCCATTGCCTTTAAAACATGTATGCCGCCACTACATCCTTTACACTTTTCTAAAAAAAAAGTATGTTTTCTTGTAGTTGGATATGTGCTGTTGCACATCTAATCACCAAAACTTCTAGTATTTTCTCTTCCACCTTCTTCTCTACATCCTTCAAAACTTTGGCTTCCAATTTGAAAGGGTTCCTTAAATCCATTAAGCATCAATTGTTTTTTCTCTACACTTGACAAAGACTCATCCAAAAATACTTCTAGAAGTCCTTCATGAAGGACTTTCATTGCATCATTAATAAGTTATGATCCCTATATTTGAGACTTCATAAAATTCTTGTGAGTAGAATGGTGAAGTTTATCACCCAAACAAATCATATGCAAGGGAGACAATCACTTAAGGTCCATCTGATCTTGAGACATTGATGCCCACTTTAGCATGTCACATCCTAAATTGACAAGACTCGTGATTGGGACCCAAAATATGACCCATCATTTCTTGTCTCATGTGTGAGAAAAAATTCAAACACTTTATGTATGATTAGGTATAAAAGGAAGCCCACCTTGTCATTTGAAGGGGTCTACCTAAAATTCAAGTGATCTCTTAATTATAAAATCAATTAAATTCCAAGTGAACAAGCAATCAAGCATTCATCAAGCATTGAAGGAGAATTCAAGTTAAAGCACAACATTCATGATCAACAGTCTGCATGACATCCTAAAACCTTGTGTGAGGATTCAAGAAAGATTCATCAAGGTATCATGTTTAATTTTAAGCATTTTTAGATTAGATCTAAAGGGATCAATTTAAAGAGGGGGGAAGAGATATTTTCCTAAAGATGTCTACCTCCAAAAATAGAGGAGATATTTAATAAAGATATCATCTTTTAAATTAAGAAATAGGCAGGAGATTAAGAATACAAACCTTCCATATTGCACACTTCAAGGTATATTCAAACCTATTTGACCTAGGAAAGCCCCCATCAACAAACCTATTTTCATCATTTTGTGTGTAAGAAATTGATTCAGGAGTTATGTGTGAAGAATTTGGCATTAAATTAAAGTTCTTTCTCTATTTTCTGGTGATCTCTGGAGCAAAGGTTGCTTTGCATCGACTTGGGATACATTTAACTTGTGTTGTATCTGCGGAAATATCTATCATAGGTTGATGCAATGAAACCTCTACTCCACCAATACCAGATAGAAGAGAAAGTACTTTAATTTAATGTTATCAGGATAAAATGCTTTCAAGACATATATTAGGTATAAAAGGAAACCTACCCTGTCATTTGAAGGGGTCTACCTACATTCAAGTGATCTCTTAATTATAAAATCAAATCAAATCCAAGTGAACAAGCAATCGAGCATTCATCAAGCATTGAAGGAGAATTCAAGTTGGTGCAAGTGCATTTGGAAGACCAAAGGACTCAATGAAGCCATTAAAGACTTTTGAAGGTCTTAGGAGTGAAGAGAAAATCAATTATGATGTCTTAAGGTCCATTGTGGCCTTTAATGATGAAAATTGTAATAAGTTTATAATTTGTCCTAAAGGACCTGGTAAGGACCTTAGGACCAACAAAAAGATGTAATAAGAATTTATGGCTTAGGGAATCTAGAAGAGTTTAGGAAAGTTAAATAAATCATTTCATGACCTTGTGTGTCATCAATTAAGATTTTTTTATCAAATGGTTGATGTAATGTTTTGTACGGCAAAGAATGTTGGTGTACAGACTGGGACAAGCAATAACAGCAAATTTTTGTTTTCTTGCAATTTTTTGGTGTTTTGGCTTATGGTAACTTTTTCTTGTGTGTGTGTTTGAATTCCTAATGTATTGAAGATACCTTGAACATCTTATTTGTAGGGAAGATGCACTGATAATCCATTTGTCTTAGACTTTAGACTAGTTGCATTGACTGTTCTAACAGATTTGTGCAATTTGGCATTTGATTTGGTTGATTTACAATGAGAATGGTCATTCCATGAATGTAAAAGCCCTAATATTCACAAGATGGCACTCCTCTAACATGTACAATAAATTAATAATAGGTTGATGTGCAGATTGGGTGGAGAACCGGGGTGATCACTAAAACAGCGAATGTAAGAGTGGAGAAATTGCTTGCTAAGGAGCAGCAGTAGCAAATCCATCTTAAGGAGGGGAACATTTTATGATTGAAAGTTTTTATACATTTCAAATGAAAGGTGAATCCATCATCAATTGGATGGTATAGTGTTTGGAAGAGGGGTATATGAGAAACCCTACTTTTAAGGGTTTGTGAGAGGCTAAATAAGGGATTTTGCATCTAAGAAGGTTAAACCTTGTAAATAATTGCATTTTCCTTAGTTTTTAATCATATTGGATGACTTTTGAGAGTCTAGGAGTCAGGGAATTAAAAAATTATATACTTCCTTTGTAAAATTACCATTTTTGGAGTCTAAAAACAATGTATAGTTACAGGAAAGCATATACTTTCCAAAGAAACAATATGCAATCTTCTAGTAGTTGAAGAGAAGACAAATGGGTGTCTTAATATCCAAATTTTTTGTTTAGTTGTTTGGGAAAGTTGAGAGAAAACAATTCATTTTCCTCGTTGGAGGGCTAATTGGGCAACTACACCTAGAAGGCTAAAAAGAGGGCTTTGCACTTAAAAAAGTTCTTGTAACCACAAAACCAATTAAAACAACTTAGTTTGAAGTAGTACAAACATTCCATACCTTTGGAATCATTTGAAAAAGTGTTGGTTTGCATTTGACCTATTTGAGCCATTTGGGTGCTAGTAGGCCTAGGGGTTTTGACCTTGTATTTCCCTTATAAATATTAAAGGTTCATTTATCACACCTTTCCTCTGCATCACAATTTAAATCACAACATTTGTGATCAACATTCTACATGACATCCTAAAACCTTGTGTGAGGATTCAAGAAAGATTCATCAAGGTATCATGTTCAATTTTAAGCATTTTTAGATTAGATATATCCTTTCTCTCAAAAGGAAAACATTATACTTCAAGGTTAATTGACAACCCGATGTTTGACCTAGGAAATCCTCCATCAACAAACCTATTTTTTTGTCATTTTGTGTGTAGTAAATTGATTCAAGAGTTACATGTGAAGAATTTGGCAACGTAAATGATGACAATCAAACTCAAATTTTGATGGCATGAAAAACATAAGAGTAGGCCATTTCAAACCTCCTAGTACCAAGAATTTTTGACAACCTTTTGATAGTAGATTCTGTGTACCATCCTAATCCAAAAAGAATTCATTTTGTCTACATCTGATAGGCATTGCTAAAATCAGTTTAAAGTGTATTCATTTAGGGACCTTTCATAAAATATTCTCAACTTACACATCATAAAAGGATCTTAAAATATTCATTGTTTATAATGATAATAATTTGGTTGTTCCATACACCTTCCTTTACTATTTTAAAAATATCATCGACCAAAATATTGTGCAGCAGTAGTATGGAGTGCATTTCATCTATTTTATGCCCAAATATTTCATCATACCACTTTCTTTTCAAAGGCAACTGATCAATTGCATTGTTTGGGTAATGCATTCCAAATAGATACAGTTGCATACCATTTATCTATCTTGAAAGCCTTTTATCTTGATGGCATTAAATTCAAATTCTTTCTCTATTTTCTAGTGATCTCTGGAGCAGAGGTTGCTTTGCATCAACCTAGGATACATTTAACTTGTGTTGTATCTGCGGAAATATGTATCTTAGGTCGATGCAATGCAACCTCTGCCCCACCAATACCAGATAGAAGAGAAAGTACTTTAATTTAATGCCATCAGGATAAAATTCTTTCAAGACATATATTAGGTATATCTTGAAGTGTTCATCATAGTTTATCGATAGGATAGCTTATTGAATGAGAGACTTCATTTATCTCTCATTCAATCATTTATCTTACCAAGGATATCATGCATTAACAGGATAGAGTGGCCTTATATCAAATTAAGGAAGGGATGAGAGTGATATATGTATTAGTGTAATTATTCTACTTATTGAATATTTATCCTTAGTATCACCTAATAGCCAACCTTCACACAATGGATGAGGAGCAAGTTCACACAAGAGAGAGAGAGAGAGAGATCACCAAATGTTATGTCTTAAGTTTCATTGCATGGTGTTATGTGACATTGCATAAGTTCGCTACTGTTAATCATGAAAGATGATGGACTAATCATTGATGGTGCTGAAATTTTTATGACAAACCCAATGGATCCATGGTTTACTCACAAGGTTGATCAATAGGAAATTTCAAGCAGCTTCTCGGGTTCCATAACAATTGCAACTGTGGTCTACTTCACTCAAATGTCATGAAAATAAAAAGTGCTAAGATCAGATCAAAATTAATAGGTGAATTTGATGAAATATATACTCCTCAAACTTGAGATCTGAGTTAATGAATGTTCGTGATTTGTAGGTTATTCCCCTAGGATGTGTTTCTTTAATATAGTTCCCAACAAAAAATGATTACACAACAATGGTGCGTCCACGAATACATGACAAGCATGATGAATCTGAGCAATAAACCTATTCAGGGAGATGGCCATGAAACTTATGGATATGGGAGCGATGAGATATAGTTTCAAAATCATTTTATAACGTCAAAGGTTATTATATGAAATATGTTGATGGTATGAATCTTCTTCATTGGTGTATACACCCAATCATATGTACCCCTAAGACCTTGGAAGTACAATGTTGAACTGTTGTATAATTAAAGTGCATCTTTTTTATCTTATGTATATGTATAGATGTCACCCGAAATCTGACCTCTTTAGTCACTCAATTTTTAGTTATAAATAATAGGGTCTCACTTGCATGCTTGTCTACTTGTCTATTCATTGGAAACAAACTTAAAAAGTTATTTCCCTTTGTATATGTGGCTTTGTGAGTAATATGGCTTCCTTGTTCTGTGTGGGCTATATGTTGTTTATTTGTAAATCACAAGCAAACTCTTTGGCTTAAGAGACGAATAGAGGGATGTGCCACAAAAAAACATTACATGTCAAGCCTAAGCTCCACTCTTGCTCAAGGCTTCAAGATGCAAGTGATGTCATTATGTGCCTTATGTGATTGGAAATGGAATGTGAAATCATAAAGTGAGCTACTCATGGAGAGGCCACAATCTGTAAATTGCACTATGACATGCTAGGTTGAACTGATGGTCTTCTTGTCCTTCCCTAGCAATGCACTTGAAGTGATTCACATATAACAAGTACATTGCATTTCCTAAGAACTTGGGTACAATTGAATAATTTCTTTATATTAATAAACTATCATTACATGTTTCCTAGTGTTGTCTACTTAAGAGGGGACCATTAATATGGAGAACACATAGTAAATATACACCATAAGTGTGATCAAGTACTAGAATAAGAAATGAGAAACTCCAGAAGTACATCTGGAAGGCAAAAACACCTTGGTGGCTATCCTTGGAAGTTCAATTTTCACCGCAAATAATGGTTGTGAATGTATATGGCAAATGAAGATAAGATTTAGTACCATGATTATCAAATTGAAGGAATTAAAAGTTTGATATTTGTCCATGGTAAAGGAATTTATAGATTTAACAAACAATTATGTGTAAAATATGCAATAAACTCAAAAAAGTTAATTCTTGGTTAACAATATGTGTTGCACTTGCAAATTAATGTCAAAATGATTAACTTTTGAAGTCGTTATGCTCTAGTTAGGCATAATATGTTTTTCTAATACAAGTAAATTGAAATCACAAAAATAATAGATAACTATACCTGCTCTACTATATTCTCAAGGTCATGACCCAACTTGTTGAGAGTAGCAGCATATGCATCAGTAATGCCAAGCTTTCCAATTGCATTTGTCAATGCACGTCCTTGAAGATATTCCATAGAAAGATAATATGTTTGCTTTCGGTTTTTTTATCTAAAAGAGATTACTTCTAGGTTTATTGTAGATTTTGATCTGCTTGAACCCGCCTCTGCCCATCTCGTGCCTCTGCCCTCATGCCTCTCTCCCCTGTGGGTCTGCTTCAAGGCCCGGATGATCATAGCCCACAACCACAGGCAAGACCAAAAATACTACATTATCTTTAGCTCGCTCTGTTCACTCTGTATGTAGATCCTCCAATAGCAGTTCGAGATATAAAACCCACAAGAACAAGAGCCTCATTAATTCAGTATGGTTTTGAGCTGGACCGAGCGAAATGAACAGACAAATCTAACTCGTTGCATTCATCTATCTATCTATGTTCTCATCTTTCACCAAGATTCCCTTCCTAAACAAGGGTAGAAAAAGACACAAGGTAGTCGGCTTCATTGGATTGTTTGGCTCACTCAAGAAAGGTTATGGCTCCATCCTCCCAGAAAAAACTGGTCGTGGCATTACACAAACATAGCCTCGATACAGTTGTTGGGGTTTGATAGAGGTGGAACTGTGGGTGGGAATATGCCATTGGGGCAGCAACGTGAGAATGGGAAGAGGCCATGAAAATGGTTTGAAATGTCTTCGTCTTTTTTTGTTTTTAAGTAATGCTCGCTACCGTCGGAATTTCGATGAACACGGGCACTTTTTGTAAAAAAACACAAATGTCGATGCCAATTCCTTCTCTGCCAAAAACATATATTGAATTATCGTCGAAATTCCGACGAATGTGGGCAATTTTTCAAAATAAAAAACAAATTTGTTCACAATATACCTTCTCCGTCGGAAACCACCATTGGAATTTTAAGGCAAATGTATTAGTGAGAACTATATTACAACTGCTAAAACTATCTTATTCTCAACCACCATACAAGAGAAGGTGGGAGATTATTTAAAGCATGAAATTCCTAACTAAATAGCATAGCACTCCCAAAGTTCAAGGAGGATGCTTTTATTGAACAAGGAGAAAAAGAAGGTGAAGTTACAAGTGTTGAGAATCAGTCAAATTTTTTTGGAACAAAGAGAATCTAGCGTAACCTCGGTCCTAAATCTACTCCTTCAGCAAAGGAAATCATTTAAGTCTTTAGATAAGTCATAATGAACCATTTTCAACTTCCAGCTGACTCTTTCAATGGCAATCCTCATTGTCTCTTTTACCGGCCAGCAACTCCATAATCTTTATTGCTAAGCATCTTGGACCGATTCAACATTCTTCTTTAACTCTGCATGAAATTGTTGATGTGCACAAATATAGGCCTAATTATCCCTACTAGAGTAACATTCAAAATCTACATGTAGCATTACCATGGATATTCCTCATAGCATAATTACCTATTATATTGCATCAAAAAGGAACATATATCAAACGAGTTCATGTCATATGACCATACCATCAAAACATATAAAGTATTATCACTTAACAAAGGTTTTGAACTCAAAAGATATATCTAGACTCCTAATGTCCCAATAATGACACAAACATAAATAAAATAGAGCCATTATTTTGGCTCATCAGAGCCTCCATTCTACAATGAAATTTGCATTGCCCCGGCGACCACCTCACAAATGGTATTATGATCACTTTGATCCCTTCACCATCTTGCTCCACTCCTTCACCTATATCAAACCCGTCTCCAGGTACTGCCCATTCTAACAAAGATTCCATTTCTCCTAGGTAGTCCCCTGGTACCAGAGCCTCCATTATTCTCCACACCATTCGAGTATCCTCGCCACATTCTAAACCCCATGCCATTACTAAGGAGTACACATCCATTCTCATTTTGTACCTGTGTTTTATACCTTCAAATGCCTTGCCCACGATAAGGAGTATACACAGCGTCAAATGTTCATCCCTGTTACCTCGATTTTTGAACTTGAAAATTTTAAAGTTTTCACTTCCCCAAGTCATAGCTTTGTTATTGAAAAATTGCATGACTTTAGTCTTTATGTTCACCTTAGTACGAAAATTTGAACCTTCTGATTGAACCCTATGGTTCAAAGGTTCAAGGTTCATTGGGCAATAGTTCAAAATGAATGTATATGTGTCATCTCTCATTTAATTTTTGAGTCAACATTGAATGTGTATCAGAATTTAACTTGAACCTTCACAAGAGTTCAACGGTTCAATGGTTCATTTTCTGTCAGCCCAAAAATGTATCCGTGAGTCAAAAAATGCACCAAAAAAAAAGTTGCGAATTTTCAAAATCTAAAGACAACCCACCAAATATTTTTGCCTTAAATGCTCTTGATTTTAATCTTATGGCCATATGAGCTCATATGATATTTTTATTTTAATGTTGTCATGGAGTGATATGGTTGGCAGGGCCAATTTACAAAGGAAGTACCTTAATTTTGCGAGTTATACAAAAATGGTTAAAAACCCATATTTTATTTTAATTATTATTACTGCTCACAAATTTGCATGGTCTTGGGATGCTCGGTTAACCCAAGGTGAATTTAATTAAAAGTGACTACAAGAGAAATTAAAAAATTTCTCTTGTTTATGTACACTAATTTAAAACAATTTAAGATGTTTTAAATCGGTTTGAGAGAAACAATTTCATAGAAAGGTGAAAGGTTAAAAAGAAATATTTTTGTAATCAATAATGTTTTTTAAGAATCAGTTATGTTAACTGAAAGTCTCCTCGAAAAACAAGGAGGATATATATGTAATAAAAAGAAAGAGCAAGGAGGCTCTTTCCTTTTCTTGTTGGAAACTTACGTTGTAGAAAGAGGAAACCATAGATTGAAACCGATCTACATCTAAATCTTTGGGGACATTAGTAGTGAGCAAAGCTTTGTCCAGGATCTCTCTATGAGTAGAAGAGATCTTAAGTAGTTCAAAAATGGAGATTTGAGCGGTGGTTCTTTTTAATTGTTCGACAATGTTGTAACCAGGAGAAGATGATGAAGCCAACTGCTTAGATTTAGCCGTGATCGTATTTGATTGTTTGTTTGAAGAAGTCGGTAGGTTTGATGTTGTTTAATTAGGAGTTGAGGAACTAGCTCCTTTTAGAGTAACCTTCTTTTGAGTGTGGGTTACAGAATTTTGCAGTTTGTGTTTTATGTTGTTTATCTTTGACTATGATCACGTTGCAATACTCAAATTGGGAAGATTCAATCATGTTGATCAAATTGTCATTGTTGGCGTATGTGTAATTTACTTTGGTGCCTCCCTTGAGTTTTGAGGAATCACCTTGTTCATAAGAAGGTAAAGGATCTTTCAAGGCTTTGTGATCAGCATTACTCATGTGATTTCCAACAACAATTTTGCCAGCATCGATGAGGTCTTGAATCTCATGTTTGAGTTTCATGTAGTTGTTTGTTGTATGACCCTTGTTTTGATGATATTCACAGTACTCGTTTTCCCTCCACCATTTGCGTTTAACTTCTGGATCATATGGTTTAGAGTTGTTAGGCAATGTAATCAGATCATTTGCCAATAAAGTTTTAAGAGTTGATTCATACGATTCTTCCAAATGAGTGAAATTGTGTTTAGGATTTGATAGCCAAGGTTTCTCTTTAAACCACTCTTTTTATATCTTCGGAAGGTTTTTTGCCGCAGTTTTAGCTGCTTTGAGGGCTTGTGTGCCACTGGCCAGATTAAATATTGTGGGTTTTAATTTTGGTTTAACAGTGTCCACCACTCCATCATTAACAACATTTCTGTTGTTATCTTTGTCATATTTCCAATATTTATTCTTCTCTTTGGAACTAGAACCTTGTTGTGTTTCTTTCCAAAGTGATATATCTCCTTTCTTTATAAGTACATCTTCCATTCTAAGGGCACTATCATTTTGTTGAATGAAGGGTACACTTGCATTTGGATATTACATTCCAATTCAGGGATTAGGTTATTGATAAAAAAGTCCATCTTCTCATAATATTGAATAGGCCATGAATATCTAGAGAACATATTTCTCCAACGTTGAAGAAAAGTGAGAAAAGGTTCTCCTATTTTTTGTTTGGTATTGCAAAGCTCGATCATAGTGACCGGATGATAAATTTTATAGGAGTATTGTTGGAGAAACAATTCAACTAATTCCTCAAAAGATTTAATTCCCATAGGTAGGCTTGAAAACCATTCCATATCTTGTCCTCCTAAACTCCTCGGGAAAAGCCACATGAGATATATTTGTTTGTGCATGAACTCCATACATAAAGCACAAAATTCTCTGAAATGGTCTTGAGGATATGCATTGTTAGGTCCCGGAGACAACTGAGAGGGGGGGGTGAATTAGTTGTCAAATAAATTCAAACCAAAAACTACTTAACCAACCTTAATGCTTAATACCGTTAAACCAAACTTTATGTCGGTAAACAGTTTATCAATTAATTGCAGTACCGGTAAAGATTAATGCACGAAACAGAAAGATAATAACATCCTCAACACATAACACCAATATTTGTACGTGGAAACCCTGTAAGGGGAAAAACCACGGTGGGAAACCTTACCCACAATCAGATGATACTACTGCAGATAGTATGTGTATACAAATGGGGTATGCACATGCAGAAAGGCCAAGCATCTAGAGCTCACTGCTCAAACACAAATAGGAGTCACACTGACTATAATTGGATGGTTAAATCCAATAATGATGTACTGCTCAAAATAGAATCTTCATATGTTGGATTCAGTACCAGTTCAGTTCTGATATGCCTTCACAAAAACCTTGCTTCACCTTTAAATGATGTTTGTGTGTATAGCTCTGCTTATTCTCGCATATATCTTCTTACAATTCCTTTTTCCAATCGCATATCGATCTTACAAATAAGATCTTACATATATACCATAATCTAAGACCAATTCTAGTAGGTCGACTCTAAAAGATATTACAATAAAAATAATTTACAAGTAAATCAATAACCGATGCAATATCCAATTCAACATGTTGGCTTAATGCATTTACAACAATAATAAATCGTCTCCATAGCATGTCATGCTGATCTGGAATAGATAAGCCTATCGGTGCTTATTCTGAAACTATTTGCCAGTAACAGCAAATATGCAAACACGAATATACCAATGAACAAAACTCCAAGACAAAGTGTCCAAACGATGTCTTCAACATAACCAAGTGTTTTCCATGTCATTCCAGGTGTTGGTGAACAATATATCTTGTCGGTGAACCAAATACCAATGATTGTGCATAAGTCACTTGCTTGTTGGTGAACATAACCAATTCTCCAAGATGCTAGAGTTGATAAGTGTTAATAGGTGTTGACATCAATGACAAAACCATATCAACATATCTAAAATACCAACAATCTCCCCCTTTGGCATTGATGGCAACACAAGATGGAAAAACCATCAAAGTGCCAAAACAGAAATACCAAATACCAAAAACCAACAATCTCCCAAAAGAGATCATAACCAGAAATCAAAATTTAGATACAGAGAGTAATCAATCTCTCCCAAAGTAACAATCACTCCCCCTAGGATGACATGAGTTTTCCTTGTGTTTTTCCATATCAATCTCTCCCCCTTTGACATCAAATGCCAAAGCAATACAAAACCAGATTCAAATACAAAACACCAACTTATTCAGTATACCAACTACGGAGCCCTGAGAAGTAGCTCTCCTCATCAAAGTCGGAATAAAAGATTTCTTTGTTAATTTTGTCGGTTGATGACAAACATCAACTGTCTAAGTCTCTACCGGTGGGGGTATGACCCCAAGCTGATCTCTAAGATATTCAAAAGTCTCCTTAGGCAAAGGTTTAGTGAAAATATCTGTAATATGCTCTTTAGTATTTACATAAACTAGTTTTACTTCTTTTGCTTCAACATTCTCTTTCATAAAATTCAATTTGATAGAGACATGTTTGGTTTTGGAATGTAGTACCAGATTCTTAGATATATCAATTGCAACAGTGTTATCACAATAGATAGTTATAGGTTCCTTGCATTTTACCTTTATGTCCTTCAACATTTTCTTAAGCCATAATACATGTGTACAGTTAGTTGTTGTTGTAACATATTCTGATTCAGCTGTTGATAAAGATGTGCAACTTTGTTTCTTACTCAACCAAGAAATTAATCTGCTTCCAAGAAAAAATGTTCCATCGGTGGTTCTTTTTCTGTCATCCACATCTCCTGCCCAATTTACATCTGTGTATGCACATAATTCAAAGTTTTCATCTCTAGGATACCATAAGCCAAGATTTGTAGTGCCTTGTAAGTACCAGAAAATCCTTTTTACTATTGATTCATGATTTTCTTTAGGATTACTCTGAAATCTTGAAACAATACATATTGCATTCATAATATCAGGTCTCGTTTGTGTCAAATACAGTAGGCCTCCTATCATAGATTTGTACCTAGTCGGATTAATAGGTGTAGATTCATCCTTAGTGATAATTTGTCATTTGTAGTCATAGGTGTGCTTACCGGTTTAGAGTTCTCCATCCCAAATTTCTTTACTAACTCCTTTAATTACTTAGATTGACTCAAGAATATACCTTTATCAGTCTGTGAAATCTGCAATCCTAAAAAGAATTTTATCTCTCCAATCATAGACATTTCAAATTCTTGTTGCATTTCAATAGGAAAGTCTTTACATAATCCATCTTCTCCAAAGATTATATCATCAACAAAAACTTCTATAACCAAGATGTCATCATTAGTCACTTTATAGTATAAGTTGTTGTCAAGATTACCTTTAGAAAAACCAATCTTCAAAAGATATTTATCCAATCTAGCATACCAAGCTCTTGGAGCTTGCTTCAACCCATACAAAGCTTTCCTTAACCTACAAACCATATCTTTGTTATTTGTCAAAGAAAATCCATCAGGTTGCTCAATGTAAACTTCTTCTTCAAGATCTCCATTCAGAAATGCACATTTAATACCCATTTGATATACTTTGTAGTTCTTGTGTGCTGCAAAAGCCAAGAATAATCTGACTGCCTCAATTCTAGCTACCGGTGCAAAGGTTTCATTGTAATCGATTCCTTCTTTCTGTGAATATCCATTACACACTAGTCTTTCTTTATTTCTGATTACCTTACCATCTTCATTAAGTTGTTTCTGAATACCCATTTTGTTCCAATTACATTTTTGTCTTTAGGTCAAGGAACTAATGTCCATGTGTTATTCTTTTCAATTTTTTCTAGTTCTTCTTCCATATCTTTAATCCAGTGCTTATCTTCACATGCCTCATTAATTGATGATGGTTCAATTTGAGAAATAAGACATACCTCTTCATTTTCTAGTCTTCCTCTTGTCATAACTCATTGATACTTGTTCCCAATTATCTAATCTTCAGAGTGATTCGGTCTTACATACCGAGGTGTCTTCGTTTGTTGTTGTTCCTCAGTTACAGTGGAATTTTTAGATGATACCAGTGTAAGTAGATCTTCATTTTGTACCAATGGGTTCAATGTAGGCTCATTTGTCAGTATTTCTGTTGCTAGTTCAAAGTCTATATACCTTGAAGTTCCTCTAAACTGTTCATCAATCTTCACATTTGTACTCTCAACAATTTTCTACAATCTCTTGTTAAAACATCTATATGCTTTGCTCTTAGATAAATAACCAAGAAATATTCCTCCATCACTTCTAGGATCAAATTTGTCAATATACTCATCTCTCCTAATATAGCATTTACTTCCAAATATTCTGAAATATTTAAGAGTAGGAGTAATGCCAAACCATAGTTCATGAGGGGTCTTACTGGTTTCACCTTTGATGTGAACTTTGTTGAATGTATAGATTGTTGTGCTTACTGCCTCTCTCCAATATACAAGTGGTAGATTTGCTTCTGATAACATACTTCTAGTTGCATCCAAGATAGTTTCGTTTTTCCTTTCTACAACTCCATTTTGTTTTGGTGTCTGGGGTGTTGATAATTGCCTTCTGATTCCATTCACTTCATAGAATGTATTAAATTATTTAGATGTGAATTCACCTCCTTGATCTGATCTCAAACATTTGATTTTCTTGTCGGTTTCATTTTCTACCATCACCTTGAATATTTTGAATTTCCCAAGTGCTTCTGATTTTTCTCTGAGAAAAGTAACCCAACACATTCTAGAATAGTCATCAATGATTAACATGAAATATCTATCACCTTGTAAGATTTTAGTTCTAGCTGGACCACATAAATCAGTATGAATTAAGTCAAGAGCATTCTTGGATTTTTCTGGAATACTTTTAAAAGATGCTCTAACTTGTTTTCCAAATTGACATTCCTTACATAGCGGATTGTGAGGTTTAACAATCTTAGGTAAATCTCTAACTGCCTTAGTAGTGTTGATTGTGAGGTTTAAGCATGTCTTTTCACTGTTATTCAAATGAAAGATGTTACCTCTAGTTTGATTACTGTTACAATTTCCAAACCAGTTTTGTTCATAATTTTGCATTTCTCATTCTTGAATTGTAACTGAAATCCTTTCTCAACTAATTGACCAACACTCAAAATATTATGCTTTAAACCTTCAACATAGTAAACATTGTCAGTCTTATGCTTACCATCAAGAGATATAGTACCTTTTCCTTTGATTAAACAAGCTTTATCATCTCCAAATCTTACTAGACCTCCATTATATTCCTGAAAAGTCAATAATTTGCTTTTGTCACCAGTCATATGATGTGAACATTCTGAATCAATGATCCATTCATCCTTGATTTTAATTTTAGCTGTCAAGGCCTACTCTACCGGTTGAATAGTAGGTGTTCATTGATCTTCTGTTATAGCAACAAAGACCCATCCATTGTCTGTCAGATACTCATCAAAATCATCAGTGACTCCTTCACCAGCAAGATAACAAGACTTGTCTTTATTCTTCTTAAATTTGTATCTCCGATATTCAGGGTTAGGCTTGTATGTTCTTCTAGCTTCTTCTCTTAGTCTAGCATGTCTATCAAGGCATCTTGAAGACATGTGACCAATCTTATTCTAGTTAAAACATTTAAAGGGTGCTTTACCTTCATACTTACTTCCAATTGGACCTTTAGGCATTTTCCTTGCAAATAGTGCTTCAAGTTCTTCAAGTTCTTCATTTTCTCTCCTGCTTTCTTCAAGTTCTCTTACATAAAAGGCTTTCCAATTAGACTTGTCAAATGATGGTGCAAATGATGTTGATGCCTTGAAAGCTAAATCTGTCTTTATAGTAGCAACAAGACCAAATTCCTCAATTTCAAAAGCGGAAAGTTTTCCAATCAATGTGTCCCTAGTTACTGATGTATTAGGCATTGTTTTTAACCCATTTATAGCAGTAACTTTCACTGTATATGCCAATGGCAATCCTCTTAAAACTTTTGAAACAATTTTATCTTCACTTAAGGTTCCTCCACAACATTTAATACCCAAAATAATTTCATTTACTCTTTCCATAAAAGCATAAATCCTTTCATCTTCTTTCATTTTCATATTTTCATACCTAACTCGAAAGCTTTCAAGTTTTGCAATTTTGACTATGGAATCTCCTTCCTTCAATGTTTCCAGATGGTCCCAAATAGCTTTAGCAGTAGATCTATCTAATAATCCCATGATTTTTTGATTTGAAAATGTGCTCAAAAGTGATTCTCTTGCTTTGCAATCATTTTCTTCATCTTTTCCTAAGGTAGGTGGATTAGGCTGATTTTGAGTAGGAGCAGTATACCCATTCTTTGTAACTTCCTAGATGTCCTTTCCAATGCAATTTAGATGTGTCTCCATCCCGATCTTCCATATGCCATAGTTGGTTCCATCATGTTTAGGACTATCCTTCCTGAAATAGTTAGTAGATATTGGATCTCCTCAAGCTATTAAACTTCTGCAAAAAGAGGACTAAGCTCTGATACCAATTGTTAGGTCCTAGAGACAAATGAGAGGGGGGATGAATCAGTTGTCAAATAAATTCAAACCAAAAACTACTTAACCAACCTTAATTCTTAATACCATTAAACCAAACTTTATGCCGGTAGATAGTTTATCAGTTAATTGCAGTACTAGTAAAGATTAATGCATGAAACAGAAAGACAATAACATCCACAACATATAACACCAATATTTGTATGTGGAAACCCTGTAAGGGGAAAAACCACAGTGGGAAACCTTACCCACAATCAGATGATACTACTGCAGATAGTATGTATATGCAAATGGGGTCTGCACATGCAGAAAGGCCAAGCGCCTAGAGCTCACTACTCAAACACAAATAGGAGTCACACTGACTACAATTGGATGGTTAAATCCAATAATGATGTACTACTCAAAATAGCGTCTTCATATGTTGGATTCAATACTGGTTCAGTTTTGATATGCCTTCACAAAAACCTTGCTTCACCTTCAAATGATGTCTGTGTGTATAGCTCTGCTTATTCATGCATATACCTTCTTACAATTCCTTTTCCCAATCACATATCGATCTTACAAATAAGTTCTTACATATATACCATAACCTAAGACCAATTTTAGTAGGTCGGCTCTAAAATATATTACAATAAAAACAATTTACAAGTAAATCAATAACTGATACAATATCCGATTCAACATGTCGGCTTAATGCATTTACAACAATAATAAATCATCTCCATAGCATGTCGTGCTGATCTAGAATAGATAAGCATGTCGGTGCTTATTCTTGACCTATTTGCCGATAACAACAAATATGTAAACACGAATATACCAATGAACAAATCTCCAAGACAAAGTGTCCAAACAATGTCTTCAATATAACCAAGTGTTTTCCATGTCATTCCAGGTGTCAGTGAAGAATATATCCTGTCGGTGAACCAGATACCAGTGACTATGCATAAGTCACTTGCTTGCCGGTGAACATAACCAATTCTCCAAGGTGACTGAGAACTAGATGTGATGCAGAAGTCAAGATCAAATTGAAGCCAGTTGTTCATTTGACGTAGTGATTTGAGAGAAGTGACTAAGACTCAGTCTGGTTTCAGGAACAATCTATCATGTATAAGGCGTGATCTAAGTAACTTAGTTTGATTTAGTTTGATAAGTAGTTGATTGAACTAGCTGAAAAATGATCGACAAAATCATGCAACACAATGGTAGGGGTACACTATCAAGATTGTTATGTGGAGAATTATGATGACCATATTTATGCTCACTATAGACTGATTAGGCAAGTATGACACTTCTGGAAAAGTTTGTAGACAAACAAGTTTCTAGACTGACAAAATCAGGAATTTGTACGACAGAGTTTTCAGACCCAGACGACAATTTAACAGTTCCCAGACGACACGAGCATTTTCTTGTACGATTTGTTGCCTATACTCGCACGATAGTTTAGTGTTCTCCATACAAAAATCTGATGAGGATTATGATTATTCCTATGCCAGGATTTTAAATATTAGACGACAATTCTCTTGGACCAGAACGATACTTCTGTAGAACCGGGCGACAATTCCTATAGGGCCAGATGATAAAATGATAGGACCAATTAAGACTCGTAGGACAACACGTATATAGCCAGACAATAATTTAGTAGATCATACGATAGTGGACTGGACAGAGATGAGATTCTGACATGAACAAAGTTTTGATGACTGACAGAGACTATTTTTTGACATGGACAAATTTTTTGACGTTGTTGATTGTTTTCTCCAATTTCAGTATTTCAGTTTCAATTTCAGGGATGAAAACACAGTAAACACGCAAGATGTATAATAACTTCAAGAACAACATGCTAATCCTACGGAAGTTGGCTTAGAGAAGAAAACTTTTGCTTGCGGACTCAAGTACACACCCAATAGCTAATCATAATATGACTACTGAGTCTCATGCAATAGATTCTCAACGCTGTATTAGCCAACTCCAAATGCTAATGGGGGTACGAAATGGAAAGTATCTTGGGAGAGTTACTATCTCTCTTGCACAAAGATTATCCCCCTTTCAAAGGTGAATCGGGTAGCCTCTATCTTATAGTTCTTAGTCAGGAATTTCGTTTGAAATTACCCCTTGAAGTCATGCAAGCATGATTGAGGCCTATAGCCTGACAAGGTACCGAAACAAGTTGTAGTCATGTAAACATGATTTAGACCGCGAGGCCCTACAAAATGCTCGATGTGAGAGATCTCAAAGAGAAAACTCAAATAATCTTGTCCTCTGAGACTTTAATCACCAGAGGCCTATTTATTATAGTGAGTTGGAATGCTCAAGTCCAGTTGTACTCACTTGGGTCATTCTCATAGGGTGATTACTTTTTCCCACTATGATAGGCCCACTAAAGGTACACAAATCTCAAACTTAGAAAAAACTTTGAGGGTCTAGATTTATGATTGTCTGTGCAGACAAGAGCATACTCTCTTACCTCTTAGATTTTTCTTAAAACACAAAAGATAGATTTGTTCATTAACCAGATAGCAATTTAAGTGCCTAAAAAAATGAATTTAAATAATACATGAAGTTCACTTGAATCTCCTCAAGCAACCTGCAAAAACAACAAATCAGTAGTCATATTGTTTTTGTGCGACAAGCATGTTCTTTGATAAGCATTCTACAAAAACTGGTTAGGCTGTCAAAATCTCTTAGGCAGATAGACAACAAGCCAAGGTCAGCATTAGTACCATAAAAATTCAATAAGAAAAAAAAAACCTTAAATTTGCAGTCTGCTTTAATACCAAAAACTAGAATATCGTACGAGTATTTCTCACCTAGTCGTATGATAATTCACGACAGACCATACGATATCTACATTTTATCGTTCGAGCCTCTATGAAAACTCGTACGAGTTTTTGCAGTAACTGTATGGAAAAAAATCCAAAACATAAATATGAAAAATAGAAGTTAATCTACGAGGCTGAAAGATTTAGTCTTCTGCCCCACGGTGGGCGCCAAAAATATATGTGTGAAAAGTGGAATAAGTTTGTAAGTCGTAAGACACAACACTTCAATTAAGTTAAGTCATTGCATGCATGGTTAGACAAATATAATCACGAATATAAAAACCATAATAAATCAACCTATTGCCTTCTAAAAGATGCAAGTATAGACTTGCTCTCAGATTTGTATAAGCAATGCCAGTGACTAAACTACACCAAGACGAAGGATTTAATCTATATGAGCACAAAAATAAGTTAAATGGGTACAAGATTAAGCTAGATGAATTAATATTAAGCTAAATGAATGAATATTAAGCTAGATGAATGAATATTAAGCTAGATGAATTCAAGCAATCATGATTAAACTAAATATGCAAAAAGATAAACTAAGATGAAATAATCTTAAAGCACAATATTTTCAATGACTCCAGAGAAAAAACTACACAATAACAATAAATCTCCAAGGTGTCTTGAATGAGAGATGAAGGGCTGAATTTATAGAGACTCAAAAGAGAGACCAATGGTCAAGATCGATTAACAATGAGCGGCTGAGATTCCTCAAGAAAAAACACAATCCAGGTTAATTGAAATAATTGAGAGATCAAATTAAGTTAATCTTGAGATAGATTCCAATTATAGCTTGATTGAATGCATTCAAATTATAAGTTCGAGTTTGCATTGGAGATAAATTTAGTTTATTCCGTGCACTTGAGATAAAAAATAGTCAATTCCATGCATATTTCTTTAATTTGCTCAAGATTTTTATTTAGAAAAAGCCTTTTCAATGCAATTGAACCTCTTTCCTCAAGAAAAGCTTTGAGTTTTAATTTTAGAGAAAATGATTAATTCAATTTAATTGTTTTTTCTAATTTTTCATGTTATCTCAATTTTAGAAAAAGAAATATCTTAAGTTTGATTTCTTCTCTCAATTTAATTATTTTCTTTTGTTTTCAATTGAACTCTTTCTTTTGTAGATTATTTCCTCTTTTTCTTTAAATCTCTTTTTGTAAATTAATTCCTCTTTTTCTTTAAATTAATTCTTTTTTTTGTGATTTAAATGGTAAATTTATTTATTAATTAAATATGCTAGGATATTTAATTAAATAAATAGGATAATTGATCAAAATGATTTACTTGGAATGATTAAGTAATTAAATAAATATTTAATTAATATTGAGTGATAAATTCTCCATCTAACATTAGTGTTTGAAGAATTAATTAATTAGGTACTCAAGGTTGATTTAATTGCATTTGATTAGGACTTTGGTGATGTTGTCGAGATTAGGGGCCCATGTTTTAGGTGACCATTTTTAGGGTATTACAAAGTACAGTGTTCTACTCTTGTGAATCGGCTAGTAAGTCCCTAACATGGTCCTTGTCTAAACTGTATCCTCTGAGTTCCATGTATGTTAACCCTTGGTTGTAGGCAGTTGCCCTTCTTTGGTTGCTTGTTGTTTGAGGGCCTTATGTCTATCTCCTTGCATGGGGGGTGGGCCTTCGAGTTCCACATGTTCAGGTGGTTTCCTATCTCCATCGAGCATCTGTGTCCTTGTTTGAGTGCGTGGATGGATTTGAGTGTCTTCATGTGATGATTCTTCTAGTGCTTATTGCTTCATGCTTTGGATCCTATATTTCAAGATTAGATTTTGTAATTGGATTATTCTAATTGTACATGAGTCTTGGATTACTCCTAGTTGGAGGATAATGTATTATGATGTAATGAATTAGGAGGATAACAATGATAGTTGGTTATCTAGGTTATTTGATTATGTTCCTTTCATGTTATCTTGTGATATTTATATTTTTTTCATCATGATGAATGTTAGTCTTAGGCATATGAGTTGGCTAATGAATGAACTTAAGATCATAAACCTTAAATGATATGTATGCTTCATGAGATACACTTCTTAAAGGATGTTTCATTCTTATGAATTAGGATAAGCATTTATGGAAAAAGTAATGATTGGAATGGGTATATGGTTAATTGCTATTAGCATATTGTTATGAGGAATGCCTTAGTTACATTTCTTGTTGGTGTATGTGATAAGGAATGATGGTGTGTCTTGTTGAGTGATAGGAAACTATGTTAAGGCAATGTGTAGTATCATATTGATCTTCACTTTGGAATTATTCTTTTGGCATTCATTGTGATTATGTTTAGTATCATTATTATTCCTTATAGTAAATAAGGCAGCACGATGTGATTAATTGGTTGTTGTATGGTGTTAATAATTCATATATGGATAATGTTATTTATGTATCTTTTATATCCATGTCATACTACATAATGGTGTTAACAAACTAGAACCTTAGAATGAATGTAACATGGTACTTTGATGTAATGGAATGATCTTTGGCTAGTGTTATATGGAGTAGGAACTAGTATTGAATGACTAATGAATAGATGTCATATCATTCTTATCAAGCTGAATTAGGGATGTATCATGATGTACCTAAGTTCCTAGAAAAGTAAATTATAAGATGTTCATTTCATTTTAGTAAATATGTAATGATCATGATATTGTCATCTTATGTTATAAGTTTGTTTATCCTTATTTTGTAGACTAATTGAGAGAAATAAATATAATCCTTTATTGTGATGGTTGTTGTTGGTAACAACGTTGGGGAACCTAGGAGGACTTAGGTGTAAAATGTCAACAATAAGTTCTATTATCTTCAACTAGATTGTATGTTCATTGGAAAGTTAATCATTATGTTGAGTAATGTTAGATAATGAGAATCATGGTTCTTATTGATGTTAAAAAAAAAATCTATGTCTTTTTGTTTCTTTGTCTGTTGTCCTATGGGTTCCTTGGCGGGGCATTACAATGCAACCGTGTAATTACACAAGGAAAGCAGTGCAACCAACCAAAATAGCTCCAAAAATGGTAATTTTTGTACAATGGTAGCAGAGGTGGCAGGAGGAGTGGTACCATCTAAAGATGGAGCTGGGGTTTGAATAGAGGGGGCAAGCCCGGAAGAGTTTATAGTGGGATCTTCCGTTGAGGATGTCAGTTCTAGTATTAAAGGTAAGTTTTTTATCAATAAAACCGAATTGCCAGTAAGAACGAATAATTTTGTGAAACAAATATTTATGATTTATTTTGAATTTCTACTTCTCAACTGTATATCTATAACAAAGGGGAGCCTGTCAAAGTTTACAATAAATTTAAAATTTCTCTAATATATGATCTTAAACCTTGAAAAAATGTGGTGGATCATCTAACTCAATGCCTAACTTAGCCATTTTAGTTTTTAACTGACAACTTAAGAAAATTAAAATACTTGCTTGTGAAAATCTGAAAAAATGTAACATAATTCACATTTCAAAGATTTACATCTATATTTTATCATGTTAAATTTGGTTCTTGATTACTCACGTGTCTTTGTTTTTCTTATTAAATTTGCTTTTGGAGTTGTAACTATTGACTAATATAATGAATTTAATTGAACATTTATTTTGGATTCTTAAAAGTGAGGGTTGTATACTAATGTTTTAGTATTTATGTAATACTTATCAAAGAGTGTGGGCCAATTATATGCTTATAATTTTATGAGAAGAAGCTACAACTAGAAGGGATTTGGTGGCTGGCGAAGCAGGAGAGTAGTTGTCCTCGCCATTTTTGGTTTCCTCTCTGCAATCTTGCCTTTCCTTTTTACTCGGACCACATATACGTGGGTGTCATTGGTCTTTTGTTTTTAACGATTTAAAGAGATAACTGGGAATTGTTTTAGGCACCAAAAAACTGGCGTGACACGATACATTTTGGTGGCAGCTTTTTCAAAAATAATTGCCTATCCGCTAAAAAAAAAAATTGAATTTTTCACTTTCTTTATCCAATAGAAATATAGAAAAATATTTTTTTGAATCATTTAAAATAAAAATTAAAAATAGATTATAAAAATTTTGTCTAAATTTTTTAATTCTAAGTATCCTGCGTTTACAAAATGTAATGATAATATAAAAAAAAAGGAAAAAAATGAGGAATGATTTGTGCAAGACATCTTATCTTTACTTTTAAATGGTATTTGCTTTAAGGTGATTGATGATTATAGAGGACAAAAATGTATATTTTAATTTTTTAATAGTAATTTGTGTGGATATAAGACATGTATGATTTATAATTTTTAATTTGATTTTTTGCATTATTTAATTTTTATTTTATATGAAAAAATTATTGTTTCATAGTAAATTATTTATATATAATTTAGTCTTGATGTTTTATTATGATTTTTTTAAGAATATAATTATTCATGACAAACATATTTGATGATTTTTAGTTGTTTGTCTAGAATTTGTATTGAAGAATATAATTCAAAATCATTTTAACCATGTATTAGTAAAGTAAAATTATTTATTTTTAAATTTGGTTATTTTTGCTTCAACATTCTTATGTTCTTAAATTTTTGATTTATGTGTTTTCAAACTTGTTACATTTATATAAAAATAAAAAAAAATAAAAAAATTGATTTAGGTAGTTCCCAAACTAAAGTAGAAACAAGCGTGAAAAACTTCTAGAAATATGCAGATGAAATTCAATAATGGATAGAAACTATGATAGATAAAATCTTGCCCAAGACCTCAAAACATTTAGAATACTCGCTTTTCAATCATTGGCATAGTTTCAATTTGCTATTTCGTTTTTTTTTTGTCACATCTTAACAAATTAGAATCAAAAGCCACAATCGAATCCTTTTTCAATTATACCACATAAACCAAATAAATATCCAATCTTTTTTCAATTATATCACAATCTATATTATCTCATGATTCAAAAATCTAAAATTTAACCCAATTAAAAAATTATCCTTAAATCACTCTACATAAATGATCTATTTATTGAAAAAATAAACATGTAATATCATTATATATTAGAAAAATCAAGATATATAGAAAAGAATGTAGACCCATTAACATCCAAGTAAAATTCCAAAGTATAAATAAACATTACATCAACAAATAGTTTCTTGTTACCGTCTACTGACAGATTCCACTAAACTTCTCCGTCTTCTAACAGATTCCCATCAACTAACTTTTTTTCCCAAAAAGTTAAAAAGAAAAAGAAAAAGTAAACGCATTATAAAAGGTGAGGTGATTTGTCCACCATTTTTCCATGTGGTGTGGAAGTTAAAAAAAAGACAACATAAATGACGTCAATAAATAATCACTTTTCTTTCATGTGTTGGTTAATTATTGACTTATCTAAGTTTTAATATTATATAATATTGATTTAAAAAGCATTTAAATATTGAATGTGATTTTTTATTTTATTATATTATATTATCAATTTTATTTGTTATATTTGTAAGTTAGTATGAACATTGTTGATATATCTATTTAGAAAATCTTTATTAACTAAGAGAATTACTTTTTTTTATTTTTTTATTTTATGATTTTTTATTTTGAAAATATAAAGAAATTATATTTTAATTTTCATGTACATTATCATGACATCATGTAAAATATTTGTGAATTAGGTCGTGATAAATGAATTAATATAATTGTATTTTTGTGGTCCATGATAATGATGTGAATAAATAAAAATGATAAATGAAAGTGAGAGATTAGGGCATGCTTGAAAATCAATATAATATTTTTTACTTTTGTAACATTATGATAGAGCTTTGTAAATTGAAAATTGGGATGGAATTTAGAATATAAGATTTGAAAGGATTGGAATTTGAAATTCATGGGGCCTATGATAGAATTGCACTCATGAATTGGTATTTGGATATTTGTGCATTATACAATTTGAAAATGGTTTTTGGAACTATGAAACCTCCTTGATAAAATTTAAGATCTTATCATATTAGGTAAGATTTTTTAATCATGAATTCAAACTTTTGGCATGTATGTTGATAAGTAGCATTCATATTAGGCAAGATTTTTTATCTTGAAATTTGAACTTTTGGCATGCATGTTGATAAGTAGCAATCATATTAGGGAAGATTTTTTTGCTTGAAATTTGAATTTAGAAACTGATTACTTAACTACAACAATTTAGTTTGAAGGACTCAATCACACCTATGATTCAATCTAGGAAGGAGAAAGCTTTGAGAATTGGATCGATATTAATTTGTTGTAGAAGATTTTATATATCAAAGTGCAGAGTTCAAAATTAGAATCAATGAAGACATAACAAAAAGAATATTAAAATCATATATCAATTATATTACATAAAACCATGTAAAATATTAAAAAATTTATATATGATAAAAATACTTATGTAATTAGCCTCATGATTTGGCATGGTACCCACTTTGGAACTACCCATAGTTTCTCCTTTGACCATAATAATTTCATCGAATGTGCATGTTAAATTAAGAAAGATATATGTTGGACCTGCCTTAAAAGACCATAAAATTATGTATATATGAATCCCTTAAAAGAATATAAAGTACCAGTTTTGTGGCTTAAAAAGTGCAGCCTATCCCATGATCGGGACTATTTTGGCTCCAAAACGGACCTTTCATATAGCATGATAGCGATTTGTTAGTCAATCGTAGACGTTTATTGCAAAATCAACAATGTAAAACATGAGACTAACACGCGTGTTAGTCAATCTATACTGTTGTTTTGGAGCCAGAATAAACGTGTCCCTATCCCACCATGAATGTAATTAATTATGTTTAATTATAAAATGGTTACATGACCAACAAACAAAAATGCTTGATGTTGCCATTAATCTCTTTTTTAGTCATGCAAATGAAATTGAAATATAACAAAGAAGAAAGTGGCACTTTATACATATATCTGGTTGGCATTCATAGATTTAGATAAGTTTTTTAAATAAGACAACTTTAAGTCTAGATAAATTTTATATATCTGATGGGTATCCACAAATTCGGATAAGCTTTATATACAACAAAAGATCTTAAGTGGTCTTCTTTGGAAAAGTTTATCTAAATTTGTGGATGTCAATTGGATATATAGAGTTTATCTGGACTTAAAGATGCCTTCTTTGAGCAAGCTTATCTGAATTTGTGAATGCCAATCAGATATATAAAGTTTATATATCTAGACCTAAAGCCACATTCCTTCAAAAAACTTATTTGAATTTGTAGATGCTAGTGAAATTCAAATATTCATATGAAATAATGTAAATAAGAATGGATGAATTTCCTTTGTAATTGCTTAGGTTTGTATTTTGAAATGTATAAAATGCATGAAATTCAAGTTAGTGAAGTCAAAACATTGTGAAAATATGTTAACATGTTTTTGGAAATACCAAAGTACACTAATTTATTATTATTATGGTCTATGTTTGTTTTTTATTAAAAAAGAAGTGAGAACAAGGGCACTGACCCTTACATAGCATAACTATTAACAAGACCACAGTGCAAAAACAACACTATAACAACATTAACAACAACTAACAACAAAAAGAGACCAAGTCTTAGAAATAAAAAACAGCAGCAAAAAACACAGAAACAAACTACAGGGGTGCCTTTCGCACCCCAAGGGCATCAATGGCACTGTTCCATTCATTGGATAGGAACTTGTACAAGTCCCTAGCCTCCTGGTTATCCTCCTCCATGTCCGCAGTACGTTCCCTTAGTAGAGAGAGGGTGAGTGTCGAGCTATGTAAAACCTGCAAATGAAATTTGTTAAGACCCACAATTTGGGCATCCCAGGCCTCCATCTTGCTCTTGAGCCGATTTACATCATCCATGATAGCCTGCAATTCAAGCACATGGCCCAGGTTCTCATTCCTCTGTGTGATGTCCAACACATCTGTGCACAACTTTTCCATTTGCTACAGAGTAGGGACACCTTGGGGGTTCACAACAACCATGTCATGCGTAGTCTTATCCATCTCCTTGGCCACATCTTCAGTAGGGGGACCCTCAATATCATTACCTAGGCCCATCAGGGGGAGAGATTACATCACCTGTTCCGCCATCTTTAAATTCAGGTCCAAGTTACCAAAGTCCAAGGATTTGTTATCATAATTTTCCTCACCCATGACACCCTCAGTGTCCATGTTCATAGGGGTCGTATCCTTAACATCAATAGAATCCTAGGTTTGCATCTCAAAATTTCCCATGTTAGTAGCACCAATAGTGGTCGGAACCATGGGGTCCCTAGTCATATCCACATCCACAACATCCCCATCAGGGGCCCCCATAGTGGTATTAGGGTCATCTGCCTCCTTGTCCCCAATGGGGTCCTCCTCTGAGTCAACATTTTCGATCACAGGGGTCTTCTTTTTACAACTTTTGGAAGCCAATCTGGAGGATATCCTTTCAACCTCAGAATCAAGGGAAGGATTGTCATTCTCAGCATCCTCGAAGGATGAATTGTTATCAAAGATAATACGTTTGCATTTAACAGGGGTTTTGCCTTTGCCCTTGGACAAGGAGCGAGAAGTGCTGGGAGAGGTGGACAAAGTCAAACTAGGGGAGACCGCAGATAAGGAAACAACAGAGGCATAAGCAAGCAAAGACATGGTGGCTGTAGCAAAGCCTTCATGAGGATACTGGAAAAATCTGGGGAAGGCCATAGACAGGGTGACAAGCTGTTGAGGAGTAGGCATGGGGGGTTGAGAGAGCGAGAGGTTCCGGGGGGGACAAAGGGCCTCATGGAATTTATACAGCCTAAAAATGAGGCCCTAGTGAAGGAGGTAGGGTGGCTTATCCCCATGCTTGGGATCCATGGTGTCTTTAATAGAGCTTTCAATAGAATGCAGTAACTAAAAGGGAAGACAGAACAAATTATTATTGTGAAAATGATTCAGAAGGGGCAAATGATATTAGTAGAATACCTTATGCCTGCCCTCAAGAGTGAAGTACTTCATGATCATAAGGCAAATCATGTTCAACGGGTGTTTGATCTCCTCCCGAGAAAACCCACCCTGCCGTTTGACGGGTTCCTCACGATTGTGGAAGAATCATTTCAAATCTTGGCTATTGGCAACATGGTTGGTATGCTTCCAGCGTCAGCCATCGAGGGTCAGCTTCGTAGTCTGGGCAACAATCTCCTCAGAGACATCAAAGGAAATTTCGCCCACCAAGACACGCCTCCCAAACCAGGAGGAGGCAAAAGTAGCCGAGAGTTGTTCATCGTGGCCCTACAGACATTCCAAAAAATAGCAACCCCTCCTTCAACACAGAAATTCCAAACCAGGGGGTCATTTTTGAAATCATTTGGATTATTCGGTTTGTATCTAACTTTGTCACCCCCCATATGCTCCGCCAATAGATTTTCTTTAGTCATGAAAAAAAATTCGCAGAGAAAGTTGCAGAGACCCTTCGAGAAGAAAGCCGAGAAAAGATAATGGGAAGTGTGCGAGCCCAGCATCAATAAATGAGACATGAAGTTGGGCGCATGGGAAAAATTGAAATCACTTTTAGAAATGATTTCCTTTTTATGAGGCATGAAGAGCCAGCAAATACCGGCAGCAACCAACACATACCAATCCAATCGTACCTCATCATGACATTGTAAGCCCAAAGGAATTGCCAACAAAGTAGCACGTCCATCACCGCATAGAGATTTCACACAAAAGTATAGAGAGTTCCATTAAGGAAGTTTAAGGAAGTCTATGTTTGTTGATGTTAAGGAATTTTATCCATTAAATTAGAGATTTCACACAAAAGTATAGAGAGTTCCATTAGAAGATGGATTGGCATCTTTCTTATCATAGTTCAGAAGTTATTCTTTCTTGTTATAGGATTCTTGTGATTGTGTTTTTTAACAAATTTTTCATTATTACATATATTTTTTCAATAAGAATTATTATTCTACAATATTTCTTTATATTGTAATGTATCAATATATTAACAAATTATTATTTTATATAATGAGTGGATCTATATTTTGGTGTCACAGATTGTTAGAAGCAAAAATATGAATAACTAGCTACAACAAGGTTAATTTAACTAACACATAGCTTGACAAAACATGAAAAAAAGTAGTAGGGTGATGTCCAAGGGATCTATGATTTGAAGGTCTAACTTGTTTCTTATGTTTGATGGAGTCTCAAGATATGAGGGTAGGAGGATGGAATGGATAAGTATCGGGGATAGGGAACTCAATAGTATAGATTGCAAATGGTGAAGGAATGGTGGCAACAAGGAATTACACATGAAACTATAGCGTCCTAAAATTGCGACACTTGCAATTTCGACCGCATTTGGGTCTTCACGATGGGGACGCAACACTGAACCTGAATGGAGACCCCGAAACCTATTTATGACATCAAAAACTGCATTTTTCCAGCACCCTGGCCTGATCCTCCTTGCACCCTGCTGTCCCGGGAGGTGGGACCAGAGTGCCCAGTGCCCTGGTCCTTCAGGACTAGGGCGCCCAATGCCCTGGTCCCCCAGGACCATGGCGCCCAGCGCCTTGGTCCCTGGCCCTATTTTGGGCCCGGTCTCCTATGGGACTTCGGGTCTTTTTGTTTGCAAATTGGAAAATAACATTTCCTGGTCAGCCTAAGGTCGGGAAAATCAGTCTATTAACCCTAATTGACAAGTATATAAACTACTTTTCCTCTCTCATTTTGGGAGGAGGCAAAAAAGGTGGAAACGATACTCAAACATTCAAGCATTCAAACATTCCTTCAAGCAATTGATCATTCTAAGTCTCCATTCAAGGCTAAGTGTTGCATTCAAGACAAGGATTCAACCATTGAAGAGGAGATCACATATTACAACATACAACATACAACATACAACAAACAACAACAAATATACCTTCGCATATAAGGATACAAACATCCTTACAACAAGGTATTAGTACTTGTTTTACATTACATTTACAGCATTTTTCATTTCTTGGTTAATTCCAAAACCGGGGTTTGACCTAAGGGCAAACCCCTAATCCCTAACCCCCCAATCGTCTTCACTTTTCTGTGTGTAGGTTGCAGGTACGCGGCTGAAATTGAAGATCTAGAATCCTTGTGCAGAGACGAACAGATCCCCCTTCGTTTTGCGGATTTTTCGGAGGACCATGTGCACGCCGGGCGCCATCGTCCCGTCAACTTTCGCTCAAATTTGTAGAATAGCACCATCTCGACATTTTACTGCTAATTCCAGGTCCGCAGCTTCATATCATATTCCTATCTCTGTTTATAAGTGAATCTTTCCTACTTTGCATGCATTCCTAGTTCAATCTTTCTATCTACATTCTTTACAAAAGAGGGTATCCTTGCTATCACAACCCTTGAAACTCATATAGAATCCAATCTTGCATTGCGTGGGATTGGATCTTGTGGGTTTCAACCCCTCTTTTGAATGTAAAGTCTCCCCTAAGTGAAAACCATCAACCCTAGTGACTCTCCCTTCTCTCTCCTCAGAGTTGGGGAGGGGAGAACGACTAGGGGTCGATTTTTCCGCTTTACATTTTGGTGAACCCGACGTGAACATCCTTTCTGATTATTCATAGTTAGATCTAAAAATTGGATTCCTTGATTACATTTCCATGTTTGATCTTTTGCAAAATTTTAGAGGTTAATTGTATTAAAACCCTAAATTTTCTTTTTAAGTAATTAAACTTGTGAAATGTTTAATTGTTAAATGCTTGTTTCAGATCTGCCCTTCTATTACAAATTGTCAATTCATATTTGTGCATTAATTTTGAAAATTAAGTGGTTAAGTGTCAAAACCCTAATTTTTGAAACCCTCTTGATTCAACCTTTGTCCGACAATTTCACTGATCAAAACATTTCCAAATCAGCTGTAACTTTGGATTCCGCAATAAAATCATAATATCTTTCATCCCTAAAAATTTGGAAAAAAGTTGCGAGGACCGTGTACACTCCGAGCGCCATCGTCCCCGACATTTTTTCTGAAATTTCGGGAGCTAGATCTTACTGTATTTTTCTGCTAAAATCCAGAATTTTGGCTGATTTTATCAATTTTAACACTTTCAAAATTAAAGTCAAAGTTGGTCTAGTGATTGCTTGGATTGAGGCTTCTAATCATTCAAAAATTGTTGAAATTGAAATTTGTGTCAAAATTGTGTTTCTTACTGTCCTAAATCTGAAAAGTGTGTTAGCATTCATTCGAAATTTCAGTGATTTATTCAAATTTTTGCAATTTGTGACTTTTGAAATTAAGTGCTTAATTACAACAACTTTGATTTCCGCTTTCAAAATTGAATTTTGCATGAAATTGAGTCAACTTTCAAATTTCAAAACTTGCATTGCTTTTGGTATTCCCTCTAAAATCATAAAATTCAAAATTTCAGTTTCCCTCTCTTTTCCAAAATTCAAATTTTGCATTTTTCGACAATCTTGGTAGGGTTCAATTTTGAGATTGCAACTTTAATTTGGCCTATCTACAGATCATAAAATCACTCAATTTTTTCAGGTTAGCTATAAAATCATCATAACTTTCATCCCTGCAAATTTCGAAAAAAGTTGCGAGGACCGTGTGCACCCCGAGCGCCACGATCCCGGACATTTTTTCCGAAATTTTGGGAGATTGTCCTGATTGTATTTAACAGCTTAAATCTAGAAGATTGGCTGGTTTTACTGAAATTTGCTACCTCTAAAATTCAAAAATCTTCTCTCTTTCTTTAGTGCATGAGTTTTACAACAATAAGCCCTACCTACACTATTCCCGTTAGACGAAGCCTTAGAATTAAGTCTTTCCAAGGTTTAATTACTGAGGAGATGGAACCTAATTTGAATGGTCTTTTTAACGAGGACATGGGTAATTCCTCTAATCCTCTTAATGATGAAGAAGCTCTCCATGAGGTTTCTGTAGAACAACTTTCAAAATTGGATAACCAATTTGACGATTTTCGACAGTGGATGTCTCAAGAATACCCTGATAGTCAAGCTCTTCCTTTAATTGAGGGTCTAAAACGTATGCTTCAAAGTGATAAGAATGGAATTGATATTTTGCATGGTATTGCACACATTGTGGATTCAAATGTGATGCCTATGAAAAGTTGTGCCGAAACCTTAGGTTATACACAACCTCCTACTCAAGACAATCATTCTATTCCTTTAACGACTCCTATTGCTAGTATACCTACTTTTACATCAAACATAATGACTACTTCAACACAAGACATTCCTCCTATGATCACTAATCATGGGGGCAATCCTTCTTCTCCAATCAACCCTCTTCCTTCATTCAATCCAACTTCTTCATTCATTCCTTCAGTGAGTGTTCCTCTTATATCTCCACAAATGAACATGATGCAAGGGGGCAATTCATTTAACCATTCCATTCCTCCTTCTAGTGTTCCTCCTTTCCAATCATCTCCTATGACTAACTATCATAGTGTCCCACCACCATACTCTCTACCTTCTTTCAATAACATAACACCTCCATCACAATCTAACACGTCTAATATGAACTCTTCGACTGAAGCGACCATTAACAATCTTGCACAAACTGTCTCTTCTTTACAACAACAAATTGCCTCTATGAATCAATCTAAGTTTAGTGTGCCCACATTTGATGTTGCGAGCCCACTTTCTCTTGATATTGTTCGAGCTATTCCCCCTAAACATGTTGAAATTCCGCATTTGGAGCTTTATAATGGTAAGGGTGATCCTCTAACACATGTTAAGACATTTCAAACAATATGTACCGATTTTGCTTATGACCAAAGGTTGCTTGCAAAATTGTTTACTAGAACATTAAGAGACAAAGCCCTACAATGGTATTGCTCGTTGCCTTCCTATTCTATTACTTCTTTCGAACAACTTGCAAATGCTTTCATTCAACAATTTCAAAACAATATAAGTCCTAAAGTTACTTTGATTGATTTAATGCATTGTAAACAAGGTATTAAAGAAAAAGTGACTGATTTCATTGGTAGATATAAGCATTTGTATGCTCAAATTTCTTTTCCAGTGCCTGACAATGATATTCAAAGAATCTTTATTTCTAATTTACAAAAAGACATTAGAGAAAAACTCCTGTTTTCTGAGTTTACTTCTTTCCAACAGTTGTGCGCAACTCTTCACAATTATCAACTGACTGTGAGTCAAATGGAACAATCACATCCTATGGCTCCGAGTGATAAGGGTGATAGTAGTCAACAACCATTTGGGAAGTTTAAACCGAACAGAGAGTCCATTAAATTCAATGAAAACATCATCAACAACAATGTGAATACAGCATCAGGTGTGTCTCCTATTTCTAAGTTTTTCAAGAAAGAAAGAAAGTTTACTCCTTTGAATGAATCATTGCATATTATTATGAATAGGTTATTGGAACAAAATGTGCTTACTCTTCCTCCTATAAGGCAAGTTGATCCTGCAAAGATTAATTCACCCTATTTTGATAACAAATCTTTTTGTCAATTTCATCGTCAACCTGGGCATGATACTGAAAAATGTTTTGCTTTAAAGGGGAAAATTCAAGATTTGATTGATAATAATACTATCTCTGTTTCTGGTGTGAATGATAAAGGCAACAAATCTGTAGCTCTTCCTAACCAAAATCTTCAGATTTTTACTAATCCATTGCCTTCTCATACCTCTAATGCGATTGATACTACTGATTCCTCTGTCTCACCTGATGATCTCGTGTCTATGACTCCGAATGTGATTAATTTTGTGGAGCAACAGAAAATCCCTAAAGAACCTTCCATCACATTTGATTCCAGTGAAACTATCAGGGCACCTGATGGTCCTTTATATATAGTTGCAAAAGTCAAGAATACACCTTGCCGTGGAGTGCTTATTGATCCTTCTTGCATGGTTAATGTCATTACTGAAGAATTTCTTTTTACTTTGCAATTGAATCAAGTAATCTATGACGAAACAAATGTGGTTGTGAAACTATTTGATGCATTTTCTTCTCCTGCAATTGGTTCTATTACATTACCTATTGAGGTCCATAACAAATCCCTTGATGTGGACTTTGCTATTATTCCATCATCCGAACAATTTCGTGTGAAGTTTGGCTATCCTTGGCTATCTTCCATGAAAGCTATTGCTTCTCCTATTCACAAGTGTTTGAAATTTCCCCATAATGGTGAAGTTGTTACTGTCAATCATAGTCTCTTTAAACCAGCTGAAAGAACTTCTAGCGTTCCTATTGATTATTTTTGGCCTAAACAATTCCAATCTCTTCCTCCGCGAAGTGATCATCTTTTCAAATCTTATCAAAAGTGGAAAAAAGATATGATCCTATCTCTAAGTGAACCTAGAACACCCAAAATTGATATTCCTATCATTCTTGAGAAGGAGGTTCTTCCTTTGAAAGATAAAACTAATGTCTTTCCTCAAGAAGATTCCCAACCCATCCCTATGGATGTGACTATGCCTATATCTAATAAACTTCCTAAGAGTAGACCTATACCTCCTCGTCATGATGGACTTGGTCTCCTTCCTAAACCAAATATTCCTCCCTTATATGGAGCAGTTCCTCCTCCTTCCTCTTATGGAGAGAAGAGACCTTCCTCTTCTCTTATTGTTCAACCTAAGAGACCACAACCTAAACACCCAAGTGCTAAGGATGAGAACATTCCTCCTCCTCAATCTCCTAATCTTCCTACTAATACTAGACGAAATCGTTCTGCACGTGAACGCCGATGAAAGCGTCGTCTTAGAGCTCAGGCAACTGCCTCTCAAACTTTGCAATCCCCAAAAACACCTTCAACAAGCATTATTCCATTTTCTCCTCAGCCGACGATTGAGTCGAAATCTCCTAAACATAAGATGCATGATGGTCTTGATCCTGTGTGAGTTAAAGATCCTATTTTTATAAATCTTGATGATGATATGGGTGAAAATGTTATTCATGATGAAAATATTACTCCTGTTCATTCTGATAGTGAATATGAACTTGTTGATAGTGATAACAATTTATCTAATGAATTTTCTAGAGCACTTATCCTAGCTCCTAGACAAGAACACCGCGGCTTGGGATATGAACATAGCCCTTGTTTGGATCTTGTGATAGCTCCATCTGCTGTGTTGGATGTTCCTCCTCTAGCGTGTTCCCTACCTTCCCGAAACATTGATCAGCAAGATCGGGGGGTAGATGACGTGCTAGACTAGTTTCATTAGCATAGCAGATTCTCTCCCCCTCTCTTTTGTTACTTCTTCTATATGTTATTCTCATTCTTCTATTTGTTGTCCTTAGTGTTGTCTACTTGAGGACGATGCAAAACATTGAGATCTCTCGATCTCTCTCATGTTGACTCAAAAGACACATGTGTTCCCTTCTTCTAGGTGACCTTCCTTGATTAGGGAATGAAGAACAATTATGCATACATACATATGATATACATGAATAATTATACAGCATACTGACCCCGAGGAAAGCGAAGTCACCTTGTGCTTTGTGTTTTGTGTCTATTATCCTTGGGTTTATCTCACACTTGGGGGCTAAATCCTTGCGATAACGTGCTCCTTTCCTTTCTCATTTCTTATATGTATCACTACCTTAAAGCAATCACCCCCGGTGAGGCGTGTACAATCGCTTTAACGTAGGGGGGCATACATCCCGTCCATATCTTTTCAAGATACTTGAAAATTTCTTGACAAATTTAGTTTTGCCTTGAAAATTTTTGATATCTTTCTTACATGACTCATAGTGAGGGAACCTTACTACTGACAGTCATGGTTCTCCCTCATGATCTTCCCTTTTACTTTGTCAATCAAAGTCGTAAGATCCTTAGTCCACTGGGGGCTTGGTATATCTTGCCTTCTTGACGTGGTGAAAGTCTTTCAATGTTGTTTCCTTGTACTTTACCGGAAGTATTGGCGTACGCTTATACTCCCGCTAAAGTGGGGGCTAAATGTAGCATCCTAAAATTGTGACACTTGCAATTTCGACCGCATTTGGGTCTTCACGATGGCGACGCAACACTGAACCTGAATGGAGACCCCGAAACCTATTTATGACATCAAAAACTACATTTTTCCAGCACCCTGGCCTGATCCTCCTTGCACCCTGCTGTCCCGGGAGGTGGGACCAGAGCGCCCAGCGCCCTGGTCCTTCAGGACTAGGGCGCCCAGCGCCCTGGTCCCCCAGGACCATGGCGCCCAGCGCCCTAGTCCCTGGCCCTATTTTGGGCCCGGTCTCCTATGGGACTTCGGGTCTTTTTGTTTGCAAATTGGAAAATAACATTTCCTGGTCGGCCTAAGGTCGGGAAAATTAGTCTATTAACCCTAATTGACAAGTATATAAACTACTTTTCCTCTCTCATTTTGGGAGGAGGCGAAAAAGGTGGAAATGATACTCAAACATTCAAGCATTCAAGCATTCAAGCATTCAAACATTCCTTCAAGCAATTGATCATTCTAAGTCTCCATTCAAGGCTAAGTGTTGCATTCAAGACAAGGATTCAACCATTGAAGAGGAGATCACATATTACAACATACAACATACAACATACAACAAACAACAACATCTATACCTTCGCATATAAGGATACAAACATCCTTACAACAAGGTATTAGTACTTGTTTTACATTACATTTACAGCATTTTTCATTTCTTGGTTAATTCCAAAACCGGGGTTTGACCTAAGGGCAAACCCCTAATCCCTAACCCCCCAATCGTCTTCACTTTTCTGTGTGTAGGTTGTAGGTACGTGGCTGAAATTGAAGATCTAGAATCCTTGTGCAGAGACGAACAGATCCCCCTTCGTTTCGCGGATTTTTCGGAGGACCGTGTGCACGCCGGGTGCCATCGTCCCGTCAACTTTCGCTCAAATTTGCAGAATAGCACCATCTCAACATTTTACTGCTAATTCCAGGTCCGCAGCTTCATATCATATTCCTATCTCTGTTTATAAGTGAATCTTTCCTACTTTGCATGCATTCCTAGTTCAATCTTTCTATCTACATTCTTTACAAAAGAGGGTATCCTTGCTATCACAACCCTTGAAACTCATATAGAATCCAATCTTGCATTGCGTGGGATTGGATCTTGTGGGTTTCAACCCCTCTTTTGAATGTAAAGTCTCCCCTAAGTGAAAACCATCAACCCTAGTGACTCTCCCTTCTCTCTCCTCAGAGTTGGGGAGGGGAGAACGACTAGGGTTCGATTTTTCCGCTTTACAGAAACTTTGAAATATTCAAACAGATTTGATATTATGTTGCATGAAAAATGAAAAGTTGAGTATCTATAAATTTACATTATAGTCAAAATGATGATTACATTCAAAACTATAGCTAGATAATGGCATGATGCCTCTATCATCATTCATCCCCAAAAGTCCATGCCAAACTCCTCATCACTCAAGCTAATAGACTCCTCAATCTCAATGTCCTCCAAAGACATAACAACCAACCTTATTCATGTTGTATATCTTCATCAACCTATGTTGTCTCCTCTATCTCTACATGTAACAAAACTTCTCATTTTGAGAGCACGGTCGAAAATTTGCATGGTGCCAAAAAATACAAGAATCTAAGGTAATTCATCTACATGATAATCTATGATGAATCAAAGTTGATGCATTTCATCACACTAAGTCATTGAGTGTTGTAGTTTTAATGGTAATTTTGTATATGATTAGTTGTCTTGCTAATAATTTTTGAGGTGATTAGATGGGTCTAACTTTGTAATTTAATAAATGAGTGTCTACAAGTTGATAGAGATATTTGGTTGGAATTTTTTTTATTTGCATAAGGTTAGTTTGGGTTTTCACCAAAGAGTAGTTATTCAAAAATATTGTTTGGACCATTTGGAAGGTGCATGTTAAACTACATGGATACCATCCATTGTTTAGTAGTTGTAATTTGGAATTTTGTTATTTAAATTGATGATATATATCATGAAGTTTTGGGATTTATGTCATGTTGATCTTGAGGCCAACATAGATTATTTAGAAATGTACTAGAAGGTATAAATATGTGATTTCAATTCAATGGAAAGAAAGTGAACAAGATTGAGAAGAGTAGAGAATGAGTAGGTCAGTGTAGTACCAAGGGAGTAAGGACTGAGAGGTGAGTAAGAAATAAAGGAATATGATTTGAAGTGAAAACTTGTGAGTAAATAATATAAGGATCCATGATGTTAAATTATTGCCCATGCAACAAGTTTAAAAGTGTTTTTCCCAAGTTACATGTTCATGTGATGCAACTCAACAATTGAGAACTCAAGAATGGAATGTCAATTGTTGTACCAAATTCAAACACTAGACTTTAACTTTCAAAATTCATAAATTGTAGCAAAAAGCATGAAAAAGAATCATTTTTATTCATGATTTTCCATACATAAAGAAATGTGAAAGATGCATGCTCTTGAAGATGAATATAAAGACTATCTACAAGAAATAGTCCAAGAACAATCTCTTTATCTTACCATTTTTAAAATTAACACTAAAATTGTCCCTTAACATGAAGAAAAAACTTCAAAGAATGGCTTTAGGTAAGAAGATTTCACTCCAAAATATCTATGCAAACTTCTACAATTACTCTCTAGCAAACAATCTATTTTATAGCAACAATCTGCTCTTCTTTTCTTACTTCAGTTTCTTAGATTTGATTTCTCGGGCTTGGGCATAGGATTCTCCACTCACTCCAACAAGATTTTTTCATTCCCATTCCCAACTTGGGCGTAGGAATCTTTCAAGTAATGATTCTTTTTAAATTCTCAATCAATTATTTATTCCACTATGTCAAAATTGTCAATCTTACCATACTCTCTCTCTCTCTCTCTCTCTCTCTCTCTCTCTCACTCGCTCTCTCTCTCTCTCTCTCTCTCTCTCTCTCTCTCTCTGAGGCTTCTCAAACTCAAAGTGCCCAGGGCTTCTCAAACTCAAAATAGATTATACAAATATACTTATTTTATTCACAAAGTGTATTTAATAGCCATCATTTCCTCATGTGTGGGTTTTAATCCCGAAAAGCATAAGATATAAACAAGATTTACAAACAAATAATCTAGGTGCATAATTGCCAATTGATTTTATCAAAGTTAAATGGTTAAACTATAGATTTGGTGAATATTTAAAATGAAGAGGAACTTCACCTTATTGAGACAAAAATACAAAGCACAAAAAAATTCGAACAAAAGAGAAAAATCATTTTTTGGATGGAAAATTAGGGTATCACAAGCTTAGCTATGTAAACTAGGAAATGACCTAAATTTCACATGAATCACATTAATAGGAGAATGAAATTAATATATCCAACCTCAATTCTATTAAAAAGAGGGTTGAATGTTGATCGAGGTCATATTCCCTTTTTTTTTTAGTTGAAAATGTAATTGAAAAGATGCAAATTGAATGACAAACCTAGGGTAAGAAGGTAAATGCATGAACTGACAACTTGGACTAAATATGCTAACTGATAATGAAATAAAAAAATCACAATTGGTATAGAAATGAATAGGAAATCTAACTATGCACCTGTAATTGAAATCTAGGGCTGAATTGAGAGGACCAGGGTGCCCAGTGCTTGGGTCAAAAAATATGAATTCTGATGTAGTCTGGGAGACACTTGTCAAATTTGAACCTATTATGGGAGGACTTTGGCACTCCAAAATGCCCTAGTTTGGACCATGGTGCCCTAAAGCACCCTAGTCCAGACACTTTCTACTAAAATTTGGCTAGATGCTTTATTTTTGGGTCTTGATGTTGTTTTGGTCTTCCTGGCTCAATTGAGTACCTGTAGTTGCACACAAGAGGAAAGAAAGGGGTTGTGGATAGGGGTTTTCCTTAGGTAAAACCCTAGGTTTTTAATTAACCCTAATTGAAATAAAAATTGAACTTGAACTAAATTGGAAAAGCTTGCCTTTTGAGGGCAAGGCTGAAATGCTTGAGTGTAGAAGATTATACCTAAAACACTATGAAAATAGAGGTTAGCATAAATCAATAGGAAATCATGTTAGTAACAAGATTTCAACCATAAGAAAAACATGAAGACAAATCCATCTAAAGCATTATCAAGGAAGATTAACGCAAGGGGTTAGTTAGGAAATAAATAAACAAAACAATACTTCCCCATGACGCTCCCTATGTCATGGCTCTTCCTTGTCCTCCTCCTCTCCAAGATCTTGCTGCTATGTGAAGTATGCACTGAACTTGAGCACTAGCACAATGGATGTCAAATGGAGGATGGGATATGGTTGATTATGCGAAGTGTTGAATGGAGTATTAATGTTAAATAACAATTCAAACTAGTGGAAGATCTAAAACATAATACAAATCCTTACTACAAAGCCTTCAAAATTCTAAGCAAAGTAACAATGCATGGATATCTCTTGTGTGTGTGACCCTCAATAGTGAAAGAATGAGCTCTATTTATAGGAAAAATGGGCAAATGAAGGTTGAGATTTATTTGGTTGAGGAAGGGTTAGGATTACTTGAGCCAGTGTTGATCTTCAATCCATGTGCTTTCCATCAAGCCAATCACATGTTGACAAGTATCAACAAGGGAAGGCTTGAGAGGAAAGGGGGACAAAGCATTAAATGCTTGAAGACTTGAAGGAAGCCATTAAAGGCTTAAGAGGACTTTGAAGGAAGCCACTAAAAGCTTAAGAAGATTCTAGAAGGAAACCATTAAAGGCTTAAAGACTTTAAAGGAAGCCATTAAAGGCTCGAGAAGACTCTAGAATGAAACCATCAAAGGCTTGAAGACTTTGAAGGAAGCCATCAAATGCTTAAAAAGACTCTAGAAGGAAACTATTAAAGGCTTGAAGACTGTAAAGGAAGCCATTAAAGGCTTGAAAACTCTAGAATGAAACCGTTAAAGGCTTAAGAATAAAATGGATGCAATGGGTAATAAAATTATCTTAGAATAAGTCATCCATGTGTTGATGCAATAACATGATAAATCGCACAAAATCCATCATGAAATCATAATTGAAGCATAAATGGAAGATGCCTTGATGTAGTTTGTTGCTCCTTGAATCAGATCTACTCTTGAGGAAGAAGAATTGCTCTTGAATTGATGATAATGTTAGCACAAGATTAGATAATGAAAATAAATTGAGAGGGATGCCTTATATAGGGATTTCATAATTAAAATCACCTTTAGGCCGAATTAGAATTGATATGTTTTTGCATGGAGCGAGATTTGAATAGGATAAGACCGCCCAATTAAGCACCTAAACTTCGGGGAAAAAAGTTTGAGACTAGGTAGTATACTACCTGGTCCAACCAACTTTTTTTTATTTTCTAGGGATGCGAGCTATCATGATTCTAATGCTAAATCTAGCACAGTGGCACAAATAAGATGTGTAGATATGTGAAATATGCTTTGAAGATTGAAACTAGGGTAAGATTAGGATTAAATCAAGATAAAAATAATAAAGAGCACGCTTAGAAATAAGGGCCCAAATAAGAGTGTGATGATGTAATAAAGTAGAATAAAACCCATAATATTAATTTAAATCAATAAAGGTCCTATAATGCATAGAGGAAAGAGAAAGACTAAAATAGGTGCTAGGAGAGTGTGAAATTGGACACGCTAGTAAAGGTGTACAATTTATGATGCTAAGTAGGATTGCCCATGCACTCGAATGCTCTTGCATCATCATGTATGTGAGAAGAGCTATTGTGGCATATTGTAATTACAGTGTTCATGAAATTAATATCATAAGAGATCTTTAGGAGGCTAGATTTTTCTTCCCTCACTAAAGGTTTTTCTTTAGTAAATATAGTGTTGTTTTGGCGTGTTCCTCTTGTTTATGTATGGTTATGTTTATGGGAAAGATGGTTGGATAGTGATTCTTGGTACCCTCTAGCTATGAGTACATTATATGGTATTACAGTGAGGTTGACCTCAAATTAGTAATGTTGTGGGTGTAAGCACACTTATCAATGTATTTTTTTTAAATGAGTTTGTTAAATAAGAGGTTAGTTTAAATTAAAATTTAATGACGTATGCCATCATATTTGTGAATCATACATTTTATGAATTAAATTAGGTTTAAAAGATGAGGTCATTAGCAATAGGTTTATATAAATAGAATGTAGACCTTGAGGTAGTTTGTAAGAGGTGGCTATTTAAAAAGAACTAACCAAAATTGTTTTTGAGATGTTGCTAGAGATACGATGAGAAATCCTAAACGTTATAGGAAAAGGGGAAGAAATTTATGAGATGTTGAAATAAATTCAAAATCATGTGAGTTCACTAGAGCGAGATTACCATAGCAACCCTAATCTTAGGGTCAAGGAGAGTAAACATTAGGAACAGGAAGTAGATCATAAGGACTTGATTGAAAGTGTAGAGGATAAAGAGGAAATAATGATGAAGGCCATTTCTAACACTAATAATAGGAGAAGGGTGGACATACCAAATTGCTTTAGGGATTTGGACCCCAAGTAATTGATAGACTAGGTCATAGATCTAAAGAATCATTTTGAGTATAAGGATATTTCAGACCTAGATTGGGTAAAATTTACAAAAGATGAATTATGAGATCATGTGACAATATGGTGGAAAGAGTCTAGTTGCAAATAAATAAAATGGGGAAGCCTAGAATTGTAAAGAGGGACCAAATGATAGATATCAGAGTTGTTGTAGGAGCTACACAATTAACAATATGAAGAAGTAAAGTATTATTAACTTTTGTTATAGACTACAATTCCTATTTCTTATCTCCTACATTTCCATTGGTCCAATTTTATACATGCACTCTTCATCTTCTATATACCTTGTGTTTATATAAGATCCTCAAAATTAATGATTTTAAAGACATGTTTAGTCTCATGTAATAATAATTTTCTATAAAATCCGTGCGAGACTTGTAAAATAATTCATCTAATATTATACCATTTCTCATAAAACTCTATTTTTTTTAATAAATATCATGTTATTAACATACCTCACATCCATCCCCACCTTCACTTCTCCTATCAACACAATCAAATTCTTCTATCTCATCATCCATCCATTTTCTCTAAACCCCACTCCTTTCCCTCTCCTTTCCCTTTCCTTCACAAACTTTTAGACTTGTCTTCCTCCTACTAAACTCTTGTTTTCGAGTCATAAAGTATCGTGGCAATTTCATTGCACTGCTGGCATTAAAGAGAACTAATTGTCATTTGTGTGGTAGTTCGTGTTGGCGAAGGTTGAAGTCATACATTTAATTGTGCATAGGAAATCTGATTCGGAGATCACACAAATATTGAGGATGGAAATTCTTAGCTTTAAATGTGGGGATAAATAAATCATTTAATAATGGCGACGTGGAGCCACTTGTAACTCTAATGCTACAAATAAATATGTGACCATTAATTTGGTAGTTACGGTTTCAAATCCCATGGGACCTCTTTCCATTATTACATTTTCAAGTCTAGAAACATTAGCTATGTAAACTATTTGTAGACATGTGTAACACAAAAAAATCTACCAATTTGTTTAACAATCTTTTGGACTTCATATATAATCTGGGTATTTTGTTATTGTAAAAGATATATTTTATAATCTAGGTTTGAATATTAATGTGTAAATATGAAGGAAGATTCAAGGTCTTTGTTGAATCCTACTAAAAATCCTAAATCTAAATTTTATCAATTCAAACACTTAAGTTTGGGTTTGTTAGTCTAAAAACTATTCATCTCTATACAATTATTTTATTTCTTTTGTTCAATCAACCTATAATTATTTTATTTCTTTTGTTGAATCAATTCAAACACTTAAGTTTGGCATTGTTAGTCTAAAAGCTATTCATCTCTATATAAATATTATTTTTAAAGCTAGAGAAATTATTTCAAGCTTTAAATTTATTATCATTAAACATGCCTTCAAAGAAAAAAATGTTGTAGTAGATGGTTTAGCAAACCTTAGCGTAATTTCCGAAGTTCAAAGTATATGGAAAGGGGAAGTGAATATTGATTTTAATATTAAAGAACTAATCAGAAAGGACAGATTTATGGGGAAAGAGGGATCGCATGTGAATCATGAAGGTCTTAATGAGTAATCTTCAAATTTTTAGAAAGGTCATGATGACACGTCAGAAGGACAGAGTCCTAAACAAGAATATTAATTTTACACACGCTTTGTGGGTATGCATTTTCAAAAAGTCGAGTGTCATTTGGAAGAAAGCTCTGAAGTTGCAGAAGTAGAGAAATTGTAAAACAAAATCAAAAATGGGGGGGGATCTAAGGAGAGAGGAACCTGATAATGTTTCCAGATGGTAGGAGATGCCTAAGGTTTGGACAAGGCTGGAGAAATGATTCATGACGCCTTTCATGGAAAAATTGATCGACTATGATAAGGGCAGAGTTAATCTAGTTGTCACTAAAGTTACAAAAAAATTGGACAAATGGCTCCTTCAAAATTCATGGGGTTAGGTTTAAGCTGGATGCAGAACTCATTTCAATGGTAATAGGTATGCCTCATTCTGGACTTAACTTCTTTAGAGACCTGAAAGTGTCTAATTATGTAGTTAATCTTTTTCCGCGCAAAGAGAAGGAGAGGGGGAAACTAGGTAAAGCCATGGGGGGGGGGGTATTATGATGCTTCTAATATCAAGAAAATCTGGGGTTGTGTGCTTAATGCAAATATGGCATACATTACTGTGGAAGGTCATTTTACCAGGGTCCACACATACCATTTTGTGCTTTTAAATCATTTTAGACATGAGAAGAGGATTTCTCTGCCCTATTACCTCTTCAGGTCTTTGTTGCGGTCTTTGAATAAGCATAGCAAGAACCTGTCTTTGCCTGTTCTTCATTGCGGCCTCATTTTGCCCATTTATGAGCATTGCAAGATTCTGGCTATCTAGGAAAACAAGAGATTGTCAATATCGTCGGGGAAAGGTAAGAGGAAGATGGAGGAAGGTGGGCCTAGCAAGGAGGAGTTGACATAGAGCAAAAAGAGTAAAAAGGCCACTGTGGAGAAAATTCAAGAGGATATGGGTAAACAAAAGGAAATGGAGGTTGATTCTGAGGACTTGGGTAAGAAAAAGGGAAGCGAGATGGAGACCGGTGAGTCTGACGGAGAGGAGAGCTAGAAAGAAGAGGAAGTGGGGGAAGAGGAAGAGGGAGATGAGGATGTTTCTGATCAAAATAGCCTGACCCATAGTGTGAGCATAGGTAATGTTAACAGCCTACCTATGGAGGTGCAGGACAATCTCAATAATGAGGAAAGTGATATGGAAACTGAGTAGGAGAAGGAAAAGGAGAATTCGAGTAGGGATCAAGATAAAGCTAGGGATGGGATTATTCTGGATAAACTCAAAAATTAGTCTAAGGCTCGAATGGGTTTTGACAAGTGGATATATGATAGGTGGACATATGCATATACATATACATATACATATACATATACACATATGAATATCTCATTAGAGCTTTGAAACAATATCCATTTTCTGCACTTCATGGTACTAGAATCTACAAAGTGGTTTGCACGGTACTAGAATCTACTAGAAGACTCGAAGGAAAAATCATCATTTTAAAAATGTAGACATTTTTCCTAAATAGCCCAAGATGGATAAGAGAAAGAGGTACAACTAGATAGGGGCAATAACACAAAGGGATCAAGAATCTAGGAATATTTTTATAACCATTGAGTATGCAACAAAATACAACTCTAAGAAAAATATCATAGGATAAGGAGAAGTTAAAGGTGGTTAAGGAGCAGATCAATCAGGATGAAAAAGAACAATTGTTCTTGTAGGAAAAATAATTAAAATCAAATCCTTGAAATCCATAAACACTACAATATTAGGCCATAATGTATAGAAACAAATTTTGTTATAAGATAGATCCTTTAATTCATGATCTAAAGAGGGGCTCTCATGTTGCAAAGAAGGAAGATGATACCAAAAATGATCTTAGAAGAAAAAAACTTTTCTTCTCACGTAAATAATATCGAGAACCAAGCCACATATGTCAAAGCAAAGAAGAGGTGAAGCTTGAGGAAGAGAATTTGGTAAAGCTCCTGAAAAATAAATGAAGGTAAAATTGAACTTATGATGAATGTACTCAAGCATGAAGAGAGGGCATAATAATATTGGAGGAAATAAAAAATAAAAGAAGAGAGTCCAAAAATATAACATGCAAGTACCAAAATGGAGATGAAAACTACTAAATTATCAAAAACACAATTCTTCAACAATGAAGAATGAAAGAATGCTGAACACTAGATGTCACTTTCTTTGTCTGTGGTATTATCCTCAATAGTATATAGGTTGTTCTACTTCCAATAGCCTCTTCTTCCTTGCCGGTAGACATTCCTTTCTTTGTCTTTACTAGTAGATCTGCCAAAACTTCTTTGCTCATCTCCACTGGTTTCATTATAAGGACATTTTGCAGCAAAGTATCCAACTTTACCACAGTTGAAGCATTTGAGTGGTAACTATAGACACCTAAAAATTGTCCTGTCTAATTAAATAAATATCTTTATCTATTTAATTATTTTATCTTAATTCTTCTATTAATTGAATAAATCTCTTTATTTAATTAATTATTTTATCTTAATTCTTCTATTAATTGAATAAATGTTTATTTATTTAATTAATTCATTTATCCTCTTCTAGCCTTATTTCTCATTTAAATAAATACATTTATTTATTTAAATTATCCTTTTCCTAAATTAAATAAATACTTTTATTTATTTAATTGATCCCACTTCTTCTATTATTTAAATAAATCTTTATTTATTTAATTCATTCATTAACCTTTCTACCCATGACACATGTCATTCATTTCTTAATTCCTACACTACCTACCCTCTCATTATTTTCTTATTTTCTCTACCCACCCTCTAATCCTAGCCGACCATTTATCTTTTACACCTCTCAATCTTATCCCTTCATTTCTTATAGTGTCTTCTATATAAGGAGATGCTTTCTTCATTATCAATCCTCCTAATGATCCTACGCATTTTAATCAACTACTAGCACTCTCAAGCATTCTAGCATTCAAACTTTCATATGAAGTCAAGCTATCAACCACATTTTCGTTCTTTGTTGAGCTCTTGTGCACACATAAAATCTGAAAGAAAATATATCAAGCAAGATCAATGGAGATAGGAAGAATTGAGATTCAAACCCTATTGGACATGTGATGGTATAATCTTTGTGATTTCATTTGATTTGCATTGTCTTAGGTAATCTTCATATGTTATGGTGGATCTTTGTTGTTGTTAGGCTAGGGTTTTATGGTTGAATCTATTTTAGTCTTTCAATATTGTTGTTTCTATTTTTACCATAAACATTTTGACACGCCTAGTGGAACTCTTGTCCCTTTTGCATTTAACATCTTTTGTTATAGATTTTGTGTTTTTGAAGTTGCAGATCTGACGTTTTCAACAAATTTTTGACATTTCCACGTTTGCGCATCTTGGAATCATGTTTTTTTATTTTCTGCCACATTTGTGACCTCTGTAATCGCATCTATGTTCGACATTATTTTATTTTATTTTCCAGATTGCAGGGTTGCGTTTCTGTTTCCAAACCGCGTCTGTGCACCTTTCAGACACGTCTTTGTTTGGGAGTCATGTCTGTGTTATCTAGGCATGTTTGCAAAGGATTTAGGCATGTTTGTGATTTTCTGTCACATCTGCGATAGGTTTAATTGTGTCTGTGTTTCAAATTTTACACTTTTTTCAGTTTTTTAAATCCAGTTTTGAGGCTTTATTTCATCATTTGGATTTTAGATCTGGTTTATTTCGGGCTAACACCTTGTGATCTAGCTAACAAAATTGGTGTAGCTTGTCTTTGAAGCAAAATACGTCTTGTAGAAGGCCCCTATTTCACAAAGTCTTTTGGATCTAAAATTTACCTAACTTGTTTGCTTGCAGGAAGGGGTAATCATTTGAAACAACCCAAACTACTAACAAATCTTTCTTGTAGGATCTTAGCAAGGGTTTTATTTTGATCTTTATTATGCGCCTTGTTTTCATAGATTATCAAACCCTTCAATTGGTGCACTAAAATTGAACCAATGTCTTTTGTGTCTTGAGCAATAGGCTCTTTTTGTTTAATCTCTAGAGGTCATGTCTCCCCATGTGGTCATTAGGACTACTAGTGAAGAGAGAACAACCCAAGTGGTAGCGAGGAAAACCCACCTCTTCCGAACCACTGTAAATAATTGTATCCATGATGAAAGCCATGGGTAACGTGTGTTGATTAGTTCATACCAACATTATGTCTCCCCATAAACCCATTTGATCAAATTTATTTGATTAGTTGTAGGACATAACTGCCACCGGCTAGGAGCCTTCTGTATTTACAGAGCTGAAAGTGTCGCATGTATGGCCACATGAGCATATGCCCTTACTAGCACCTTTTTGTTTTATAAATTCAAAATCCTTCTAGTTGTTGGGGTAGGAGGTCGAACCTCTGGAGTGGCCCACACACACATGGTTCTTAGTAGAGATACAAAGTTCGCCATGGGGAGTTTTCATGGGGACTGATGCTTGGCTACCCCGGAGAAGTGAGTGCCAAGGGTGGAGCCGGTGGGGTCAAGCATCTAAGTATCCACTCTGAATAGCATAGCCTCAAGGGAAACCCCATGTGGGATCAACAACTATTGTCCTGGCCAACCATAAGAATTGTGCTTGTCTTCTTTTAAACATTCAAACATTCAAGATCAAACATCAAAACATTGTGTCTTTTGTGTCTTCAAGTGTATGCAAAACATTTTTACATCAAACAACACACTTTCTTTGGAGTCATTTTGAGTCTAAACACTTGCAAAACATTGAGTCCTCATCAACATTGTGTCCTCTTGTCATGAAAAATAGTCAAAAATTCAGATTTGGTCACAACAAACAGCTTTACACATTGGAAAAATTACACTTAGTTTCTGGATATGCATTTGTGTCTAATAGAACCACATCTGTGTCATTTAGCCGAGTTTGTGAAGGGCAGAAACACATTTGTGTTCTCTTAAGAAACATTACATTCACAAAATCTCAGAAACGCGTCTATGCAGTGTTAAACAATGTTTGTGTCATCTAACCACGTCTGTAAAGTATACAGGCATGTCTGTGTTCAGAATTAAAAAAAATTATAGTCCAGCACAAGAACTTCAACCGATTGCGACTTCTTGGCCCTTTTGTCGGTGGGGACTCAATCTCATAAGTAAGATCCACCCTCCTTCCAATGGCCACAAGTTCATTATCACTGCCACAGAGTATTTCACCAAATGGATTGAAGTCGTGCCTCTTACACAAGTCAGTGGAAAATAGATTGCTACATTCATTCTCAACTATATCATTTGCCAATATAGTATTCCTCTTTCCATCATCACCGACAACGGATGTCCCTTCAAAAACCAGGATATTCATGAACTTTGTGATCGCTTCCATATTACTCATCGTTTCTCCACTCCCTATTACCCCCAAGGTAATGGTCAAGCTGAGGCATCTAATAAAACTATTCTTAAAATCCTCAAAAAGACAGTCAATGATGTTGGTCGAAATTGGCATATCCAACTTAATCCCGCACTTTGGGCTTATCACATAAGTGTTCTCACACCTACATGAGCCACACCTTATTCACTTGTCTATGGCACTGAAGCTATCTTGCCTATCAAGGTCGAGTTACCATCTTTACGAGTCTCTTTGCATAACATTATCAGTGATGAAGACTACAGGGTCTCTCGCTTGCAAGAACTAGAACTATTGGATGAGTGAAGACAAATTGCTTTTAATCATCTCAAGGCTTATCAACAACGAATGAGTCATAGTTACAATCACAAGGTAAAGCCTCATACATTTGAGATAGGTGATTTAGTTCTCAAAGAAAATCCCAAAAATCAGCAAGACAGAGAGAAGAAGGGCAAGTTTGAACTAAATTGGCTTGGTCCTTACATCATTACAACAACCTATGGATTCGGTGCATATCAGCTCTCAACCATAGAGGGGGAACCTTTGAAGGATCCTATCAACAACATGCACCTTCACAGGTTTTACACATAGCTCTTCAAAATATCCTAATTCAAAAAATACAAAAAAATTCAAAAAAATTCAAAAATACAAAAAAAAAATACAAAAAATAAAAAATACAAAAAATACAAAAAAAATCAAAAAGTTCAAAAATACAAAAAAATTGTTACTTGGTGAAAACCTGGCAAACAGGCGCCTTGTGACACAAAAAAAATTGAAAAATCGAAAAAAAGTAAACAAAAAAACATTTCGTCCAATGGTGAAAACTACTTCGGTGGCACCTTGGGCAAGTACCATGGTGAAAACTGGGTCACCGATGCTGTGTGTAGAGACATTGCTCCTCCCTCCTTCAGGACTCCATCTCATCCTTCACTTTGCACACACTCACAGTCTATCCATTAATAATAAACTTACCCATTCCCATCATGGCTTGTTATTGATCTACCTAAGCTTGGTTAGCCATTCATAATAATCCATCATTTTCACCCTTTCCATCCATAATAAATCAGCTCCTATATGTGGCTAAGGTAAATCCTATGTCTACTGATGGGTGTGGAACTAAGAGCATCACATGTTTTGAGGAGTACAGTTTCTTCCAGTTTTCTTCAGTCTATCCACACACAATCCACAATAAAGCCACACTTGCATCACATATCCGCAATAAAGTATCAGTTTCATGGATTCAGCCAGTTTCAGATGAGATGCAAGCAACAACAAGCTTCAACAAATCAAATATTTCAACAAACTCAGAAAACATTATGGTTGAGTGCTATCTATCCTTTTGTGAAAGTAAACATTGTGACCACAATCAAATAAGACTTATACAAGTGACAAGAGACACTAAACTTGAGGACTACAGTGGATGTTGGTGTTGAGTCTTGGTTTTCTTTTGATTTTATCTTTTGGTGACATGTCTTTTAGCTTTTCCAGGATGTCTCTGACTAGAGATTCTATCTCAAGGATGTCTTTGACTAGAAAGGTGAGGATGGGGTATTGTCACCTATTTTTCTTTGCTGTCTATGGATTGTCTCTTAGTAATGTTATGACTTGTCCAAGGATATGAGGACACTGTGAGTCTAGTATGAACTAGGACATTCCTTTTTTGTGACTGTCTGATCTCCATGCAAACGGGTGCAATGACTTTTTAGGTCGAACATATATCTGGATTGTAATAAGCTATTTGCCATAATAAAGCTCAATGATGATAATAGCACAAGAAGTTCTTTCACTTTCATATCTTCTATCTTTCATCCCCCTTTCTTGATTGAACCCCATCATCCTGCTCGAGTTTGTGTAGTCTGTGAAAAGCGGAAAAATCGAACCCTAGTTGTTCTCCCCCCCCCTAACTCCAAGGAGAGAGAAGGGAGGTCACTAGGGTTGATGGTTTTCACTTAGGAGAGACTTTACATTCAAAAGAGGGGTTGAAACCCACAAGATCCAATCCCACACAATGCAAGACTGGATTCTAAATGAGTTTCAAGGGTTAAGACATCAAGGATACCCTCTTTTGTAAAGAATGTAGAATGAATGATTGAACTAGGAATGTATGTAGAAGCAAGAAAGATTCGCTTGTAAATGGAGATAGGGATATGGGATGAAGTTGCGGACCTGAAATTAGCAGTAAAATGTCGAGACGATGTTGTTCTGCAAATTTGAGCGAAAGTTGACAGGACAATGGCGCCTAGAGTGCACACGGTCCTTCGAAAAATCCGCGAAACGAAGGGGGATCTGTTCGTCTCTGCACAAGGATTCCAGATCTTCAATTACAGCCACGTACCTGCAACCTACACACAGAAAAGAGAGGATGATTGGGGGGTTAGGGATTAGGGGTTTGCCTTTAGGTTAAACCCCAGTTTTGGAATTAACCAAGAAATGAGAATGCTGTAAATGTAAATGTTTGTAATGTAAACAAGTACTAATACCTTGTTGTAAGAATGTTTGTATTCTTACATGCGAAGGTGTAATGATGTTGTATGTTGTATGTTGTAAGTGATCTCCTCTTCAATGGTTGAATCCTTGTCTTGAATGCAACACTTAGCCTTGAATGGAGACTTAGAATGCTCAATTGCTTGAAGGAATACTTGAATGCTTGAATGTTTGAATGTTTGAATATTGCTTTCACCTCTTGCCCTTGCTTATTTCCTTTCTCCCCTTTCTAGGAGAGGAAAATTAGTTTATATACTTGTCAATTAGGGTTGAGAGACTGATTTTCCCGACCTTAGGCCGACCTAGAAACATTATTTTCCAATTTGCAAACTTCAAGACCCGATGCCCAAAAGGAGACCGGGCCCAAAATAGGGCCAGGGACTAGGGCGCTGGGCGCCATGGTCCTGGGGGACCAGGGCACTGGGCACCCTCGTCTTGAAGGACCAGGGTGTTGGGCACCATGGTCCCACCTCCCGGGACAACAGGGTGCAAGGAGGGATCATGCCAAGGTGCAGAAAAATGCAGTTTTTGGTGTCACAAGCAGGTTTCGGGGTCTCCATTCAGGTTCAACATTGCGTCGCCATCGTGAAGACCCAAATGCAGTTGAAATTGCAAGTGTCACAATTTTAGGACGCTACAGTCTGTTATCACATGACTGAGTATAATGACACACCAAAAACAATTGCATATCATGTAGTTTGCACCTGCATTACCACATATTAGCATTTCATACATACATATAGATATCACAATTACATTACATCCTGCACACAACACATGTTAGCACATTTTACATTTTCTTCATGCAAATAGTTATTTGCATTATCATATTCATCTGCTTTTCATACATTCACATTTGCATTTGCATAAACATATAAAACATAAAAGAACAAAAATATTGCATTGCATCATGTACATATTTGCATTCATATCATAAGCATCACATAGAAATCATGCATTAACACATAGAAACATCACATAGGTACACATGCATATAGTTGCCACAACGATGAATCATCTCATATATATATATATATATATATAAATATCATAAGTGTCATGATACAATGATGTCAAAATCATATGGATACAATTACCCAAAGGTGTCATCATACAAAATGGTACAAAACTGATACATAGGGAGCCCTCTAAGGCTATGATGAACTCCCTCCCTCAGAGCCGGTTGGCCTCGACGGAGTTTTAGCCCTGGAAGGACTCACCCCAGGATCATCTCTTTTGCCCCCTCTATCTGGTGGTGGTGGAGGACCCATAACCCCACCGCTAGAGGCATGTCTCCTGTCTCTCCCTCCAATGGTCATCGCAGTTTGTGATGATCTCTAGAAGCTCCTAGCCCACTGATCTGGTGGTACCACTTGATAATACAGGTCTCTCCAGTAGGCTATCTCCTCCCCTTCTCACAGAACATAGGCCTATCTGGCTCCCATGTGCTCTATTGCCTGTCTCCCTATCCTCAATGTTGTCTCAGCCTTTGTATATCACTAAATAATGTGATCCCTCTCCCGTTCAGTGTCCCTCGATTGTCTCCTGAGCCTAGCCATATCCCTCTCCAGATCCTGGATCTCATCTGCCTATCCTTGGCAGATCTCCCTCAAGGATAGTAGCTCATCCTCCTCCTCTCCCCCCTCACCTTGTCACTATGGCTTCTCTTGTGGCTGCTCCTATCCCTGTCCCTATCCCTATACCTGTCTAGGAGCCTATACTTGTTTGGGAACTTGTGTTGTTGGCACCTGTAATGGCAATCCACCTCTACCGCTCACTACATGAGCCTACTGAGCCTGTCTCTCCTCTTTGCCCTCTCTCCTTAGAGGCACTCTCCTCTCTACCACTATGCCTTTCTGGTACCTCCGCCATCTCCACTATCATCTCCATCACCTCCATCGTCTCCCTCTATCGGCTTCCCTGGATCCGTCAGCCGTGGAAATGGATGCTCTGCCCAATATGCAGTATACTTTGCATCCATCCCTACATCCTCTACATCTGCCCATATGTTCCAAGGCATGGGAACCATCTCCTGTAGTTGTGTCACTGCCTAATCATAAGATAATAACTGACCCAAATGCACCTGATCCCTCACTATCCATGCATACATCCCTAACCCCCGTGGCATCCGTTGTATCCTATCGAACTGCCTGCATACCCTGTCTATCAACTATCACTCAATAATATATGGTGTCCAATCAATCAGATACCTGCTCCAAAATACATATGGTAACTCCAGTGCATCATCCTCCCACTCCTCACAGTCCCGGTACGGTCTCCATACCACACTGTCTATCTCATCCATAACCCGACACCAATACTCTAGCCTCCCAATCCATGGATGAGAAGTAACCATATCATATAAATGTACATAGCTACGCCCATGTCCTCTGCCCCTAAAGTGTATCCGTCATGTAATTGATAGATGCCCGTATTCCCACACCTGCAGTAGTGTCACTCTGCATCCTAATGCTGTTGATCCATGATATACAAACCAATGCAGCTCATAATACAAGTGTGCCAACAGACACGGTCCCCATGCAAACCTAGTGTGCTCAGTCATCAATGTCTCCAGTGTCCTCCCCCATCCCATAGCCAACCCTCGTGTTGCCCTGTCTGGACAGAGGAACCCACTGATCACTCCTTCCAACACCGCCGATAGTGTCAATCCTGTCTATGTCATGGCATCCCAAGCCACATGTCCAGCCCTCATCTCCAGTCCTGGATCTTGAAACACTCATCTCAGTGCATCCATGTCTCCCTCTCGATTGTAAGGAACTAACTCCCCATCGATCGATATCCTCAGTATGCTATATACATCCTCTAAGGTGACTATCATCTCACCCATCGACAAATGAAACGTGCAAGTCTTTGAGTGCCATCTCTCAGCTAATGTAGAAAACAATCCCATGTTCGCCCAAAACTCAGGCACATACAGAATATATCACAGTCCCATGGCTCAACTGCTTCTCTATCCTCGAATGTCAGCTTTGGTCGTAAACTCTAAGTTGAAGGGAATCTCTCCTGTGACTCCAGCATCGATAGGTCCTCCTGCAGTTAAGCAAATCAACTGTGGCAATCCTAGTGGCATTCCCTTTTCATCACAAAGTGCTTCTTTTTGTCCTCGTGCTTATATCTATCATATGACACTCTATCCTAGTGGCATTCCCTGTTCATCACAAAGTGTTGCTTTTTTTCTTAGTGCTTATATCTATCATATGGCACTCTATCCTAGTGGTACTCCCTGTTCATCACAAAGTGTTGCTTTCTATCCTAGTGGTACTCCCTAGTCATCACAAAGTGCTTCTTTTATCCTATCTTTAGGGAACCTACTTGAGTGTATCCTCTTGAGTAGCTTATCAAATTGACAACGTATGTTCTATCATAGAATTGTCAATTTCAGCGTGATCCAATTGGCAACGTATGTTCTATCACATAATTGTCAATTTATTAGGTACTCCCTGTTCATCACAAAGTGCCTCAATCTATCTTATCCTAGGGCCTCTGCTTGAGTGTATCCTCTTGAGTAGTTTCCTGATTGGCAGCGTATGTTCTATCATAGAATTGTCAATCCTAGTCTTCCCTAGAGGACCTGCTTAAGTGTATCCTCTCAGCAGCTTATCCAACCGACAATGTATGTTTATCATAGAACTGTTGATTCGACCTTGAAGACACAAACATGCTCACATTTGACATAAACGCTTTTAGAACCATAGACATGGTTACACTCGACATAGATGTGCCTAACCTACCCAGACGCATCTGGCACTGCAAACGCACCTTCCCATCTTTTGACCCACTTGACAATTTCTACGACATACCAAATATGCATTTCATCTGTTGGCCTCTGATATCAGCAAACACGATCGAATCTATGCACCAATACCATCGTTGTTGATTGTTGACTTCTCTCTACTCTCTCTGCACTTTGATCTCTTAGGTGTGTGGATGACAATGAGGATGTTTTCCCTTGTAGTCTATCTTATAGACTACCCTAGCCCTAGTCTCCCGAGTTAGTCTTCTTTATCTTGTGACTCTATCACTTTATCCTATCTTTTCAGTCCTTTCTAACCTTTCTTTCTTATCAAGAGATTGTCTGTGATCCTTTTAGACAGTTTCATCCAATCTCTTGAAGGGGCATATCATTCCCATCTTGGGGCAACTTTGTATCAGTTCATCTTATCTTCTTTGAAACAACACGACAAACTGCATTGTCTCGAAGAGGGGCAAAATGTAGACACCTAAAATTGTCCTGTCTAATTAAATAAATATCTTTATTTATTTAATTATTTTATCCTAATTCTTCTATTAATTGAATAAATATTTTTTTATTTAATTAATTCATTTATCCTCTTCTAGCCTTATTTCTCATTTAAATAAATACATTTATTTATTTAAATTATCCTTTTCCTAAATTAAATAAATACTTTTATTTATTTAATTGATCCCACTTCTTCTATTATTTAAAGAAATATTTATTTATTTAATTAATTCATTAACCTTTTCTACCCATGACACATGTCATTCATCTCTTAATTCCTACACTACCTACCCTCTCATTATTGTCTTATTTTCTCTACCTACCCTCTAATCCTAGCGCACCATTTATCTTTTACACCTCTCAATCTTATCCCTCCATTTATTATAATGTCTTCTATATAAGGAGATGCTTTATTCATTATCAATCCTCCTAATGATCCTATGCATTCTATTCAACTACTAGCACTCTCAAGCATTCTAGCATTTGAAATTTCATATGCAGTCAAGCTATCAACCACATTTCCATTCTTTGTTGAGATCTTGTGCACACATAAAATCTGAGAGCAAATATATCAAGCAAGACCAATGGAGATAGGAAGAATGGAGATTCAAACCCTATTGGACATGTGATGGTATAATCTTTGTGATTTCATTTGATTTGCATTGTTTTAGGTAATCTTCATATGTTATGGTGGATCTTTGTTGTTGTTAGGCTAGGGTTTTGTGGTTGAATCTATTGTAGTCTTTCAATATTGTTGTTTCCATTTTTACCATAAACAGTAACTTTCATTTATATTTGTTGGATCCTCTTTTAAGCTTTCTGACAAAGTTTGCTACCTTTGCATCCGAATCTTCACTGGATCCTTTATGAGCAACCTCTTCCTTGCCCTTTTTGGTGGATTTGAACGATGTCTCTTTCCTTGAGGCTACTTCACCAGTTGTTCTCATTTCATAGGTTGTTAGAGAGCCAAATAGCTCATCCATTGTGAAGGTCTTCAAATCCTTGGCCTCCTCTATGGAAAAAACCTTAGTATCATACTTAGATGTGAGAGATATAAGTACCTTCTTGACAATAATCTCATCAGCAATTTCTTCTCCAAGTCCTTTGATGGTGTTCACAATTTCATCTATTCTAGTGAAGTTAGTTTGCAATCTTTTCTTCATCTTTCATCTTGATGCCTTCAAGCTGACCTCTTAGTGATTGCAGCTTGGCCTCTTTGACTTTGGCATCTCCTTCAAATAATCTTTTCAATTTATCCTAAGTCTCCTTGGGGGATGCACAGTGCATGACCTTGATAAACTTATTATTAGACAACCCGCTTAAGATAGCATGTTTAGCCTTTGCATTATTCTCATACTCCTTAGCATCCAGATCAGTGGGAGGAACACTAGGGACAATATACCCATTCTTGAAAGACATCCACAAATCAAAGCCAAGGGAGGAAATATAGGTCTCTATTCGTTTGCTCTAGAAGGCATAGTTAGATCCATCAAACATGGGGGATTTTGAGGAGGTGGACTCATTTCTTTCCATTGTGGTCTTTGACCAGAATCTACCCAAGCAAGAGAAAGATTTAACCAACGGAGAACCTAGGCTCTGATACCAATTGTTGAACACAATGTACACTAGGAGGGGGGTGAATCAATGGTTCCTAAAATCTTTTCTTTTTAAACCAAGCTTGGAATACCTGTTATCAACATAAACACTAAACCAACAAACCAGTAAGATAAGAGTGGATATCAAAAGAGGCAAACACACAAATGCATAACCCACAACACCAGATGTACGAGGAAAACCCAATATGGGAAAAACCTCGGTAAGAAATGTTGTTGGAGTCTACTACTCCAATCCAACCTCACAATGAAACAATCAGATTATAATAATTTAGGGCACCAACCCCTACTAATTTAGGGCACAAACCCAAGGAGCACCAACCTCTACACCAAGCTTCAACTTGGTGTTATATAATGAAATACAATTTTGATACAATAATAACACCTGGTTGCAAATGAGTTCTGCAACACCTAATCAATGTATTTATGTCGATTAACAACCTCCTCTTCTTCACTAGTTCTCACACTATCAGTTATTAGATTATTCTCTCTGATCACTCACCGGTTACTCCCAACCTCTCTTCTCTCTCTCTTAGCCTCACACTTCATAGTGTCACTCTTGGATGCCTTCCTAACCAATCACTCTTTTACCGGTTCGCTTGACTATTAGAAATGCAACAATTTGTTGGTTACTTTGTTTCTACCAGTTAGACCCTTTCACCGGTTCAACCTACTAACACACATTGTAACTCTCTGAGAAATAACTCTAAGGTAGACTATCTTTCTTGCTCAGAATCTCTTCCCTCTCACACCTCACATCAAGTATCAACTCATTTTAGTCTCGAGCTGACATATTTATCTTTTAGGGTTCCCGCTAAAGCAGCATTCAAATGATGTCGTGTTAGTTTTAACCTTCACCAACTCAATCTGTATTAGATTTGATCCAAATTTCTTTTCTGGAGTGAAGATCTACATGTCATCGATCAACACCACCAACACCTCATATTCCAATGTGCGTTTTCTATATTTGGATGTCTGCAACATGCTTTTTTGTGTTTCTTTGTCAAATGTGATTAATGGCTCAACTATTTCCTTCAAAAAGTAGGTACAAAGATCAGATCTTCTTGCAGAGTCAATTTAATCATCTTGCCACCTTGTCTTCCTCAAGCTGCAACATTCTACTATCCTCCCATGATTTGTGGGTTCTTCATTAAAGTCAGCCTGCTTGCTGACTATTACGTCGATGAATACTTCACCAACCTTTGTGTGATTGCCACCTAGTTCCCACCTGCCATCCTTGTCGACATCCACCTATGCTCGTTTTGCTCTGTCAGTTTGATGTCCTTCACCGACCAAGATTGACTACCGGTTCAACTCACCTTACTAGTATAACCTTACTTGACTGGTGGACCTTCACACCTGCTAACCAATTTTATGTCAGTGGATCAACGTGGCCTTCCATCTGGTCCTACTACTCAGTCCATTTACCGGCATCATTAAACTTCTATAAGTATCCTGGTTCACATCCTTCAGTTCTTCACATCCTTGCTTGTTTTGCCTTGCCGGTGGTCCTACTTTACTGATAGATGATGCATTTCATGTGTATCAATAACATACCTTTCTATCTACTTACACACATGGGTTGACATCATCATGTCTAACTTCACCCATACTGGTCACCACTACTTACTCATCGGTGACCAAGCCAAAGCAGTTGACATCAAAGACAACCTAATGCCCATAATACCAACAAAGAAGACCAATATTGAAAATGTATAGTTGCTACTAAAAAAGCTCAATAATGTTGGAATGCTTCACCTAATCACTAGGATTATTATTTAATTCATAAGTTGAGTTCTAGAGAGAAGTCAAAGGGTCATGAAATGACAACTAGCTATTAATATTCACCCAACATATTTCTTGGCAATTACATTTGAATACATCCCTACATAGAAAATGGGAGGAACTGAATAAAATAGTGATCATATGGTTGAAAAGTTAGTAGATGCTATTGAATTGTGTGAATTTTTACATGTTGTGTTCGCTTATAAGTACAACAAGTTCAACAAGTTCAACAAAGAGTTTAAATGATAACATGACACGGTACTAACACAATAAATACATTCACTTGCATAAAATGGTTTTAGACATACAAAAGCATAAGATTCAAGTTGGTACTAAAGGTAGGATAATGGCTAGGTCATGGAAAAATAAGCTACAAAACATATAGACAACAAATAAATTCTAAAACATAATGTGATCTAATTGTAGGTTATTTTTATGCCTTTCACAACACACCTCATGTTGCTCACAATAAATACATTTGCTTGCATAAAATGGTTTTAGACATACAGAAGCATAAGATTCAAGTTGGTACTAAAGGTAGGATAATGGCTAGGTCATGGAAAAATAAGGTACAAAACATATAGACAACAAATAAATTCTAAAACATAATGTGATCTAATTGTAGGGTATTTTTGTGCCTTTCACAACACACCCCATGTTGCTTTTGAAAAAACTATGGACCCCCTTTTAGCTAGTTCTTAAGAAAAACATTGTTCTTTGAATTTGAGTCAAAAACCTTAAAATAGTCAATTTATTAGTATTAATTCAATCCCTTGGTGGATAGAAGATCAAATTTTAGCTTGAGTCTCTTTTGAAAATTCTTTGAAAAAAGTCAAGGGAAAAAAAATTCCTCTTGCAAACTTTATATTAGGAAAAAAGTGTCATAACCTAAAGGAACACAATCAATCCACTGAGGGGTGGGGGGGGGGAGGAGGTGGTGAATGAGTGGATATAATTTTTTTGTTTATTTAAAACTTAAAATAATTTGAAGGCATAAAGAAATAAATCAAAGAAAAATAACATTAAAAGCATAACCACATAGAGAGAAAACTCACAACACAATATTTACGAGGAAAACCCACAGTAGGGAAAAACCTCAGTGAGAAAAGTTGCTAGAGTCTACTGCTCTAATCTAGCCTCATAAGAAAAATATCTTTTATTAAAAGTTTATGGGAACCAACCCAAATGAGCACTAACTCCTAGTTCTTAGACACCAATATGATGGAGCACCAATCCCAAATTCTTGAATACCAAACCAATGAAGCACCAAACCCAAATCTAAGCACCTACTCAGATGACTAAAATAATGAAAACTCAAGAAACTTTAAACAACTTGTTACAAATGAAATTTTGTAGCCCTTTTTATTCATTGCTCACCTAAGTACTTTACCATACTCTTTATCCTTCTTCTGTATATATTCTCTGCTTTGGGACAACTAGTTCAATCCTCTGTATATTTTCTACCTTTGCACATTGTTTTGCATTGTCCAAAAATTGTCTCCTCTTACTAACGATGTCTACTATCTTACTTTCAAACTTAAGCAGTTTTAGTTTTCACTTAGAGCATCCACCCCACCGACTGTCGACTAACAAACATCCACTATATTTTATCTTCTTCCTACCTTTTAAAGCCTGCACACTTCACTCTAAATCTAGAAGATTTTTCACACATACTCAAGGATTCTCATTTAATCAATATCATATAGTTCAAGATTTGAAATCAAAACAAATTGATGACCACCTTCCAACAGAACGTTCTAGAGATTTTAACAAAGAGAGACAACCCCATCCTCTTGAGCCACACCTTGTTGACTGTGCAAGAACTCATTAAATGCTCCTCTACCCTTTTTAGTATCTCACTATGTGATTTTTGATTTGACACAAAACTACCACATTTAGTATTTACAACTTTTTATAAGCTTTGGTAACGTTTCGAGCAAGAAAGCCAACCTAGAAATAGGATTTGACAAAGATCTTCATCCTATTGCAATAGAATGCTAGATAGATTATCAAGTGATTGAAGAGACCCAAAAAATATCTCTATGAATGTATTCTTTAGTCACACTGATGGGGGCATCAACAATATCGGCTCACAAGTCTGCAAGTCCACGTTGTCACTAGTCAACCATCAAGGTGACACCAAGCACCTCTCCTCGATGACTCCAAGTCTTCTCGATGGAACCAGAGATAAACACTTCGCTTACCTTTTTGATCAACAAAACTATCAAACCATCGAAGAGAATCCCAACATCTTGTTGCAAATGTGATGTTGATGATTATGATTGGTTATCATTGATGTCAACATAATGGTTGTCACTAGTGTCAACATGTGTTCTTGGTGTTGGTGATTTGGAAGGTGTGTTTCAGTATGGATTAGTTGAGCTGATGGTGATCCAGATATTTTTGTTTATTAGATACGGTGAACTGATCGATTGCATTCATGTATATCTTGATTCCATTCTCATTTTTGTTGTTTTGGGTAATGATTTTTGGGTCCGAATTAAGTCTGGAATTTGAGGTTGTGTAGCGGCATTGGTGTAGCATGTGAGTCATGATTTGGGTCCAGAATTTGTAATGGATGTAACATGTTGATCTGACCATTGACGTGTGGTGTGGTATGGTCTACTTCTCATTGCTTCCCACCACCAAAATGTTTAGTGTTGACCTATTTTAGATCCCTGTCTTGGCCAACTTGGAAGATCATACTTCCCGAAAGACAATATTTATATGAGGATGATATGATTGCTTTAGCATGAAAAAAGTGAGGCATTTTTATTGAAGATATGTGAGATTGATAAGGAAGGATCTAATTGTTGATGTTGTCTGAAGTGTGTTGGTATTGAGGCTATAGAAGCAATCTGGCTTTGCAGATTGTGTTACTGTGGTGGATTACCTTTCTTTCTTTCTTCGGCAGTGAGCCCTCCTATAGTGAGCATTCTAGCAGTGAGCCACCCTTTGTAAAAACAACCTTAATTGGTGTTTTATATTGAGAATTAACATTCTCCATTATTTTTTCCTTCTTGGATCTATTGTATGTTTATGTTTTCATGCTATATGTATCTTAATTAATTCAATTGGTTACTCTGAATATGCAAAATGATAAAAGAAATCGATTTAAGTTATCAACTGATTCACCCCCTCTCAGTTGCATAGATATTTAACACCTCACTCCGATAACAATAAGTCTCTCTAATTAGATAAATCCTTCACACAACTTTCTTGTGAGTGCACATAGCCGCAACTATATTAGATTATTGATGAGACTTACACAATATTTCAACGATGAGCATATGTCACAATGATGGCTCATCAATAGCTCATGTGAGATGGTCAATGAGACTTGAAGAACATATCATCAATGTTCTCACATCTTGATGATGGATCTTCATTTAGCATCATGCTTCATTGAAGAGGATTAGTAAGCCTCTTATCGATGAGATTATGTCTTCTCGACAAACTCTTCTTATTAATATTTGTTACCTATTAACTGACCTCTCTCATGCTTCATTGAAGATACTTGTATTTTATCTCTAATGATATGTTGTCTCATCACCTTGGTTGATCTTCTTGGCATCTTTTTCAAGCTCTTATGCTACATCAGAGAGACTTCACAACAAATTAATTTAACTTTTGAACCATCCCAACCAAAACTATTCAGCAATTTGAATATTCATCGACCACGTGATCATTTAGTAGTAGCACTCTTCATTCAAGGATTGATGAGACTTCACCATACTCTCTTCAAAACCATTATGTCTCAATGATGTCATATCATGGAGAGCCACTATGTAAGCTACTCTCCAAGTTGGTTGCCAAAATATGTGAGTTATTGTTCACTTACCATTTGTGTGTCGACCTATGGGAAGACTCGTTAACTTTTACACACCGACAATGTGGGATAGTCAAATATAAAACCCCAAACCTTTATTCTATTAATTTTTTGTACTCTCTTCCTGATATGTTTGCTCGAATACTTCTATGCTTCTTTGCTCTATTCTGATTGACCCAATCTTGAATGTCATGAAATGTAATCGACTCAAAATGCTAGACGTTGATAGCAATGACATCACAATAAGTCAAATGTCAACATAAACTTGCAATTACAAAATATTATGATTTATAGTAAGCAACTTATATTTGAGCATTACCCAAAGCTATTAAATTGTCAAATAAACATGTTGATAAAGATTTGACCCAAGATCATGTTTGGATTTCAAGATATTAAAGTTTCTATTTTTAAAATTTTAAAGTTAAGTTTGAGGATCTTAGAGATTCTAACTAGAAAATGAAGTTATATTTTGATAGAGCACTTCATGAGCTTTACAACAGTTCAAACGCTTTACCAATTAGCCTCCTAGATCAAAAGTTATGGTTTGTAAAAGGTGGGTCTCTTGAATTGGAAAATGTAAAAATGTATTCGACATAGAAATGAGTTGTAAGGGGGATTTACATGTATTGGTGATTTCTTTAAATATAATAGCACATCGTTGATTAGAGATAATTTGGGCACCACTTTTTTGATGATTATAGCTAATGGATTTGTAAATACCATTTGATGGTTTGTGTGTGATAGTCTTATAGATGTTGAGTTTCCTTAAGATCCCTAGTTGTTGATACTCATATGAAAGCTTTATCTACAATTATATTGTAATGTTGTTGATTTTTGAACAATACATTAGGTGGATTCTAGATTGTGGGTTTTTTTAAATCTCAAAAGGGTTTTCCCCACGTACATGTCTTTATTATGGTAGAATATTATTTATGTTTAGTTTTTGCACTATTGTAAATATCTTAAAAAGTTGCATCACTATCCTCTCAAGAATAGTGTAGGAAGTTGTTCCACTACCTTAGCTTCCCTACAAGTGATATGAAAACTTCATCAACTTTGGCTTTAATTGAGGGTTTTTAATTTTTTTGAACTAATCCAATTTTAAGTGGGAGCTTGTGTATAAGATACTTAATCAATGTCCATGAAGAATCCTCTATAGAGAGAAACTATGGAAGAAACTTGGTGAGATATATCAAAGCAAATCTTTAGTGAATATGGTTTTCTTGAGGAATAAATTGTATTCTTTGAGAATGGAATAGGTTGGATGAAATGAAAACCACCTTAAAGTGTTTAAGATGTTGGTGGATCAATTCAAATTAGTTTGAGTAAAAATATATGAGGAGGAGAGATGTCAGATTTTGCTTTATTTTTTTTATTAATTCATGGGATTCTCTCATTATGACTATTGAGAGTGCTTATGTTGTCTTGAAAGTTGAAGATGTTGTGTATTTGTTACTTTCTGAGTAGATGAGGAAGAAGGTATCTAGCAGTGCCAAGGAGGCACTAAATGTTCAAGGAAAACCTAAGATAAAAGGTATGAAGAGTGAAAAACATGGTAAATCCAAGTCCAAGGGGAGTGTTGGTTACCAAAAATGGATGAGTTTAAACTACCACTGGGCAAAGACCAAGCTGATTCCTCCAAATATCTATGAAGAGCCACCTCCAACTATCAATATCCATCAGGCTTGGACCAACATTAACAAGGACATAAAGTCCTTCTGCACTTTAGGCTCTGCAAAACCAGGGAGGGTGATCCCTTCAGTGAATCTCCTGCTCTCTGCAACAATACTCAGGAATTAACTGAAAACAAAGAAAATTATCTCATTAAAAGACTCAACATAAAGGGAGAATGCTCAAGGATGGCAAGTCCTTCAATGATCCTCAACCTTAAGCTGGAGTATGAGAAGGGCGAGACAACTTTCAGAAAATACTCAAAACTTAACAAATGATATTTTGATATTTAGAAGATTTGTAGAGATTCATCAGTTGAAAACAAAACAAGACTGATAAACAAAACCAGTTACAAGCACTAATTAGTGCCTTACTCCATTGGGCACTTGAAAGATGGGTGAACTACAATACTGGTTCCCACTTTTTTTGTACATCCTGATTTTTGCTGAAATGATATATTTTTTAGAAAATATAATGATTTAAGCTTTAAGAGGTCCCATTTGAAGTAATTAATTGAAGAGAGTTAGATCAAAGGCTTTTAAATCAAAATTTCTTGGATAGAACCTCTCTACTTCTAAATCATACTTGCAATGGAGTCTCCTTTGCATCTATCAAATGTTGATAAAAAACCAATTTTACATTAGCTTTTGGGGGGTCAAATGAATTCATTTAGAAGTTTTTTTAAAAAAAGTATTAAGTCCTTATTATAAGCTTTCCAAATAGTATAATTTTTAATATATTTATTTTTTATTAATATATATATATATATATATATATATTTCTTATGAATGTAGGTTTTTAACCAAACATGTTCTTCTTTGTTCAATGCATTGGGAAAAATAGTAAATTAATTCAAAAAAATTATGAAATATATCTATGCCCTAGGTATTGATGTCTTCTTTCTAACAAAAAATATTAAATTGAATTTTGATATATATAGAACAAGTTATGTGTTCAAACGTACACCTATATTTAAATTATAATTAGCTGGACTTCAAAACTAAATAAAATGAAAAATATTCAACATATCACTATCAAACCAATTGCATGCCCTAGGTATTGATGTTACAAACAAAAATTCAAAAGAATTAAGTTTTTATCATTTATATAAAAAAAGATGTGTTTCAAGATGCACATTACTCTTACAAAATGTTGTTTGTTGTTAAAAAGTAGTTTTCAAGGGAGATATAAAATTCAAAAAAATATATTTAGAATCTACAAACAAGATGTTAGAAATCACTAATTTCCATCATCTTCAAATTATTAATGGTTTAAAAGTTATAGGCGTCAAAAAGTGAAGGTTTTTTTCAAAATTGTGAGGCCCTACCCCAACCCATCCTAGCTTTTCAGTGATTTTCATGTTGGAACTATTATGGATGCTTTATTTTTATGCATTATGGATATAGAACTTTATATGATCCCGCGAATTTGATAACATTGATATATTGATGCTTCATTTCTATGCTTTGTGGATATAGAATTTTATATGATCCTAGAATAGGGTAACATTGAGACGATGTATGTCATTATTTGATTTGCAGGACTTTATCGTGATGCTAGAAATATGTTTTGTACATCTTATGAATGGATTAAATTATGAGGGTTATGATGAATTGCTTATGAGAATTGCTTTGATATGTGGCAAATTATATTGTATAATGTCAATTCTATGCAAAATGATTGAATTGTATTCTTAATTATGTGTTTTATATTATACGAGGCTATTGGAAAGCACTAATGTTTAAATTGAGATGTGCAGGAAATTATCCATGTGACCATGGAAATATTATGGATAATCAAGCCTAGGCCTATGTACGATCATAAAACCAGGGGTTGAATATTTGGAGAGACAACACCCTGTATGTATTGTATTTTATTCGTAAACGTAAAATGTTTGCATGAGTGTAAATTGTATTTATTAAATTGTTTAAATCATTCAAGGGACAATTGCCATGTGTGTATTTGTGATGTGGAATTATTTTGTAGTGTCACTTGACACCTATGTTGTATGTGGTGTTGACAATTGTCATGTCACCTTTTTGGAGAGATTTATTTTTGTTTAATTGTTATATTACCTTATTATCCTTGAAGGAACCAAGAAATCTGGGATAGTGAGCCACAATGAGGGTCAACTCAGAGTTGACCCGCAGGTTAACTGTAGGTGGACTTTCTAAGGGTTAAATCAACTCCTAGAGTCAATTTTAGAGCGTTTTTATTAGGCCTCATGGGGTACCTATGGGTGAAGGCCAAATTTGGCAACGTGTCCTTCCCCTAAGGCTTGTTTAACCACCCAAAAAAGTAGTTTTCCCAAGATGGACGAATTCCATCTATAGGAGTGCCATCCTTGGTTAGATAACCTTCTTGATAGGTGAAATTCATTTTTCCCATTTCATTCCTCTTCTTGAGGTGCCTTGGTTAGGGAGTGTGTTAGACCTAGGGAAGACCAACCAATGGGAGTCCCTCACTCTATCCAAGAGGTTGGAAGGAGTGAGAGAAGCCTTCTTAGGCTAGAAATTGAAGCTTAGTGAGTTAATGACCCACTCTCCATCTTTGGAGATTTTGGACAATTTTTGAAGGAAAAACCAGTTTGAGCATAGGAAAATTGGGCTAAGTGTTGCAGAAAAGTTTTGTGGATTAGGCTGCTCTTCTTCAAGCTTTCCCTAGAATAGCCTTGGTAGATTCAAGGTAGGTGCATTATCTTGCTTATATGTTAAAATCTGTCTGTAGCATGCTCAAATGAAAATATTATAGTTTTTCCTTGCATTGTATTGGTGAAGGCTTTATGTGATTCTTTTTCTATTTCTATTTATGCATTTTGTTGTGTTTGGGAGTATCCAAGACTATCTTACCCTTGGGAGGGCAAAATGGTCTTGGGGGTGGAAGGAGTTTGACAGCCTTAGAGTGAGAGGTTCTCATCATGAGAGTGATCTCAAGGGTTTGTCCATGTGACCCTTGCTGCATAGTTTTGTTTATGCATTCATGGGTCATAAGGGGAGCAAATATGACATGTTTGCCTTTGGGGGTCATAAGGATATGGGGGTTAAGATGAGTTTTGTTGTGTTTCTTGGATGCCATGAGTTGGCTGTGAGTTACTATCTAGCAGATCTCCTCTAGGGTATTTGGTCCACTTCCACCCTAGTAAAACATCACATTATGTGATGAAGTTTCAGCTTGGGAAGGGAATGTGTTTGTTGTGTTTTGTTTTCCCCTTGCTTGTTTGAGTTTGCTTGAGTGTAACCCGTCTTGGAATTGGTTCTCCAAGCTCGGGGGTGGCTTCTAGTAAGCCTAGGCTAGGAGGTGAGCACCCCATGGTCACAACCTTATGATTGTATGCAGGTTGCTTGGAAAGAGGAAAGAAAGCTAGGAGTTGCAGATTCTACTTAGTTGCAGATTTTACTTAGTTGCAAATTTTACTTAGTTGCAGAAGGAAAGAAATTAAAATGTAATTATTGTAATTATTTTGAAGGAATGGAGTGTGTTATTTAGTTAAGTCCTCATCTATTAGGGATGAGAGACTAATTGGGTATTTTTCCCCATTTGTAAAAGTTGACAACTTGAGTCACACATTTAATCAGAAAATCATTTTATTTAAATTCTGTAATATATAATGCTACTGTTAATTTTATTTAATTATGTCTTAAAATAAGATCTATTGTTATTTATCTCTACAATTTTTGTAAAGGAATGAAAGATGCAGAAAAGAAATGCAGTGTGTATTTATGTATTTTCCTGCAATATTTACATGTTGATTGCTTACTATCATTTTATTTTACTTAGAACAAAAATAAAAGGGAAAACATAAAGCTTTTAGAACCATGTAAATCTACTTTTCCTATAAGATATCTAGCTGAGGTTAAAAATGCCCTTATAATCCTATTTTATTTTTGCCATTTTTACTTATGTTATACATAACAGAAAATTAACCTATAAACAAAAGAAATAAAAATAAAACCTATTTATAGTCTTTAGCTTACTGTTAGTATAACTGTCAAAAAAAAAAATATTACTGTAAAAACAAAAGAAGAACTGCATGCTAATGCATAAATTTATTCAAAAAAAAATAAAGATTCCTAACCCTATGAGTTTGGATATATATATATTTAAAAAAAAATGCACATAGATATAACAAAGATTTATGCATGAATCTGTTTATATATATATATTTGGTTCACATTTTAAATCTTGTAAAAAAAAAAAAAAGTTTGGGGAGTGGGGGGGTGGGGGGGGTATCGGGCTGAACCACTATGTGTTAACACAGTGGACAGCTCATGGGCCGAGCCACTGTGTTTGCACACAATGGTCAGGGTGGGAGGTGCCGCCACTGTGTGTAAACACAGTGGACAGCCCGCGGCCGCCACTGTGCTTACACACAGTGGACGACACCGACCACCACTATGGGTGCACATAGTGGATGACATCACCCGCCATTGTGTGTAAACATAGTGGTGACCGGGGGGAGCCCGCACTGTGAAATCCAACCTCCCTTCGACTTTCGCCCTTCCTTTTGGCCTCCACCTTTTCATTCAGTCGCCACCTTGCCCTAGTTCGGCCCTGCATAACACACAACCTACACACACACACACAAAAAAAAAAAAAAAGGATAAACCCTAACCCAATTTTGGGTTAGGGTAAAGGCAACACAAAAAAAAAAGGGGGGGTTAAAATTTTTAGCTGGATAAAATATGCAACCCTAATCCAAATCTGGATTAGGGTTTGCATTCAAATAAAAAGACAAAAATATTAGGGTTAGCTAATAATATAAAAATAAAAGAGAGGGATTATTAAGTGGATTTAAATAAAATTATAGGAGAAGAAATTACTCAACCCTAGTTAGGGTTTGAGATTTAAAAAAAAAAAATTAAAATAAGAAGAGGGGGAAATACTTTCCAAATTTTGAAAATAATTCGCCCCATTTATTTTTGGCCATATGTGTTAATAATTTAAAACTCCTTATCCGATTTGGGAGAAAATAAATTTTAATATAGTTATTTTATATAATTAAAAATGGAGAATTAATGTTATATGGATACATTAATCGCATAGTTGATTTAATTTATTCAACTAGGGAAACTATATAGTTATTTGATATATTCGATTAAATATGGACGTTAAGTTATATTTTAAATTGGGGAAAAATTATAATTGAAAATTATTAATTATTTTTATGAATTTTTAGCCTTTGAGGCCAATGTTGGTCAGATTAATTATATCATCAAATTTAAAGGTTTAGAGGAAATTAAAATTAACTATAGCATAAAATTGGATTTATTTGACAAATGACATTCTAGAATTTGAATCCTTACCGGTTAGATTTAAATAATGTATTTGTGTGCACTCGATTAATTAAATTTTTAATTTAGGATATCCTCGTCATCATTCAATTAGACTGACATAACTTTTAAATGCATTTGAGATATCTGATTTTCCCTCGACTTTAATTAGCGGCAATTTAATTAAGATAATTAAATTAACTAACTAAATTGTGACAACCCTCTTGGGATTAATTAATGTCGCTTATTTGAGTTGGTTAATTAATCCAACTATAGAAAACAATTCTATTTACATCCTAGTTAAGGCAAGACTTATTTGATTCCACTTTAAATGTAGATTATTTTGAGAGTTTAGGTGTTTCAAAAAAAAAAATTGTTCCGTTTTTAGCCCAAAAGTTTGGGCACGACAAAAATGTTCATCTAAGAGTCAAAGTTGGTCAAAAAGTGGGAACTAGTATTCTGAGTTCACCCAGACGTGAAACATAAACCTGAAAGTGTGACAGATCTTGATCTGATAACATAAGATCTGAGATGATACTGCCTTACAATATATCCCATTTGTAACCCTAACCCAAAACTACTTATCTAAAATCCTTGCATAAGTCCTATCATTCTGTAACTCCATTTAAGAAATTTAATTGACCCCTTGGACCCAAGCATAAACAGAAAGCTACATACATCATAACAATGAATTAAATGAAATAAACCCTTGATTCGTTTCACTTAAAAAATGATAGAATCATGCAATGGAGAGAAAAAGGTTGAATTTCTATTTTTATAAGTAAAATGCTATCTCTGTTACAAGATAAAATTTATGCATAACTCCTTCAAGAACCTGTATAAAATTTGACACTAAAACATTTCTTTATTTGCTCTGTAAAAGATTTTACAACTTGTTTGCTTCACTTTGACTCACTACTAGAAACAGACTAGGAAAAACCCAAGGAACAAGAAAACTGAACCTACAAGACATTTCCAACAAATCTGAACCTTTCTTCTGGCCATGATTTCTCATTATATAGAATTAAAGGGAGTGACAAGCTTCCGGCCAGAAGACACATGTTAACAACAGATTCATTCTTAACAATTATCCCTAAAAGGTTGTATACAATTATGTTACAAATACGTTTACATGTCCATGCCCTGGCACCTCTGAATCATCATTCTTAACTGAAAAATTGGTAGGGGCCTGTTTGAGCCATGTTGTTATCACCCTGACACCTTTGGATGGAGTGTGAGATGTTGCGCTTTTGTCCTATTGAGTGTTTCCTTTCTAGGGGTCGAGGTCTTGGCAAGAAGAAAATTCACCTCTAAACTAGAGGAAGAGCTTCAACCTTCATGCCCAAGATCAGAGGCAGTGGGAAGGGAGTTAGAGGGTAAACATAATATGTTGGGGAGGGGTCACAACTTCTATGCAACTACATGGATGGATTGCTACCGCTCCCTACCCAGACATGTTCCTTTTTCATTCCTCTACGGTCTCTCTCTCAAAACCCCCTTCCACCCAATGACAGAGTAGACACAGAGGTTGTGCCATGCGTGGCCTTTCTTCATAAGAAAAGGCTTTCACGCCCCCTCTAGAAATCCTCCCCACTTTCACATCCCCTATGGCAATAGGCATACTCACACATGAGAGACAAAATCCATCTAGTATCACAGAGTATTTTGCAACTCCATCTACAAGCCTGCTCAAACATCATTCCCTTTGTAGAAGGAAAAACTCCAATCAAAAAATGAAAAGGCTTCATACTATCCTACCAATTTGATTACCACCTTGTTGTATTTATTGTTGAACAATACTTCATCATGTAGTGCATGTTCATGAAACATCATCACTTTGGTGCTCTTAATTCACTCTGGCAGCTATGGACACTAGAATTCATGCATATCACATCTACTGTAAAGTTTTGTCAAGGTTCATCTGATGCGAGTGATTTTATCCCGATTTTATTCTTCCATGGGTGTATATTATTCTACTTTAGGATCTCTGCCAAAAACAAATATCTGAATTCATCAGAGAACTCGTCATCCATCACACTTAAACCAGAAGCTTATCCAAATCCTTTCACATCTCTGAGATATCATCCTTGCCTTGTCGAACCAGTCCTTTTCTCAATAGAAAATTTGAAAATAATCCTCCTATATTGGATCGACATCAAAATCTCCCAATTGGTCACTAATCATCCTGAGTGGACAAGTCTGTATCTCATTCAATCTGCCTTTCCTGTGCAAGTTATGACCGGTGCCTTCTATGATCCCTACTAATTTCTCATTTGAAACTCAGTCGTAGATCTCACCCAACTTGGCAAATATAATGGTCATTTTATGTTGACGCGACATTTGTCCTTCCATTTGTATCTGCGGACCCACCAAATCCTGACTAAACAGTACCATATCATCCTTCGATCAAACTCCATCAGCGACCTCACCGTAGGTCTTCCTAATCACCCTAGGACATGTGACATCATCTTGTGATGCCGTGGTTTGTAACCTCCTTACAAATTCTATCGCGGGAACACGTGGGCTGTCAGATCTATTCAATCTTTACTGCTTTGCATAATGCCCTTTAACTCCTCTAGAATTAAAGATCAAACAACTTTTACTTTAAGACAAAACATCTCCGTTCATTTTGAACACGTGCAAATTGATGGGACTGTTATTAGACCAACTTTTACCACCTGAGAACCGGTAACACACTGCTTCAACCGGTTATACTGCCAACCTTGTCGATTTCTACTTATAATACATGGCACAATCTTGCGATGTCGCAGTCTTTATAATCCTCGCATCTTTGATTATGAGGAAGCGTAAACCGTTGGATCCATTATTATTTTAACAACTTGCTAGACTACTTAGAACTTTCAGACTTAGGAAAACATAAGCACGGGCACAAATATTAAAAGGGAGACCAGTCATAGGGAATGTTTGCAACTTAGGAAAAATCATTTTACATACACCAGTTGACCACCACTTAATATTTAGGGAATGGGATGGCCCCACTCATGGTAAGCAACCATTGGCTTTAAGTGGGAAAAAGTAACAACATAATATATCATTATTAAAGATTTCTTCACAAAATGTAAGAAACTTTGATAAACCCTAAACCCTAGACCTTATATCATTTATAGAGGATACAAATAAAACCAGAAAATCAATATTCTAAGCTCAAAATTGAAAATTTCATGCAATCAATTTTCAGAGCTATCAGTGGCTCTAGTTGGGGATGTTCATTTCATAAGAATGAGGTGAGATACTGGAATCTTTGAGTGAAGCAGACCAAAAAGAAATTACCTGGACATGGTAACTTCAACAGAAAGGAAACTACACTGCCAAAGCAAACCTAACTAATGCTCATGGATAACAACTACTTTTAAGAAAAGTAGAACCTCAAAAATTGTCCATGAACAGGCAATTTAAGAGGGAATTTATTTATAATTTTATTGGGCATAGAGTCAGAGAAACTTACTCTACCCCAAATTATTTGTGGCTTGCAAGGTCAAACCACATATGATGGCCCAATGCCATCTGACAATGCCAACTAGTGCTTTCCTCTGTCATAAATATGATTTTATTTTGAAAGCATCAAATGTAATTTAATAACATAAGTGGAAAACCATTTTTCAAACTTGCCGACTACTTTCATCCATCCACTATGCTTAATTTTATCACTGCAATTACTGCTGAAAATTTAAAACTTGTGCAATGATATAGAATATTTTCCATTTTGTGACATATATGTGTTGTACTGAACATAGCACACATCCTGACTATGACTGATATCCTTTTCTGAAAAAAACATCATCCTATTGAAAAAGGAAAATCTCATATTCTGGCACATAACTGAGAAAACATGTCTCTCTTGCAATATCAACCTGCCTACTAAAATAGGGACTCTCTAAAGAACCCACCTTCTTACTAATCATTACAAGCAAACTGTTATCAAGGAGAGGAAAAGGATCAGAAATGACCTCTTCAGATATTTCACCCTCTTGTTTTGTATCCAATTTAATATCAACAATATCAGCAACAAGGGAAAACTGATCATTGTTACCTATCTTTAAATCGGGTATTACACCTTTATCTTTATAATATTCCATTTCAAAAGTTGATACAATAATATCTAGATTCTCAATTGTTTCTTCATACAAAGGGTTAAGAACAATATGAAAACCCTTCTCAAAAATATTAGAACAGAGCACCAATTGATCTTCATCTGCATCTTCATTAAATAATACATTGATATTTTCACTAAAATTATTGCTCATCTTATCTTCAGGTTCATTAGGAATCAAGGAATCTGAATTTGAATTGGGACAACACCCAACAATATGATCTCCATAGTATGAATGATCCATATTAAGATATTCATAAGCCCCAACAAAGCTTTCGTGATCATTCTGATTCTTTTGAACTAGATTTCTCTCAAATGTAGAGGTCGGCTCTGGGACATTTTGGAAATGAGAGCAATTTATAACAGTCTAGTCCTTAATGCTAGAAATAGCTTGTACTAGGACAACTTCCTCATTTGTACACATCATGCATCTTTCTATCCCAATAATCTTATTAACTAAAATTGGTGGGATCTTATCATTTGAATTATCATCATCATATATGATTGATTCCTGAGAGACTGAATTCATATCATCAAATTCCTACATACTTGCATCAATATCAGACATAACACTTTCCAATTCTTTATACTCATTGTTGGATTTATCTGAAACACGAGATTGCAAACAAATCTCCCGTGAGGTGTTCTTCTTGGAGCAATTACTGTCGTTGTCATTTAGTAAAGCAATTGACACCATATCCATCTCTACATCTAATATGCCAAATTGTTTTTTATTAACCTCTTCTTCATCAATATGAGGAATAACCACTGTCTGGGACAAGTTCTCTTCACTCATATTTTTGTTCAAATAATAATTAATAACAAGGCTAATGTGATCAGTAGGGATATAAGGGTCTTGATATTTTTTTATGTTCAGATTTATGCTTTACTTCAACCTCTAATATCTTAGGATAACATACCCTTGTAGATAGATAACCCTTAGGGATTCCATATCTTGAGTTATTCTCAATATCCATTTCTATCTTATAAGCCTGATGCAAGGTTTTAGGATCCTCATCTCTCAGCAAATAACTCTTTTCCTCATCAAATGCAGCCAAATAAACAACTAAGCACACTGCATCATTTGGTCTATAACTGCTAGGAATGTCATCCAATGCCCTAGCAAACCTAAGATTAAAAGAAGGTACTAACTCATCTTCTTCTTTCTAGATACCCATGAATGTTTTCATAATTGAGCTTGGATTAATTATTTCACCAAACTGTTCCATGAATGCCACCTTCAACTCATCCCATGATGAGATAAAGCATACTGGCATGTAACAAAACCAGTCTCTGGCATTTTCCTTCAAATACTGAACAAACAACTTCATGAAACATCTTCCTGATTTATTTCAAAATCTTCCATTAACTCAGAAAACTCTTGCAAATGTTGTCATGTTGATTCTGACTTTTTCCCACTGTATCCTGGTAATTGTTCCCTAACCCCTATAGGAACAAGATTGGAGAAACCTTTGACACCATCAAAATTCAATGGCTTATATCTTTCCCTAAAGAAAGCTCTATGGTGATTTGGCAGAGGTTGCACATTTGTATTTGACATTTTATAGGGAAGCACAGGAACATGATACATATTTTCATTCATTTCCCTATTTCTTTCCTTTTTCCACAAATCTTAAACTATTGCATTGCAAAGGATCAAAACATACTCCATCTAATCTCATATAGAAAATAGAAACTAAATCACAGGAGAATGTAAAATAATCACTACCATTCCCTTTCTTAGTGCTTATTTTACTCTTTAGGGAACATTTTTTTTTACACAATTTTCATGAAAATACACTTGACTCATGAAAAATGTAAATACCTGGAAATGCTGAAGCTGTTGTTACCTTCTTTAACCTGGTACTTGAAAATTCACCTTCAATCCTTCAAATCTTTAACACTGATGTTTGATAGAGTCGTCACCTCCTTGCAGAGGATAAATACTCAAACAACTGGAATTCCTTCACAAGTCAGATTTGTTTCAACATAGCACTACAACACTTCCTTATCATCAAATGGCATTATTGATTCCATCCTTAACTTGTCAGGGTACTTCATCATAAGATCTCAAATCTACTTCATCTTTTCTACAAATTTCTTGATTCTTCTTCAAGCAAACACACACTGGTGCATAGATCTTAAAGTCTTAGAGTCGCCACTCACAACTTGTGAGGTATTACATATAATCTTGAAAAATGGACAGATCTGGACCAAAATTCTTTATAGAAAATGAACTACAACATGTTTTCCAGCGATATTTATGAGAATTGACTCAAACCGACAAGAGAATATTTAAGAAGCTTTTCACTCTGTGGGAAAATTTTTTAGTCTTGTGACATAGGAGCAATGCTCAACCATCAAATCACAAAAGACCCAGACAACTCTATGCAACATTCCCCAATTGAGTTGCCATTTTTGTCGGTTCCCAAAAATGGATGGGTTTACACTGCCACTAGGCAGAGACCAAGCTGATTCCTCCAAATATATATGGAGAGCCACCTCCAACTATCAATATCCGTTAGGATTGGACCAACATTAACAAGGACATAAAGTCCTTCTGCACTTTAGGCTCTGCAAAACCAAGGAGGGTGATCCCTTTCGTGAATCTCCTTCTCTCTGCAACGATACTTAGGAATTAACTGAAAACAAAGAAGATTATCTCATTAAAAAACTCAACAGAAAGGGAGAATGCTCAAGCATGGAAAGTCCTTTAGTGATCCGCAACCTTAAGCCAGAGTATGAGAAGGGCGGGACAACTTTTAGAAAATACACAAAATTTAATAAATGATATTCTGATATTTAGAAGATTTGTAGAGATTCATCAGCTGAAAACAAAACAAGACTGATAAACAAAACCGGTTACAAGCATTGATTAGTGCCTTACTCCATTAGGCACTTGAAAGACGTGAAACATAAACCTGAAAGTGTGACAAAACTTGATCTGATAACATAAGATCTAAGATGATATTGCCTTACAATACATCCCATTTGTAACCCTAACCCAAAACTACTTATCTAAAATCCTTGCATAAGTCCTCTCATTCTGCAACTCCATTTAAGCAATTTAATTGACCCCTTGGGCCCAAGCATAAACAAAAAACTACATACATCATAACAATGCACTAAATGAAATAAACCCTTGATTCGTTTCACTTAAAAACTAATAGAATCATGCAATGAAGAGAAAAAGGTCAGATTTTTATTTTTATAAGTAAAATGCTATCTCTGTTACAAGATAAAATTTATGCATAACTCCTTCAAGAACTTATACAAAATTTATGCATAACTCCTTTATAATCCTCGCATCTTTGATTATGAGGAAGCGTGTACCGTTGGATCCATTTTGTTTTTAACAACCCGCCAAACTACTTAGGACTTTCGAACTTAGGAAAACATAAGCGTGGGCACAAATATTTAAAGGGAGACCAGTCATAGGGAAAATTTTGCAACTTATGAAAAATCATTTTACATAAACCAGCTGACCACCACTTAATATATAGGGAATGAGATGGCCCCGCTCATGGTAAACAACCCTTGGCTTTAAGTGGGAAAAAGTAACAACATAATATATCATTGTTAAGGCTTTCTTCATAAAATGTAAGAAAATTTGATAAACCCTAAACTCTAGACCTCAGATCATTTATAAAGGATACAAATAAAACCAGAAAATCAATATTCTAAGCTCAAAATTAAAAATTTCATGCAATCAATTTTCAGAGCTATCAAGGAGATCCAAATCTCCTAGAAGATCTAAAATTATTTGTGGGAACTACAAGCATGGACACTTTTGTAAGAAGTGGAAACAAGAAAATGAAAAAAAAAGGATTATAATTTTGAGTCTAAGAAGGAAGATAGTAATGAATTCATTTTAGATTTGGTCACTCATATAAGTAATGATACATGGTTAATTGAACTAGATGCATATTTCTATATGGCCTCTAATAGAGATTGGTTTTTTGAATATAAATAATTTGATGAAGGTAAGGTGTACTTAGGTTATGATTCTTATTCAAATATTATTGGTCATGATAAAGTTCGAATTAGGTTCTCTAATGGTAAAATGAAAGTGATTAATGGTGTGTTGCATATCCTTGGATTAGCACAAGATTTATTATCTATGAGAAATATAATAGAAGTAAGCATTCAAGTAGTCTTTTCTAACATAGGATGCAAGATGGTTATAAATGCTATGATGATCGCTAGATTTCTCATCTTTGGCATGTTATATAATCTTGATCAATACATTGTTGTGTGAAATAGTAATTCTACAACAAATAAGTTTATAGTTACTTCATTGGAAAAGGTGAGTGTTTCATATTGAACAAATGGTCATGGATTTTGGGTATACAACATTCTTCCATACTCAACTAGCTTTCCCTTAAAAGTAGGAGTGATTGACTGAAACCATTAGCAAAGGAGTAGCACATGTGTTGTTCTAGGTCTAACTCACTCACATTGTGATCGAGTCAATTCTAGATAATAGACTCACTTGCTTTGGACATTACTTCAAAGACATAAAATCCTCGTAGGCCCTATCATTGTCAATGCATCATGAAATTTAAGACTTTGTCTTGGAAAATATCTTGTGTCAATCAACAAAATTGTGTATTATTGTATTACAGATGGTGTGACAAATCAAATGATGTACATTGCTCCAAAATTTCATAGACTTTAAAAACACATAACAACATTAAGAAAACAACAAAATAAATACACAAAATATATACTATGACATAACATCCATTATTAAACTCAAAATTAAATACTCTTATCTTTTTTATTATTATTATTAATTTTAACATTTATTTCAATATATTTAAAAACTTGTTTCCAAACTCAAGCTCTTTATCTTAATTATTTGATTGATTGTTTGATTAGGACATGTATTAACCTATAAATCTTTAGGGGTCTTTATTATTATTTATTTTTCTTCACTATATAGTTTCAAAAGCTTTAACTTCTTTGACATAAGGCAATTGTTGTATAATTGTATACAACAAATTATTTAACTACTTATCTACATCCCTTTATTGCTTTAGGCAATAAAATGTTGGTGATAATAATTGAAAGGATAATAAGTTCATCACATAGTATAAAGTAGTGTATAATTATTTTTGGTTTAAATTATGTATGTTTTTTGTTTTTATGCTGATTCATTGAATGAATCTAAAATCCAAAATATGTATTGAAAAACATACAAAATAAAAGCAAAGATAATCTTATACCAAATCCATTAGATATCCACCACATTGTGTAAATCTCATCCTAAAGTGATTTTTTATGAAGTAATGTATAATTTCTTTTGATTTTAAATCTCATTCTAAAGTGATTTTTTATGAAGTAGTGTATAATTTATTTTGATTTTAGTTGTGTGTGTTTTTCACTCCTCTTACCCATTCTCTGTATCTAACCCAAAATATCCATTGAAAAACATACACAATTAAAACCAAAGACAATTATACACCCAATTTATCAGATGTCCACTGCACACAATGAATCATATCTTGAATTGAATGTTAATAAAGTAGTGTATGATTGCCTGTGATTTTAAATTTGTATGTTTTTCATTCTCCTCTTACTCTTTAATTGAATATAATCCAAAACATCAATTAGAAAAAGGAAAAAAAACCTAAAGTCAAAGACAAACATATATCAAGTCTATCAAATGTGCACCACACAACAAATCTCATCCTAAATTGAATGTTTTTGATAATAAAGCAGCCAAAACAAGGAGGCTGACCCAGAAAATATAGCAAGCCTCAAAAGAGAGCTAAACCAGCACACACACAGCTGCCAAACGACAGTTAGCCAATCCCTACCTTAATCATCAAAAATAAAAACCGCCTACAGCTATTGGATAACCCAAGATTGATAACAATCTCGTCCAAATAGCACCTTAAACAACAGATAATCAACATATTGTTCATACTATAAAAACTGAGGAAAGTAGCAAGAGTCTTAAACTTAACAAGGATCCAACCAATCCAAAAATTAAAACTATAACAAAAAAGAAAAGTTTCCATCATTAATCTTGTTTTCCAGCTCCCAAGTGCTGTGAGAGCAGAAGCCTAGTCCAATCTTCAACAAGGAACTCAAACAGTTCCTTCATGGTGTCACCTTCCAACCCACCTTGTTCCAATTTCTCCTGGTGCAGTAGGCACATTGAAGTAGTTGAGGAGTGCATGACATTAATGGTGAATTTCCCAATTTTGTTGACATGGGACTCCAGATAGTCCAACTTCTTCTTCACTCCATTCAGGTCCTCAGAGATACCATTACAACCCGCACACTGCACCACCACCTCCTTCTCCCCACCTTCAGCAACAGTTTGGCCGCCCTCAGAATTTCTTCCATCCTCCTCAGAGATATAAGGGGGGGAAGTGTTAGAATATGGGGAGGCGGTCTTATTATCATCCTTGATAATCTCTGAGTCAGGGGCCTTTGTACCTAGCTTAGAGGAATATGAGCTTTCTGTAGCCTCCATCTCATCCTCAACCTTATCACTTTCTGCCTTCTCACAATCTTCTTCCTCCTCATTAACATAGTTCTTCCTAACGATAATTTATTTCATCCAGGGTTTGCCAACAAACCTGTGGGATCTTCGCGGGGTCACACCATCCTCCGCATTAGACTCAACTAACTAGATTTTAGGTTCTTTCCTGGGTTTCTTGGAGGTAGGTTTAGCAGTGGAAGGGTTACCTTTGTTTTTATCTTTGTTTTTCTCCCCAATTTTGTGGGAAATGAGAGGGGCGTGGTCAAGGGATTGACAAGGCGTAATAAGCTTTTTTGAGGTCTTTTTGAGACCTTTTTTAGAACCAACAGGGGGGCCTGGATGGAGGGAGCAAGTTGAACAGAGATGGGTTTAGGAGGACACAGGGCCCTGTGGAAGTTGTAGAGCCGAAAAATCAAACCCTAGTGGAGGATGGTGTAATTGTTGTCTTGACTCATGCAATGGCGGACATCTTTAAGAGTAGACTCTAAGGCGTGCAGTAAAAAGAACGGGAAAGAAATAGTATCATGGTTGCGAAAGTGATTGAGCAACGGGAAATGGTAATAATAGAAAACACCATACCTTCCCTCAAGGGTAAAGTATTTCATAATAATTTTGCACACCTGGTCCCATGGGTAGGGAAGGAATTCCCTGTTGAAACCCCCACACATCTTGATATGTTCCTCACCCTTTTTGTAGAAGCGGTTCATACTCGTCTCATCCGCAACCCTGTTGGTTTTCTTCCACTTCCTTCCCTCTGTTGAAAGACTTGTAGCCTAGGCAATGACATCCTCACTGATTTCAAACGAAATATCCCCCATAACAACTCTCCTGTCATTCCAGCTGCTCACAAATTGCATGGAGAGGTTTTCGTCAAACCCAGTCATGGCTTCCATGAATGGAATGATGCCCCCTTCCTTGGCATACATCCAAACGCAAGGGTCATTGCGAAAGCAGTCGTCAGTAGTGTTTGGCTCAACCCGGACTAAATCTCCCCCCATAATAGCTTCCTCTAGAGTGATGTTGGGATGTAGTGTAGACCAGAAAATGGTTATGCAGAGGGAAAAACCAGAGCAAAAGATAAGAAAAATTGACTAAGAATTAGCCAAAGTATGGTGAGAGTTGCAATAATTATCTTTTGTGGTGTTTCCTAAGGCATGCGAAGGGACACCTCTTAATTCATCTGCCAACTTGCAAAGATCTTCATTATGGAGAAATCTTAAGTTCCAGTTATAGTAATAAGTGATGTACTTGCTATGGTTAGTCAAGTTAATGATTAAAAGTTGGCACTTCAATCCTTCGGTAATACAATTATCGGTGGTCGGTCACATCATCACCGGATCGGTGCGATGGAGAAAATGGGGACCACTAGAAGCCACCTTGGCGTATCCCACCCAATTTGAATTTGAATTTCCCTCCTGTAGCTTGACATCGCAGATGAGCCAAAAAACCCCTCGTAAAAAAGGACATAGCACATCATTTGCAAGTAGAGAAATTATGGTCTCTCCCAATTAGGGACTTTTGTATGTCACAAAGAGAATCAAGGTGTCTCCAGCACCTCATTCTAGTTATCTCAAGGCCTGTCGCAGCCAAAGAGTCCGCCACCGAGTTACCCTCTCTGTAAATGTGTTGAATTTGAAATTCCTCAAGTTAGACTATCATGAACCAAATGTCCTTGATAATGTTGCTAATCATCTAGCTAACCCTTGAAACTCCTTTAGCCGCCACAATAATTATCTTAGAGTCCCCTTCAATGATCAATCTTTTAGCATTGATATCGAGAGCCAATTTAAGCGCCCAGAAGAGAGCAAGGGCTTCAACCATGTTACTCAAGACAAAGTCAAAATTCCCCGCATAGGCCAGAATCAGGTTGCCCAAGCTATCCCTAATAATTCCACCTCCCGCCGCAACTCCACTGCGAGCGGCGCCATCAAAGTTAAGTTTGAGCCATGAGGGGGGTGGTGTCGACCATCTAGTGTTAAGCCTCTCATTTTTTTTGAGTTGTCATATCGAAGGAGGTTGTTTGGCAGATTCCATGTTCTAATCCAATTGCAATCCATCACCAAAGGGGCTGATTGTGGAGTTTTCCATTTGCAAACCAGAGCGTTCTCCTTGAGGAGCTTTTTTGCTATGCCAACCACTATTTCAACAAAGTTATTAGTTTCACGGAAGATCCGATTGTTCCTTTCCTTCCAGATATGCCAACAGATATGGGGAGGGATGAGTTTCCAAAACTGTCTAATCGGCTGGTGGGCAGAGGGGCACTTCCAGTTGTTGATAAACTGCTACAAGTCTTCTAAGAAGGTCCACACAATATTAAATTTCTATAAAACTTTGTGCCAGACCATAGAAGTGAAGGGGCAATGGATGAAAAGATGATTTATGCTTTCCTTAGCACAATTACACATGACACACTAATTGGCTAGCAGGAAGCCTCTCCTTTTAAGGTTATCAATAGTAAGGATCTTCCCATGTAGAGTTGTCCACCAGAAGAAGTTAATTTTAGGGATAAGTTGAGAGTTCCAAGCTTCTCTCCAGTTGTAGCAATCATTCATAGGGGCGAACAAGAGATTGTAGGCCGACTTAACACTGAAAGTCCCTAAGGGATTCATAGCCCAAACAAACTTATTAGTATGAGTGAAACGGGGGATCCTGACCTTCTTAAGAAGAGATTGTAACTCTCCAACCAAATGGTCCCAATGAGTATTATTTCCTAGATCATCAACAAGCCTCAACCAACAACGAGAGGGAGAAATGTAGTTTATCACAAGAGGACCCAACAAGTCCTTGAGAGTTCCCATGAGGCAACTGAAGCGAGAAGTGGCCAGGGGTCTATCGCCAATCCAATTGTCCTCACAGAATATGATCTTCTCACCATTGCCCACCTACCATTTTAGGCCTTGTCTAAACAACTTCCTATTTTTGACAATGTTGTTCCATATCTTAGACCCAGGTGGAAGCTCGTTAGAAGAATGAAGGGAAGAGAAGGGGGTGTGATTGAAATACTTAGCCCTCATGATCTTGCTCTAGTTAGCTTTGTCCTTCATAAGATTCCAACCAATTTTAGTCAGCAAAGCCTTATTTAGGTTTGAAATGTTTTTGATTCCTAGGCCTCCCATGTACTTAGGTTTGCACACCACCTCCCAATTGACTAAGCTGATTATGGACTTTTCCTCCATCCCCTTCCACATAAAACTTCTTTGGATTTTCTCAAGTTTCTCAGCCATAGCAATGGATATCTTGAATAGAGATAGAAAATAGACCGAGACACCTTGAAGAGAGGCCGACATAAGCTGGAGTTTACCCGCACTACTCAGAGTTTTTCCAGTCCAACCAGCGAGTTTCTTCTGCATTCTTTCTAAGATTGACTCTCGGAAATGGGAGGTGACCTCCTTAATTATGAGGGGAAGACCCAAGTAGGAATCAAGGAGATCAGCAACACAACATCCAAGGATTTGCATAAGTTTACCCTGGAGATTTCTATCAGTGTTGAAAAAATAAATTTTGCTCTTATTATAGTTGATAAGTTGTCCTGAGGCAAGGGCGTAATCCTCCAGCAAGTGTTTCCATTCTTTTGCTTCTATAACAGATGACTGGCCAAACGAGAAGGTGTCATCAACAAATTGCTGCATAACCACTGGGGGAAGGGTTGAAGTAGCTTTCACCCCTGAGATTTTTCTGGTCCTGATTAAATGGGAGAAGTTCCTGCTCAAAACTTCAGCCACCATAATAAACAAATAAGGTGAGAGAAGGTCCTCCTGCCTTAGACCCTTCCCAGCCTTAAAGAAACCACAAGGGGTGTCGTTGACAATCGTTGAGTAGTGAACACTTTCCACTACCACCTTGATAATATTGATGAATCTTCCTTGGAAACCCATCTTGGAAAGAACAACATATAGGAACTTCCAGTTAACTTTATCATAAGCCTTAGAGATGTCAAGTTTAAGAACCATACCTGGGTTGTGACTTTTCTCCATGGAGTGGATGACCTCATGGGTAGTAATGACTGCATCAAGAATATGCCTGCCCGGAACAAAACCCCTCTGGGAGGGGCTGATGCATCTTTCAAGAAGGGGTTTAATTCTGTTGACAACAATTTTAGAGAAGATCTTATAGACCGAGTTACACACGCTGATGGGGCGGTAATCAATCATAAACTTTGGGTCAGGAACTTTGGGCACCAAAACAATGAAAGTGTTATTCAGCTTCTTCATAAGGTTCCCAGTGCGAATGAAGTCCCTGGTAGATTTGATTAGGTCATACTTTATAGTTTCCCAGAACACCTGAAAGAAAGCCGGAGGGAAGCCCTCAGGTCCAGGGGTCTTAAAGGCCTTTATTGCAAAAACCGCCTCGTTAACTTCTTCTTCAGACATGCAGCTCATCAACAACTCATTATCAACATCATTCAGAACTTGAGGGATAAGACTGAGAAGCTTATCACTAACCTCAGTAGGTTCACTGGCCCTGTCATTTGTGTAGGCATTAGCAAAGTATAGGGAAGCCCATTGGCCAATCTCACTATTCCCCACCAATTCCTCATTCCTGTTATTGAAAATGGATCGAATAGTGTTCCGCCTTCTATGCTTAGAAGCAGATCTGTGAAAGAAGGAGGTGTTCCTATCCCCCTCAGTCAACCACTGGATTCTGGATCTTTGCTTCCACTAGATTTCTTCAAGGTTCATGATTTCTTTCCATTTTTGTCTCCACCCTTCCTCCTCTTTGTGGATATCCGTAGAGGTGGTCCCCTCCGCAATGGTTCTCTGGAGGCGGTCCAAATTGGTTTCAACATCCTTTCTCTTGAAGATATCCTCAAAGGAAGATTTGCTCCAAGCTCTGACCTCCCTTTTGATTATCTCCAGCTTTTTAGCAATTCTAAACATAGCGGAACCTTGAACATGGGAGTTCCACCAACTTTGGATACACTGTTTGAAATACGGGTGAGTGCCACATAATCTCATACCTAAAGGGTATGGGGCCCAGGGTCGACTTGTCAACCCATGAAAGAAGGATTGGGAAATGGTCAGAGATAGTGCACGGGAGAGACAAGAGCGAGGAATTGTTGCCAAGGTTCCACTTGGCCGAGATTAGAAACCTATCCAACCTCACCTGAATCAGATTGGAGCCTTTTCTGTTGTTAGACCAAGTGAAAGGATTCCCTTGGAGGTCAGGATCAAGTAACTCGTTATTTCTAATGAAGTCAGCAAAGTCAAGCATACTATCATTGTAATCAGTTAGACCTCCAAGCTTCTCATAGGGAAAAAGGGGGGTGTTAAAGTCAACAGCTAACATGAACATAGCCTCCCTATTATTAGTCATGAAGGTAGTGATTTCCTCCCAGACCAGAACTCGACCATGTCTAGTATTAGGAGCATAAATATTGAAAAAGAACCATGAGAAGTTGTTCATAGTGAACCTGGTAGTAAGAAAGTTGTGAGAAATGTCGACCGCGTACCCATCCAGCTTGCTCTTATTCCATAGAGTAGCAATTCCTCCTAAAGCACCTTCCGCCTCACCATAATGGAAAGCAACACCCGACCATATACTGTCCACGAGCGTAGAAAAATTTTGATGTCATTTTCACGTCCTGGATTAGAATGATATCAACCTTATTGGTAACTATGCTTTGCTTAAGAGCATACTGCTTCTGGGGGCTATTTTAACCCCTTAAGTTCCATGAAAGGAACTTCATTTCTTGCCTTTCTAAGATGTCTCCAGAGTTAATTGCCTTCCACTAGCAATTTCCCTGGCCATTACCTTAGTTCTGAGGGTACTCTCAGAGGGTCTGCCTAGTTTAGAGTCGTTTCCCACATCCGCCTTCTAGTAGCAGAAGAGGAGGAGGTCGAATCTAGAGTGTTCCCTATGGAAGGAGTGGGCCCAACCCCAGTGCACCAAATGCTTCTCCCACTATTTCTCATAGTGTTGGGATTCAACTACATGAGCATAGGCTGAGTGGTCTCACTGTGCCCTTTCTTCTCTCTGAAACTCACTTTCGCATTCAGACCTTCTTGTTCTACCTTCATCTGGGAGATCTCTCCATCTTCTAGGTTCGAGCCCAAGCATCTCCCTGAGGAGGGATGTGTCATCTTGGAGTCCGGGGTTTGCATCATATTAAGAATACCTTCCAAGAAGGGGTAGCCCTCCTCAATAGTATCTTGAGGGCCTTCTTTTTCCTTCAAGTCCTTGGTCTGACCCACAAAATTGTCAATAATCGGGGGGTTGGGGAGGGGGGTAACATTCTAAGCTGCCTCCACATTAACAATACCCGAGGACGATAGCTTGTCCTTCAGCTTTTCTTCCGAAAGCTGAGGGGTCGGGCAATCAGCAATAACATGACCGTGTTTTCCACACCTTTGACAATAAAGGGAGGCGTTCTCGTAGACAATAGCCTGCGTCCATTTACCCCATTTGGATTTAAGAGCTATGAAATTAGGGAGGGGGTTGTTACCAACCACATTCACACAAAGGCGAGCATAAACAAGTCTAGACTTCTGCATCGTCACATTGTCAGCAGCAACAAACTGACCAAATGAGTTACCAATCCATCTAAAAATGGTGTCATCCCAGAACTCCAGAGGGAGGTCAGGGAGTCTGATCCAAATCGGCACTAGTCTGAGGAGGTTTGCACTAGGGTCAAACCTCGGCTTCCACTTAGAGAGAGTTAGGCAGTGTTTGTCGTAAGACCATGAACCAGACATAATATAAATGAGGTCTTCTTCTACAGTAAATCTGAAAAGAAAGAGCCCCCCCGGCATAGCAAAGACAAAGACACTACCTTTTAGTTTCCATCTGGAGCCAGCCCATCTTCTGATCATATCTATAGTGGGTCTGAAGGCTAAGAATCTCCCCACCAAGCAGAGGTGTAGGGAGGAAGCGATATTATCCATAATACTGTTGGGGAGACAAATCTCAGGGCCATCCTCTCCAGCAGTTACCTTAGACAGCAACGTCGATGACCCTAACTTAGAATTTCCAACAAAGGCACCTTTCCAGGTACTCGCTTGAGCATCCCTAGGTAAAGGCCCCACAACATCAGTCTTGGGAACCTTGTGAGGAGAATCCAAGTTGGAGGTTACAAGGGGAATCTTCTCAAGGGAGGGGGCCTCATGCAACACTGCATTACAAGCGTCAACGACACCAACCGAGGGAGCCCACCCAACACTCTAGGAGGGCAGCACAAGAGCCAGATCCAGACACATTTGCAGGTTAGCAGGGGGGGGGGGGGGGGGGGTGGTCAGGATCCAGGGAGAACGGGCCCTCCCCTGTAGAAACGACAGCCATTGCGGAAATTCAAAGAACAGCAGAGCGGGAAAGTGTGGAAGATAGTTTCTTTGTATGATTGTTTTTTATTTAACTGTATATGTTTTTGTTTATGTAGTGTATAAATGCTTTTGATTTTAACTATATATGACAATGTATAATTGCTTATGATTTTAGTTGTAAATGTTTTTCACTTTCCTCTTACTCATTCATTGAATGCAACCGAAAACAATTATTAAAAAACACACAATTAAAGCCAAAGACAATCATATATCAAATCCATTAGATGTCCACCACACACTGTAAATCTCATCTTAAATTGAATATTTATGTAGTGTATAATTGATTTCTATTTTAACTTGATGTTTTTTATTCTCCTCTTGCAAATTCATTGAATGTAATCCAAATCATCAATTAAAAAACATACACAACTAATATTAAAGACAATCACACAACAAATCTATCAAATGTTTACTGCACACTGTAAATCTCATTCTAAATTGATTTGATTTTAATTGTGTATGTTTTCCACTCTCCTGTTGCTAATTCACTGAATATAATCCAAACTATGGATTGAAAAACATACACAATTAAAATCAATGACAATCATATACCCAATCCATCAGATGCCCACCACAAACTGTGAATCTCATCCTAAATTGAATGTTATGAAGTAGTGTATAATTGCCTTTGATTTCAACTCTATGTTTTCACTGTCCTCTTTACTCATTCACTGAATGTAACTCAAAACATTGATTAAAATCACACACAACTATAACCAAAGATAATCATTTATCAAACCCAGGCAGATGTCCACCACACACTGTAAATCCCATTCTAAATTGAATGTTCTGAAGTAGTGTATAATTGATTTTGATTTTAAGTTCGAATGTTTTTCATTCTCCTCTTACTAATTCACTGAATGTAACCCAAAACATCCATTAAAAAACATACACAACTGAAACTAAAGATAATCAAATTCACCAGATGTCTACTACACACTGTAAAACTCATCCTAATTTAATTTGATCTTAACTGTGTATGTTTTCCACTCTCCTCTTAACTAATTCACTGAATGTAATCCAAAATATCGATAACAAAAACATACAAATTTCAAACCAAAGACAATCATACACCCAATCCACCATACATCTACCTCAAACAATAAATTTCATCCCAAATTGAACCCAGAAAAAACTTCAAACAACAGACATTTGTGCAAAAACATTAATTACATGAAAAACCCTTAACTGGGTGCAAAACAAATCCCTCCACCTGATATTCAACAAACACAGAGCACCATTTGAACAGATCTGTAAACTAGAAACAGTAATAAATACACCCACATAATAATTACAATGCATTCATTCATTCATTCAAATGTCTCTTCCTCTCCAGAGGACTGGTACCAGACCATGAGCAAAACAATGAGAAGTACAATGGCGACACCCACAGGGGATCCACCTGATGTTCTACTTACAGAATGAGGAGTACCGACAGGAATCCCTCCTCCTCCTCCTCTCTTACCCACAGACGAAAGCCATCTTATCGCCAAGACCAAAAAAAGCGGCGCCACCATTACCATCAAAGGATTTACCTCGGTCAGAACCTCCAAACTGGTCTGTTCTGCTATAAATGAGGGCACCACCAAAAAAATGGCCACCACAGTCAAAAGGAGGATTGTGTGAGGCGGATTCGATGGAGGAGAAGGATACCCAGCACGCCTGTAGCCACTCATGCCTCAGATCCTCTTTTTCCCACAAATCCCCAAATTAATTTATCGCATTCCCACATCTTTTTTCTTTTAATATAAACCCTCTCCTCCAAATGGGTCCCGCCCATTCTTGAGCATGAAGCGTGCCAATTTCTGGTGCATGAAATCATTTTTGCCTGTTTGTCGTCTCATGGTGGGTTAAAGATGCTGCATTACAGATTTTCTGTCCATGGTTTTTGGTAGCTTTCACAGGCTTAATTGTTTAATGCTCCGTGAAAAGACATTCCTCCAACCGGCCGGTCCACTCAACCAAATGTGAAGCTTACTTTTTGATGGGTATTCAATGGTGTAGTTGATTCCAGCTTTCAATCTGGGTCGTGAATAAATTGGGATTGCAACGTTGAAACAGCTCGTCTGGACTTTTGCAATGTTGGAAATGATTCGCTTCAGATAACCGTTGTAGAACAATTCATTCTAATTGGATATAGGAATGAAAACGGTATCTTTTTATGGTCTACATGTGGAAATCTGATTTTGGGTCTACAGATGATTTATAATATACTAGACGACTACATCTTTTCAAAGAAATGGTTATTCAGTCATTAAGTTGCACATAAATATCTATGGTTAGATGCTAAGTAACTGAAGTTTTGACTGCTCATCGATGAGGACTATTGTTATTCGTTTGAGGTGATGGTATAATAAACAATCCTCATCCATGAGAAGTCAAATCATCAAATATGTAGCATCTAGCCATGAAATCAAAGAGATTTTCCTTGTTATGTTAGATAGTTCCATAATTTTAGGGGTTCACTAAAGGAGCTCAAATAACACAAGATTGTAAGGTGTAGATTTGTTCCATAGTGGAGTGCATGGACACTATCCCATCCAAGAATTGCTTGAGGCACTGGGCAATATTTGAAACGATTTGCTTCAATCAATTTTTGTTAAACATTTTAATCTAAGGAAATGGAAGAATGGATGAAGGAATTTTAATGACATCCATGAGATCTAGCAATCTAAAGGATTAATAATCGCATCCTTAAAACATTTTTAAGTTCCTTTTGATGTCAGCACTTCTATTATGAATCTTGATCAAGAGATTTTCCTTGTTATGCAAGAAATCTTTGTAGTTTTAGAGGTTCACAAAAGGAGCTCAAATAACATAAGAGTTTAAGGTGTAGATTTATTCCAAAGAGTTTGGAGTGCATGGACGCTATCATGTACAAGAATTGCTTGAGCAACTTTAAGCAATTCTATGGTTATTTGAGTTAGTTGGTGCTCTTAGTTTTATAGACTATTTGGTCATTTGGTCGATGAACGAAAGAATGAGTGAAGGAATTTTAATGGCATTCATGAGATCAAGCAATTTAAGGGATTAAGATCTTCATTCTTAGCACATTTTTAAGTTCCTTTTGATGCTTGTTCTTCTATTAGAAATCATGATTAAGAGATGTTACTTGCTATTTAAAAAACCTCTATAATTTTAGGCATTTAATAATTGAGCTCAAATAATAGAAGAGTGTAAGGTGTAGATTTATTCTTGCAATTTTGGAGTGCATGTACATTGTCCTATATAATTATTTTTTGAGTTACTTTAGGCAATTCTATAGTTATTTGACCCAATTGTTGCTATTGATTTTATAGATTGGTTGGTCATTTAGATGTTTATTTTTAAAAAAATAAAAAATCATTGATTATTAATTTATGAAGATTCTCTTTTATAATGGTGAAGATTGGATTACTTATTTGTTATAAGACACTTTTGTCCAACTAATGATGAAAGAGACAAATATATCCTCTTTAAGAGAATCAAATGTGTGAATCATATTGTAAAGGAAAATATGATTTCTCTAAGGCTAATCCAATAGAATGTATATACATAAACAATAACTATTTTAGATTAATTGGTGATGATTTGTGGATGTATTTTACTTTAAATTAAATTTTAAATTACAAAATTAAATACAAGGTGGATGGATACTTAGCTCAGTGATTGAAGATAAATGATTAGTGAATATTATAAAATTTGACTATTCTCTAGTCAATGGAAGACATGATATTATTAAAAAAATAAAAATTATTTAGTCAATTATTGATTTATGAAGATTTTCTCTTAAAATGATGTGAATTGAGTGACCTCTTTGACATTTTTGTCCAACTAATGGTCATCCTCTTCAAGGGAATCACATGTCAATTAGAAAAGAGAATATGCTTTCTTTAAGGCTAATCCAATATAATGTACATACATAAACAATAATTATTATAGGTTAATTAATGATGATTTATGGATGTATTTGTAGACACCTAAAATTGGACCATAGCGACAAGCGCTAATTTTACTAATCTTTCCTCTTTAATTAATTAAATTGTTTTATTATTTAATAAATCCAACATCATTCTTCTAATATAGCTCCATTCTTCTAATTCAAATTCAAACATTGAATTTCCTTCTTTTCTCATAATTAAATATTTTTTAATTATTTAATTATCTAATTTTCCTCCAACATTAATTTTATTATTTAATTAATTATTTCACCACATCCCTTTAATTAAATATTTTTTACTATTTAATTAAATTCAATTTCTATCTTCCCATAATTAAATATTTTAAATTATTTAATTAGCTAATTATGTCATTTCAATAAATTACTTTCTTAATTTATTTAATTTCATTTGTCCAAATCCGAATAAACTTCATTTCCCTCTCATTTCAATTTCAATTTCATGTTTTTGAAAATCCAAATTTGGTGCAGTCACGATTAGGAGGATCCTCAAGGAGAACAATCCAGACCATGCAACAAATTAACACAAAACAATCATCATAATGTGACAAAAGCAATGCAAAATTAGATTTATTAATTCAAAGAAATTGATTACAAACTACCAGCAACATGCAAGCTCACAACATTCAACTCATAGGATTGAGTACAAAACATGCGTGTTATGCAACATTCGGCTCTAGCAAGAATGCAAGCCAACTCTAAAACCCCTAATCCTTAGATCTATCTTCTATGCTCTAAAAAAATCATTTTAAATTCTTAATTACACTGCTTTATATGATCAAGGATGATCCGTGTCGGCCCAAGATGAAACAAATGCCAATGAGCAAGATGAAACGTGTAAAACAAGGTTAGCCTTCACCAAAGAGATCCCTCTGAAAAATCCAAAGGATGAAGTGTGGACCCAAAGGAAGGTCGGCCACATGCCAAGGAACGTTGGAAACAATGAACTAAAGCTCTGCAAGCTACGAAAGAGATCTGCAAGATTCACCAATAGAAAATAGTTCCAAGCGGTTTCGATGTTCTAAGCCAGAAAACTATCTTGGATTCTGGAAACTTGCCGAGAAAAGATCCAAATGTCCTGTGGACCAAGGATTAGGTAGATGAACATGTCCATGAACTAAATCCAGCTTAGCAACATTTGGTGAGAAAACCAAAAGAAATGTTGAAAGAAATGTTGAAACTGCAAAACAAGAAACAAACTGAAAGGAAAATGTTTTTAGTTGTTGCAAGATTGCCAAGAACTAGGGATGCTCCTACATCAGACATCCGGGGTTGACTGAAAAGTGAGTCCCTCACATTGCTGGGGTCAGAGGAAAACCAAGATGGTCTACCTCTACCTGAGAAATCCATGATGAATCTTCAACTGGTCTACCTTTCCACTTCACAAGATACTCTTTGTACCGTTTGTTGCTAGTGCTACACCCAAATTTTCTATCCAAAATCTTTTCAATCTGGTTCGGTACCTTCTGGGGTATTTGCTTCTATAAGTCTGTTGTTTAGTCTCATGATACTGATACAAGTCTGCAATGTTGAAAACAAGTGGAATACCCAAACTATTTGGCAACTCCACTGCATATGCATTTCTGAAATTGAATTTCTTCAAGATCTTACAAGGTCCAAACTTCCCCGTCTTCAACTTATTATAGGTACCAACTGGGAATCTTTATTTTCTCAGATACACCACCACTTCATCTCCAACTTCAAATTCCTTATGTCTCCTCTTCTCATGTTCCTTCTCCTTATACTTGATGTTCATGTCCTCCAAATGTTGTTTAACCTGATTATGCATTGTATTCATATGCTCTGCAAATTCTTCTACTTTTGTACTCTACTTATCTTCATTATTGATGTTTCTCAGTTCTAATATACCCCTATGTTGTACTTCGGTAACAATCTCAAAAGGTGTTCTTCCAGTACTCTCATTCGTTGAATTATTGTAGGCAAAATTTTCTTGTGCAATAATCAAGTCCCAACTTCTTGTTTTGTCTCTAGCTAAACATCTCAACAAGTTTCCCAAACTTCTATTTACTACCTTTGTCTGTCCATCAGTCTATGGGTGAAAAGTAGAACTGAACTTCAAATCTATCTTCATATTCTTCCAAAGTGTTCTCCAAAAGTATCCAACAAACTTAATGTCTCTATCAGAAACTATGCTCTGAGGCAATCCATGTAATATTACCACTTCTTTGAAAAATAAGTCAACAACATGTACTGCATCCATTGTCTTCTTACAAGGAATGAAATTTTCCATCTTTGAGAATATATCCACCACTACAAATATAGAATCATTTCCTCTTTTTGTTTTAGGTAAACCAAGTATGAAATCCATGCTTATGTCCTCCCAAGGTCTCTTTGAAACTATCAAAGTCTTATACAGTCCAACGTTTTGACTACCACCTTTTGCTAGTTGACAAATCCTACATCTCTAAATTTCCTAACATCCTTATGAATTTGAGGCCAAAAGTAATTCTCACTTACCAATATTATCGTCTTGTCTACTCCAAAGTGTTCAGCTAATCCTCCACTATGCTTCTCCTTTTTTAGATTTTCTCTCATAGAGCTCCAGGGTATACACAATCGAATTCCTCTTAACAACATCTCATCTTGCATGACATAATCCAACCACTTACTCCTATCCACCGTAACAAGTTTTGTGCAAGCTCTCCAAGGTTCTGCAAAATCTGGGTCATTCTCATACAAGTTCTTCAATTCCTCAAAACCTAATACTTCTATTCTCATTTCTATCAGCAAATTCCTCCTTCTGCTCAGGGAATCAACAACTTTATTTGACTTCCCACTTCTATGATTCAAAACAAAAAGTATAACTCTGCAAGTACTCTACCCATCTCATGTGTGTTTGATTCAACTTACCTTGAGTATTCAAATATTGCAAAGCTTGATGATCAATATACAACACAAACTCCTAGTCAGTAAATAATGTCTCCACTTCTTCAATGCTTGAATTATGACATAAAATTCCTAATCATACACTTAATACCTTCTCCTTGCATCATTCAATTTCTCACTAAAATAAGCCACTAATCTTCTCTCTTGACTCGACACTGCTCCAATTGCATTCCCACTTGCATCACAATCCACTTGAAAGACTTTATTAAAATCCGGTAAAGCCAATATAGGTTGCTCTATCACCTTTTTCTTCAACAAATCAAAGCTCTTATTTTCTCTGGTTGTCCACTTGAAATCCTTTTTATCTCCTCTAGTTGTTTTTGTCATAGGGCTGCAGATTGAACTAAAATTTCTGATGAACTTCTGGAAGAAACTAGCCAATCCATGAAATGATCTTACCTCTCCAATGCTCTCCTATGTAGGCCAATCAAGAATTGCTCTTACTTTCTCAGGATCCATCTTCAATCCATCTACAAATATCACAAATCTCAAGTAAACTAACTCTTCCTTCACGAAACTGCACTTCTTAATGTTTATCAACAACTTCTCTTCTCTCAATCTCTGAAAAAATTGTCTCACATGCAACATATGTTCGTAATTTGTCTTACTAAAAATAAGAATGTCATCCAAGTACACAATAACAAAATTAACCAAAAGTTTCTTCAATACCTCATTCATCAATCTCATGAAAGTGCTCGGTGCATTACTCAGTCCAAAAGGCATCACCAACCATTCATGCAGTCCTTCATTTGTCTTGAATGTTGTCTTCCACTCATCTCCTTCTTTGATTTTGATTTGATGGTATCCACTCTTCAATTCTATCTTTGTATAATATCTGGCTCCACTTAGACAATCCATTATGTCATCCATCCTAGGCAAAGGGAATCGATACTTCACTATGATCTTGTTTATTTCTCTAGAATCGGTACACATCCACCATTCTCCATTCTTCTTAGGTACTAATACTGCTAGAACTACACAAGGACTCAAACTCTCTCAGATCAAACCTTTCCTCAACAACTCTTGCACTTGTCTATTCAACTCTTCATTTTGTGTCAGTGTCATCCGGTGTGCTTCTTTATTAGGAAAACTAGCTTCGTGAATTGGGTCCATGCAATGACTGATACTTCTCACAGGGAGAAACCCGTTAGTTACATTATCTAAAATGATGTCTTCATACTCTATCAACAACTCTTTTATCTCCTCCGGTGGTTCTTCTTCAGGCTCCGGATCTTCAGTCTTCTTAGGAATGAAGGAAAAACACATATTCTCATGTCTCATCCCATCCAGGAACTTCCTTCCATCAACTAGAGAAATTCTGGCATTAGTACAAACTTCACTCTTCATAGGCTCTTCCAAAGGCAACAAGATTTGTATCTCCCCATTAGCCACAATAGTATATATATTCCTTCTTCCATCATGCATCATTTTTCTATCATACTGCCAAGGTCTACCCAACAATATATGACATACATCCATAGACATAATATCACACAAAATTTCATCATGATAAGCTCCAATCTTCAATTTTACCAAATATTGTTCACTTACTAATACCTTATGCTCATCTTGAATCCATTCTATTTGATAGGGCATAGGGTGTTTCATCCTCTCCAAATTCAACTTAGTCACCATTTTTTCCGAAACAAGGTTATCAGTACTACCACTATCAATTATAACCTTACAACACTTACCGGCTACTTTGCATCTTTTCTTGAACAAATTCTTCCTCTGCAAGGGCTCTTGCTCTCCTCTGGTATGATATAATTCTCTCCTCATTATCACCAACTCTCCATCCCCCAATCTGTTACCTAATTCAGTAGGTTCCTCTTCTGCCAAGGCTGCTCTTCCATGGTTCTCTATCTTCTTGCATTCAAAGGCATGATGTCCTTCTCCTCTGCATTTAAAATAGGTTCCTTTAAACACTCTCTTTTCTTGTCTTTTGTCTTCCTTTCCATAACCCTCATTCCTATAACCTTCATTTTCTTTCTTCCAGTAAAAATTTATGTCATTTCTCTAGTATGAACTACCATCTCAGATGACTTCCTTGTCTTTATTCTAGTCTCCATAGGTTCCTTGACCTCTAGTGTAGGATCTTCCTCCCTGAAATCTTCCACCTGTACCTCACTGCTTTTTCTCATGTCTATTATTCAACTTTTCTTCCACCTTCAAGGCATATCAGTAAGCTTCTTCAACACTCTGCAACTTGATCAAACCGAGTTCATCTTGTATTGACATCCGCAATCCATTCAAATATCAAGAAAATTGGTCAACCTCATCATTGATGTGTCAAGATCTGATGTTCAGCTTGTAAAATGCTTCGATATACTCCTTCACACTAGTTTCATTTTGCGTCAGGTTTGCCAACTTTCAAAACAAATTCACTAGATAGTCGGTAGGCAAGAACTTTGATTTCAACTTACTAACCATCCACTCCCATGATTTGATCTTTTCTTTACTTCTTCTTCGTCGGTCTACCTGTAAATGTTCCGACCAAAGAGACGCATGACCTTTCAACCTATTACATTCATATTTCACCTTCCGTTATTCCACAATATTTTCAAAATCAAAATACTTTTCCATTTCTGAGATCCAATCCATCAATTCATTCAAATCCAACTTGCCATCACAATCTGGTGGGGGTAAAATGTGGTTTGGTATTCACTCTACTTAAATCCCTCAAGAACCTCTCTTCTTCTAGATTGATCATTGGTTGATTTGTGACTGCTTCTCTAGCCTCAACTTCTCCTTCATCATCACTCATATCTTCAATATGTTGACCTCATCTCTGGGCCATTTCAAGAGTTGCTAATCGAGCTGCAATTCCTCTCAACATTTCCATCACACCAAGGTTTGCATTTCCACATGCTCCACCATCTCTAGCATTTCTTCGTGCCATCTTCATGCAAGTCCTCTGCAGTTGCGGGCCGGATCCTCAATTCCTCCACCCCACAACAAACTCTTATAGGACTTCACAATCTTTAGAATGAAGACTCCCTCTGATACCACTTGGTGCAGTCACAATTAGGAGGATCCTCAACGAGAACAATCTAGACCATGCAACAAATTAACACAACACAATCAACACAATGTGATGGAGGCAATGTATAATTAGATTTATTAAATCAAAGAAATTGATTACAAACTATTGGCAACATGTGGGCTCACAACATTCAGCTCATAGGCCTAAGTACAAAAAAAGTGTGTTATGCAACATTCAGCTCTAGCAAGAATGCAAGCCAACTCTGAAACTCCTAATCCTTAGATCTATCTTCTATGTTATAAAAAAATCATTTTAACTGCTTAATTATATTGATTTATATGATCAAGGATGATCCATGTTGGTCCAAGATGAAAAAAATGCCGACGAGCAAGATGAAATGTGTAAAACAACAAGGTTGGCCTCCACCAAAGAGATCCCTCCAGAAAATCTAAAGGATGAAGTGCGGACCTAGGGAAGTTTGGCCACACACCAAGGAATGTTGGAAATAATGAACTGAGTCTCTTCAAGCTATGGAAGAGATCTGTAATATTCGCCAATAGAAAATAGGTCCAAGCGGTTCTGGTTTTCTAAGCCAAAAATCTATCTTGGATTCTGGAAGTGATAACTTGGATGGAAAAGATCCAAACATCCCATGGACCAAGGATCGGGTAGATGAACATGTCCAGAAACCAAATCCATCTCTAAATCATTTGGTGAGAAAACATAAAGAAATTTTGAAAGAAATACTGAAACTACAAAACAGGAAACAAACTAAAAGGAAAATGTTTTTGGTTGATGCAAGATTGCCAAGAACCAGGGATGCTTCAAAATTTATTCCAAATGCAATTTCACTTCAATTTCCTACTTCACATGTTGAAAATATTTAACTGTCATTGACTCTCAATTCCCACTAGTGAGTCAACAATCACCTTTTTCTAACTAATCAATCAACCCACTCTTTTCAAAATCAGCTTTTTCTAACTAATCAGTCAGTTCTCTTAATTTATCAATCAAATCAGTCATCAACTCAATCAAGTTAGTTACATTGAGAAATTGTCTCCCACCAACTTGTCTCATGAATTCACAACCATTGATCAACTTTATTTTCAAATCAATCTCAACCATCAATTCAAATCTAGAAAATCCATAAAATTAGCGTATATTCTCAATCATGGGTAACCATCAATTCAAATCTGGAAAATCTATAAAATTAGCATCAATTTTTGTATTCTTGTGCATCAATGTTGTAGGTTTTAGTAAGTATGATTTTGAGAGACATCATACAACACAAGGAGAAGAAGGACAATTGAGGCCAAGTGCTTGAGAATCAACATGGGTTTTCTTTGTTTTGTAAATATTTGATTTCATTGATTTGTTTCAAGTATTCTTCTATTGAGTATAGGATTGGATTTTTCTTTAGATCTAGGGTTTAGTGGTTTCCTATTTGATCTAGCTAGCATGTTGATTTACCCTTGTAGACATTTTGGTGAACTTGACATGAACCAAATATTACAAGGTGTTCACCCTTGGTTTCCTTGCCCTGTGTAGTGCAACGCTCGGGTTTGTAACATGACTTAACTACCTCTCGTGGATTTATTAAGTCTCACAGTTATATCATGCATTATTAGGTCAATCTTTTGGTGCAACAACAACCATGTTTCCAACAAGTGGTATCAAAGCCTAGGTCATGGGTTCAAACCACTCACTTGCGTTGGGGGGGATTGTTGCAAGGTGTGCAGCCTTGGTCTCCTTGTGATGTGTAGTGCAACGCTTGGGTTTGTGACATGGATTAATGGCCTCCTGTGTATTCATTAAGTCTCAGAGTTTTATTGGACATTAATAGGTTGATCTTTTGGTGCAACAACAACCATGTTTCCATGACACAATCAAGGCAAGGAGATCCAATGAAGGACAACCCAACCTTACAGCCTAACACATAAATCATGCAAGATATACCGGTAACTGGTAACAAGATGCCAGAAAAAATAGAAAGAACAACCGATAACATAATAAAACACATCACTGGTAGACAATTTGAATAAATGTTATAACCGTTTGAATAATTACACATGCCACATGTTGGATCCCAGTCCAGGATACAAATAATGCTTACAACACAATTACAAGATCCGCAGATCATCCACATATCATATTGGTTTCCGGGAATAGTCTGTCGGTTCTACCCTAATCCAAACCTCATCCTTCCAGCCTTAATCCTACCAGATTAGGATCTTGCCATATCTACATCTTCGCTCGATCTCAAAACTCGCTCTTCAATCTTCTAACTTTTATCTCCTCAAATGATTCACAAACCACACTTTATACCATCCGCAATAATAATAACTCGATCAATTCAACCCAAAGACCAACTGGTTTATGAAACATGCCATGGTAACATGTTGGCTCAAATCACTAAGAACAATATCCAAAACATAAAACAATGTGCAGACCTCTGGGAATACCGGCCAAGGCCCAAAGCAACATCTCCAATGATCCGTAAGTCACGGAGATCAACCACAACCCAATTATATTTTGCTCAACACACTACCAGACTAACCGGTAAGAACATATCAACTGACCAATACCAGAATCCATATCTCATTGAAAACAAAGCCAAATGCTATGAAACTCGAACACGATAAAGATCACAAACATAAGGGAATAAACCCAAAACCACAATGCTAAACACAAACAAGAATAAATGCCATGATCTCAAACAATTCCACCGAAAACATCCCAACTGGTAAAAACTAGACCAGTGCTCTTGCATTATTCCAACACCAACAAAAACCTAACCTATGATTTTCATGAAGATTTGGAGATTGTGCAGCTACATGTTTTCGATTACACAACTGGTAGTAGCTTTAAGCAAGTGCAAAAGGATTTACACAACTATTTGTACAAATTTATATAACTGAAAATTTTCTTTCATGCAACTAAGAAAGGATTCTCACATCTCCTATTAATTTATCACACAATTGTGAGATGGATCCACACAATTTCCTAATCTATTTTTGGAGGTATAATTCAACATTTTGTTGCTTTTTGTTTCCATTTCTAGCCATTTTTGGTTCTATTTTTTGTTTTGTTTTTTTAAATTTTAGATTAGGTTCATTGCTACTAATATCTAATTTCTAGCATGTGGCGATTGTGTGCCAAAGAATTGAACCATTGAAATTACTAACATTTTCTTTGTTGGAATCCTAGAAGACAATTTAATTTCATTCTTTATTTCTTGCATTCTTGTGTGCTTCATAGTATAGAAAATATTTTGATTTCTAAGGGACAATTAACCTTTGTTTGACTGTCTTGTGGTTTTGCACATTTTGTTTATTTTAGAACCCAAAGAATCGTAAAAGTATGGTCTCCCTTTTCCTTCAGGGAGTGTGGGTGTAAGAGAAATCATGATACCTTCTTATGTTGAGAGGGTCTTCCTTTGGAGTAGTCTTTACACTCTAAGGGGAACAACCCAAAGAGGCTTTTCCTTCAACCTACTATATAAGTGGTAAAGGTGAAAACCAGAGCCTAACTTGGGGGTGTATACCATTGATGTTAATTTGGGGGTGGACTTAGAGCCACACAGAGTTGACTAAAGCATTAAGTGATTTACCACATAATGTAGGCACACAAGTTCCTAAAAAATGACTAGACACCTTTCCATTTAGAGGTCCACCCTTTTTGATTGACCGAACATTGCATTGATGTTGGTGTAAGGGATTTGAATCATGCCTTGAAGTTATTCACCATATGACAACCTTGAGATGAGACAGAAATCCCTGACTTAGCATAAGCTATACGTAGCTTTCTAGGGAGAGGGTGATTGGGTCATGCTTCCATTCTTGGAGCCTCCTAGGTGTCCTTTCTCATAAAGAAAAGAATGCCCAACACTCCTTAAGGTGTTGTGAATTTGAGTCGATGGAGTTTCTAGGTTTCATGGGCCTAACTTCATTGCAATGAGCTTTGACCTTAGTATGTAAATATTGTCTTAATTATCTTCAATTGTGTTGAGACAGATGGAAATTTGGAAGAATTTGGCCTAGACCATACTCATGAATTTTAATCCAATTCCGAGTTAGAAACCAAACTATGCTTTTTTCTTTTGGATTGTCTAATTTTTCAATTTTCATTGTAAACTATACATAAATTTTTTAGGAAATTATACTCACACAACTGTCATAGAATTTTTGCAACTAGTAAAAACTTTCATGCAATTTTTGTCAATCTCTTGTGCAATTGTTAGTATATTCACACAATTGCTAATGATCACAACTTTATCATACAGATCAATTAGGTTTTTGCATCCATTCTTAATATTAGAATCTAGTGTAGGGGAAAAAGTGAGACTAAGTATGGAAACCCTAATCCCACTCTCATACACTTTCATAGAATATGAAAGAGCCTAGGGAGGTAATGCACATCGGCTACTTCTTATGTGAAAGAGAGAGTTGTGGATTACCTCTTAGGTTTTCTATTCCTTTGTTGTAAATGAGAGAGGAATGATGCAAAATGCAATCTAACTTAGAAAGTAAGTAAGCAAGCAAATCCTAATCTGAGAATGCAGATCAAAGAACAACTACTACATTGTTGGAAAGTATAGATTGGAAGGTAAAATTAGAGGTGCACCTGTGTCTAAAATCTAAGTAGAAATGTCCAGGACCAGGGTGCCACACCACTGTCGTGATTCTGCAATTCTGGAGCTCCAATTGACAAAAGGAATTTTGAGATCTACAAAGTATTGTTTTGTCAAGTCCTACTGACAAAGGGTAGGACCATGGTGCCACACCACTGTCTCGAGAAGGACCAGGGTACCACACCCCTGTCCTTGATAGATTTCTGCACTTTTGAGACTTCTGGGTGGTGTTGATGCCTTTTCTAGATCCAAAATTGCCTTTGGATGCCTGTTTTTGCACCTGCAACTAAAAAGGGAAGGTTTGGGGTGGCTACATAGGTTTTTGCCTTAGTCAAACCCCTATGTTGGTGATTTCCACCTTCATGAATAGTCGATAATGTACTGAAAATGTGTGTGCAAGATCTTAAGAATGAAAGTAAAAAACCTAGAGCAACCCTAAAAAGTAAACCCTAATTGCCTATAATTGACAAAGTAAATGCTCTAAATACACAATGAAAAGTGATCTAAAGTATGAATATGAATTAAAATGAAGCTTATGCAAAGACATTAAAACAACATGAAACCATACCCAACCCCAAGGGAGAGGTACATGCCAATCATCAATCGGTGATCTTCTATTGTTCTTATACATCTTCGAAAGCCCCCAATTGATAAAATGATTCTTGATGAATGTTTTATGGATGAATGTTGAATGTTGTTGAAGACTTCAAAGATATACTCTTTCGCTGCAAAGAATGATCTTATGCTCCAAAAACTCGCCCTTAGATTCTTAGAAGAAGACCCCTTCAAATGAAGAAAGAGAGCTCTTAAGTATGAAACCCTAGATCTTAATTTCATGTTTAGGTCGATCTAGGATTTGAATTTCCCACTGATATTTTTGGGTTAAGCATTATTATATCATAAGATTGTGCTCCCAAAATTTTGAGGAAAAAACCACAGACCATGTGCATTCCACCACGATCCGACGAAATTTTCACCAAAATTTCACCAAATTTTTGGGTCTGTTAGATATGATGATGTTAGAGCGCATCCCAAAGTTACAATTGATTTTGAGATGTTTTGATATGTGAAATCAGGCCTAAACAATCGAAAGAAGACATAATTAGGGTTCATGATTAAATGATTCATTGGAGGAATAAGATGAAAAGGGGCACACTTAGGGTAAGGGGCCCAACTTTATAATATGTAAAGTGATGAGACATGACCTTAGATTTAATTAAATTAATTAATTAAATGCTTAAGGGGGAATGATAAATACAAGATGCAAGACACACTAAGGTGGGTGCTAACCTAAGTGTGAAATTGTATCACCCTAGAAAGGGTGTACAATTTATGACACTACATTTAGCCCCCACTTTAGCAGTCATATGATACTATGTGCATATGCAAGCTAAAGTACAGAAAAGTAAAAATCATTTAAAAAAAGGATATATCGATAAGTCGTCGAACAAAGCCCCCAACAATATCTGCAGTACACAGTTAAAAACCACACCTTACAAAACCATATGTTAGATCACAAAATCACCTTATTCTTACTAAGAAAGGTGATGAAATTCGTAGGTAGCTATATGCCTCCCCTGTTTCGACTTGCTTATTTGTGAGGTGAAATAGGGTATCATGTTTTCCACAACAAATTGTGATAAAGATTGTGATGAAGCAAGTTCACAACAAGGCTTTATTACTCATCCTAGCACATTATGGAACTAACATGGAGTGAGAGGGTGAAATCATGATTCCAATCCCACCGACGATGCGAGAATCAGAGCTTCCTAGCTTAAGATATGATAGATTAAAGAAAAAGTACAAAAATTAGGATTTTAACTTAAAAACATAAAGTCAAAAAAGTGCATAACACATAAATATAAAAGTGACACCTTCATTTGTCACTTTCTAAGTTTTTGGCACTATTCACTGCAGAGGAGCCCACATACAAGCCATCATGCCTCGATGCCGACCTGAGCGACCTCCGCAGATGGAGATCCTGCGCCAGTTCGTGCTCACCGACGAACCGATCGATGAGGTGAGTTGACTTTTTGTTGACTACATTTGACTTTTCCATGTTTTCATAGTTTTTAGAAGTGATGATGTCATCGCCTAGTCTGGGCCGGGGCCCTCCTTTTGGATACCTAGGGGTCCTAGGGTGCCCTAGTCCTCCTAGGGCGCCATGGTCCCAAGGGGGCATCATGGTCCCATCTAGGTGCCATGGTCCCCTCTAGGTGCCATGGTTCCAGTAGGGCACCTTGGTCCACTTAGGGCACCTTGGTCCCTATTTAGGGTGACTAATGGCAAGACAACATTAGGCGATGAGTGCTAGAAATGATAGAATGACTGCATTAATTAGATAATGAGAGATGATTGATCAATTACTAATGATAGATTGCTTTGCATTTTGGAGACACTACCGTACATCCACGAGCATACCACGAGTCTCACGTTTCAGAGCCTTCGGGAGAAGATCCCGAGGTTAACAACATGAGAGAGGGATTTGGTAAATGTAGTGGGTTTATGGGATGTGATGACCATGTCGACCATCCAATTCCATTCTGCGATGCTGATGGCATTGATGGAGAGGTGGGATGCAGACACCTCGACATTCTCACTACCTATGGGGGAGATGATGGTCACCCTTGAAGATGTATACTATATTTTATGCCTACCCATTAGAGGAGAGACTTTAGATATCAATCTGACCAGATAGAGGAGGATTATAGGAGAGAGCAGGTTGCTATGGGGAGAGTGATACATAGTGAGATGAGGGGTCGCATTATGGTCAGTTGGCTCCTACACCCTACTGGCAAGGTTCCATTAGTGAGGTGACTCATGATTGCGACCCTTGCATTAGTCGTGTGCCCTAATGGACGTGGCACACATATGCATGGAGGACTCATCTATGCCATATGAGCTATTGAGAGACACAAAAGAGTATACTCTTGGGGTCGGAGCATGCTTGTGCATCTCTATCATGACCTTGGGGACTATGTGTTCAGACAAGGATGCATCTTGATGACATGCACACTACTACAAGTGTGGATGTTTGAGCATATTACCTGCACTAGACTTGGTGGATCCCCCATAGAGCTAGTCCCAGAGAAGCCTAGGATATATGCCTATCCTCTTACTTGTGAGTGGTGATTCATCGATCTCTTGTATTGTAGGTTGAGCTTGGATGGATTGACAGTGGCCGAGATCATATGGAGACCCTACCTCAGGATTTTCATGTGGGTAGGGCTTTGTAGACAAATGTTCAGCATGTAAAGGAACCATCTACTAGAGGGATGGTATAGCCACATAATTGTTCCCTTTTACTTTGATTGAGTTTGGTGGTAGTTTAGTTTGAGCAGTGTGTTCCTACTGATGTACCTATATACATCCGACAATCATGAGTGATGTCAAGGCTGGGAGCCATTCCTAGGCCTACTAGTGATGAGATCAACATCACAGATTTAGATGGGTCAGATCAGGACATAGCGATAGATTATAGAGATGATTCAGGCACGCACCGACAGTACATCACATGGTAGCGAAGAACATACCTTGAAGCCATTTTCCTAGTAGACTTTGCTAGAGGGAACCCCAGACCATGGAGAGAGTTGGGCGACAAAGAGGGATCCGATGCATCCAAGGAGGATTCAAATGATCAGGCTAATGACACAAAGGAGCAGGAGGTAGGTGGAGATGGAGGTGATCCTAATACCGGAGGGAGATCAAGATGGAGATGATGAGGAGGATGAGGAGGAAGATGAGGAGGACAAGGAGGACGAGGACAAGGAGGATGAGGATGAGGAGGACGAGGACGAGGAGGATGAGTTAGGTACAGTTCATCACTCAAGGGAGGATACCAGAGCCCTAGATCCATCGAGTCTCCCACTATAGGCAGAGAGGGATCTCATAAGAGATCTTGATCCTAGTCCCCATTGGCCTACACCTATTGTATAGAGGCAGTACGAGTGTGGAGATCCTAGCGGGTCCTAGTCTCAGGCAGTCGCTGTCCATGATCCCTACTGGTGAGAGGGAGATCCAAGTAATGTGCCTTGTTATTGATTAACATATGTAACTTACCCTCTTTTAGATTTGATGATATAGAATGTTACTGATGAAAAATTTCTCTCTATCTTGCAGCTACCATTTAGGAGTGGCTTTCTCTGATTTAGAATGCAGTGACAGACCTTATTATGACTGTGCATGTTCCAAGTTCCTCACAGATAGCGTACAGATCCCAGAGGAATGCAAGATGACATGAGGACCTTTTCTGCCCTATTAAGATGGAGGTTGAGGTCCTATGAGAGAAATTATGACAGACAAAGAGTGACCTAGTGACGTCACAGACAGAGGAAACCACATACCAAGGGATCATGATGGAGAGGGATCACAGGAGCTCCTCTCAAAGTCACTCATGATCCATATCATGATACACCCTTATGGGGCCACTACCACGATGAGATCAGGAGGGGGCATCTAGCCACCATCCTCCAGCTACTAGTCCTAGGAATAGGATATGATTTTGATGTATATATGATGACACTCATGATTATGTTATTTTTAATGCTTAAACAATGTATGCATTTCTTAGATTAGAAGTAATATATTGAGTAATGAGCATGTATATCTGATTTAATTTTTATGTGATTGATTTCTCAATTCTTCATGTTTAAATTGATACATGTGTGATTTAACTAAATAGCTAAGCATTTAATCAAATGCTACTTTGATGATGTAAAAGAAGAATGTATTAAGCCTGAGAAATATATGACTAATGTGATTTAATTAACTCTAATTAAACACAACATGATATAATTCTACCTAACACATAAGAAATTGTATAACATGCTAACACGTATGAAATGTAAATCCATTACAATTTACATAAAAAGAATCCAAGACAAACAATATAGTAATGAAACATGCTTGTCAAGAATGAAGTAATGTAGATCAAACAATATAACATTATTTAATCCTACATACTTTAATGAAGACATGCTAACATATTACCCAATTTTGAAGAAAAAGATATAAATAAACAGAGAGAGAGAGAAAGAGAGAGAGAGAGAGAGAGAGAGAGAGAGAGAGAGAGAGAGAGAGAGAGAGAGAGAGAGAGAGAGAGAGAGAGAGAGAGAGAGAAACTAGGCATAGTATCTACGAAGATGTATAGCATTTATGGGTTCCTTGAGAGGTGTACCTTCCACATCTGCTATCCTATAAGCACTTGATCCATAGACCTCCACAATGATGTATGGTCCAAGCCAATTAGGATTGAACTTTCCTTTCTCCTTAGGCAAGGCATTCACATTGCGCTGATTCTCATAAAGGACTAAATCCCCTACCGAGAAGGAACGTTGAATAACCTTATCATTGTAGCTTCATTGTAAAGTTTTATGATGCACTTGAATATGTTCAAGGGCATTTATATGCCATTCATCAAGAATCTCAAGTTGTTGAAGTCTTTGCTCTCTATAGGAATCATCATCCACTATGCCCCTAAGAGAAATTCTCAAAGAAGGAATTTCTAACTCCAAAGGCATAATGGCATCAACACCATAAACAAGATTATAAGGGGTATTGATGTAGAGCCCTCCTTCTTACCTACCAAACACATCCAAATGTATGACACTGACCCCCTAGCACATGGATGAGATCCTATCAAGGCAAGGCTCTACAACTTAAGTACAATCTTCTCACCATCTCCAAGACCCTTGCTTACTCAATTAGGGGTATCTTGCTACAACACACTCCATGATACCTCCAAGGGTTAAAAATAATTTTCACACTATTTTTGGGTCATACAAAACTCCCAAAGGTCAGACAAAGAACCGGTTGCAAGAATACATGCTCATTCCTTAAGAAACTCACTCAATTAGGCTTAGTTGCTTGTAGCCCTATTTAGTGGGTAAAGGGACCTTAAGTTCAGATTTTCCCAAACACCTTGGAAAAAAAAATTATGGATTAAAACACCCTTTTAGAAGTTATACAAGTCCTCAAAAGGAAGGGTCAAGGTCTGGAAAATAAAGGTCTTTGCCAGCAGGAATTTGACTGTCCTAAAAGGGCTAATTAGGCCTCTTTTGTGAAGCAACTATACTCAGATGAATGAACCGGTGGGTTAAAATCCCATGGGAAATTTGGGAAACATAAATCAACAAGGATTCTAAGGTTACACACTTGGAAGCATTGCCATTTACACACAAGGTACTTTTGTTTGTTCAAGGTCTAGGTAGCCACATAGAGATGTCTACCTAGGGTCGCTCCAAACACTCCACTCCCTTTCTCCTCCTACAAAAAAGTCTTGGAAATATAAAATAAATTGACCATAATTTCCTTTCACCAAATCCCATGAGCCTTAGATTGGTAAAGTGCAAGATATGGCCATAAAGGAGGAAAAACCCAAGGTAAACCCTGGTTTTCTGGGTACCTACAACAAAACTTGAATATTAGGAGCAACACACACAATCAAGACTTAAAGTAAAAACCAAAACAGAGTTAACTATCCTCTCAAAAAATTTCACATCATTGGGAATGGGTCCCAATCCGTACAGAACTGTACCACAAACCAAAACTCCAGAATTATAGGAAAACTTAGAATTTTATTAGTTTGTTTGCATCAAAACTCTTCTCCATACAATCACCTCTTGGAAATTGGATCCTTGAGGTGTATAAACCATTCCTCGACTGATCTCAATTGAAAATCAAGAGGTTAGAGCCATTGGAGAAGTTTCAAATTACAAAAATGCAAAAAGTGTATAAAAGTTTCTCATGACAACTTTTGACAACTTTTGCAAAAGTTGTCAAAATGTCATCTTTCACCTCCTAATGCCTTGGGTCATGTTCAACCCCTCCTAAAACTTATGAAAACACTTAGAACCAACACATTGGATCCCCTATTGTCCAAAAGTCCTAATTGGCTCATAGAAATGCCAAAATAGGATTTTGGCTCACAAGATGGGGTTCATTATTACAAACATATAATGCATGATTGAAAACATATATAAAACATGCTAAAGACATTGTTAATGCCTTATCCTCCCTTATTAGAGTCTGACTTGTCATCTTGAAGGGTTTGATCAGGTGCTCCTACACCAAGTACAACCCATAGCAACATGTACACTCGTGCGATAGACCCACAAAGCATAGGTTAATTGAGTATGCCAATCCTTACCATGCTTGTTTATAGTCTTTCAAAGAATTTGTTCAATTATCTTATTAGAAGAATCAACTTGACCATTTGATTGCGGATAGTAAGGTGTAGAAAATTTATGTTGAATGTGATATTTATCTAGAAACTTCTTCAAATCCTTATTTTTGAATGACGTTCCATTATCTGAAACTAAGGCGGAAGGTATCCCAAATTGAGAAATGATATTTTATAAAATAAATTGACAAATTACTTCAGCAGTAGTGGATCTAAGAGGAACGACTTCCACCCACTTCATAAAGTAATTAGTGGCAATTATGATGAAAGTATGTTCTTGAGATGAAGGAGGTGATATTTTACCAACAAGATCCAAACCCCATGTAGAAAATGGTGAAGCTGCTAATTGCGATTAAAGCTCTTGGGCAGGGACATGGATCAAATTGCTGTGTTGCTGACATTGATGACATTGTTTAACAAACACAAAGGAATCATTTTCCATGGTTTGCCAATAATATCCCATTCAGAGCAATCTCTGAACTAAAGACCTACCTCCAAAATGCACCCCACAAACACCTGAATGCGCTTCTTCGAGAGCGATAGAGACCTCAGCCTTGTTAAAGCATCTAAGAAGAAGACCATTATAACCCCGCCTCTAGAGAACATTAGAAAGGATAATGTATCTAGTAGCCAATTTGCGAACCCTAGCCCTAGTATTCTTATTTGCAGAGTTAGGAAAGGTACCATCACTCAAATATGTTATGACATGCGAGTACCATTCATCAGAATCTATAATGCAACAATATGCCACATCACTAGGATTATCAACAATAGCCGGGGAAGTAAGGTTGTGAATAGTGAATTGAAAATCTACCAAGGGGTACTCTAGAGACACAAGAGAGGCAACACATGCCATTGCATCAACATGATGATTATGTTTTTAAGGAACAAGCTCCATGGTATAAGAATCAAATTTTTGTAACAAGGATTAAGCTAGATCTTTATATTGTGATAGTTTGTCTTGTTTATCTTGATAAATTCCTATCACTTGTCTTATGATTAGTTGATAATCTCCACAAATATGTAGATTTTTCACACTCAACTCCAAGGATGCTTTAATTCCAGCTATAAGAGATTCATATTGAGCAATGTTGTTGGTACATAAGAAATTAAGATGATATGATAAAGGAATATGATTCTTTTTGGGAGAGATTAAGACCACTCCTGCCCTCGATTGTGTATGACACTTGGAGCCATCAATGTACAGTTCCCAAGTCTCATCAATCTCAATGGAAAGAATGTTTTCATCAAGAAAAGACTCTGGATTAGGTAGGGAGAAGGGTGAAGGAGCGTCAACCAAGTGACCAGTCAACACTTGACCCTTTATTGCCTTTTGTGAGACAAACTTAAGGTCAAACTTGGTCAACATCATAACCCACTTAGCTAAGCGTCTAGAAAGATCAGTTTTGGAGAAAAGATGTTTAAGAGGATCAAATTTAATGATAACACGGATCTCAGCATTCAAGAGATAATGCCTCAACTTTTGAGTTGCAAAGACTAAAGCAAGACACTGTATTTCTATCGCAAAATATCAAACTTTGTAATTGGGTAGAGTGCAACTTATGTAATAATCTAGGCATTCTCTACCATCCTTATCACATTGTGCCAATAAGGCTGCAAGAGCTTGAGGGGAAGCAACAATGTATAGAAGGAAATTCTTAGTAGGATTAGTAGGTTGAAGAATGGGGGGATTGGCCAATTAAGTTTTTAAGTCGTTGAATGCTTGATGATAATCCTCATTCCATTGGAAAGTGATATTATTTTTAAGCAATTATGTGAAGGGAAAGGTACGATCCACAAGTTGAGAGACGAACCTACAAATAGCTTGGATCTTTCCTTGCAAAAGTTTTAGTTGAGAAAAATTATTAGGAGGTGGCATGTTAACAATAGCATCTATCTTCTTCGTATCCACCTCAATGCCATGATGTGAAACTATAAATCCTAATAGTTTTCCACTATCCACACTAAACACACATTTTGGGGGATTCGAATTCATGTTGTACTTATGAATTCTCTCAAAGATTTGACAAACGATCTTAACATGATCTGTACGAAGGACAGATTTGGCTAACATGTCATCAACGTAATCTTCTAAGGTATTATGCATATAGTCATGGAAGATGAGAGTCATAGCACGCTGATAGGTTGTGCCTGCATTTTTTAATCCAAAAGGCATCACAATCCAACAAAATGTACCCCAAGGAGTGGTGAAAGTAGTTTTATATTGATCTTGGGGGTTGATGAATATTTGATTATATCCTAAGAAACCATCCATTAAAGATAGTAAAGCATGCCCTACTACTGAATCCACTATCATATCGATATTCGGGAGAGGAAAGTCATCCTTTAAAGAGGCCTTGTTTAAATAATGAAAATCCGTACACATCCTAATCTTGTTTTCAGCTTTAGCCACAAATACAATGTTTGAAATCCATGGGGAATAATCGATATGACGAATGAATCCAGCATCCAATAGTTTTTCAATCTCAGCTTTAACAAGTAATGCCACTTTAGGGCGAGTATTTTGAATCTTTTGTTTCACAGGTTTAGCACCAAGAATTAGGACAATGTTATGAGTGATAATCTTAGGATCTACGTCAGGAATGTCAGCATATATCCACGCAAAGATCTTAGGGAATTCATGTAACAACTTAGCATATTGTTTTTACTCTTCTTCATCAAGACATTTCCCTATTTTGATGATCTTATCTTCAACACAAGGATCCATCTTGATATCAATGGTGTCATTTATTAGGAGATTACTTTGTTGAGGAGCATATCTCAATTGAGGAAATTCTTTAACTATCTCATCGTTATTTCTTTCTTTCCCAGAGTAAGCTTCTGCATTTAAACAACAAGGAAAACAATAGTTATGGTGATAACGAGGAAGGTTGTCATAAGCTCCCAACAATTCAACTAAGGAATCATCGGTAGAAAAAACATCCAAAACAAAGAGACAAGAAGGGTCAAAGTCAATATATTCTGGATATTTTAGTGAGTGAGAAGCATAAATAACATTAACACTAATAGACGATCTCTTAGAGGCTTTAGTACACTTGAAACGATCATAACCAAGCCCAAATGTCATATCACGAAAGTTATTTTCCAAGGGGACTTTAATCCCTTGCTCTTGAGCACCACATCCATTTCCATTATATCCACACCTAGCCAGGATGTGAAAACCAGGACCATAAAGGTTAGTCATTTCTGAAGAAGAAGAATGATTTTCAAAAACTGAAGGATCAAAATCCTTTAGACCAAAAACTAAGGGAGATAAAATCTAAGAAGCCACCACAAAGTTATTACTCAATGACCGAGACAAAGTAGATTGTCTTTTAGGTTCTTCTTCTTCTTTCTTCTTTTTGACCTTAGGTTCTCTAGGGGGGATTTTGTATTCCCCTATGAAAGTAGGATTGAAATCAAGGTATCCCCAATCATCTTCTGCAATAATCTATTCAGGAGAGAAAGTATTATCAATCATAGAGTCAGGTTGAGAAGACTCTTCCTTAGGAACCTTAGGTCTACTTGAGGAAGTATTGGGGATCAATCCAGATATAGGAGACAGGTTTGATGAACTAGTCACACTAATCAGAGTAGAATCTTTAGAGGAAATGTCTAAGATAGTTGGGAAAGAGTTGATTGAAGAGGATTTAGAACTTAACGTTTGTAAAGAAGCCTGAAATCTCGTGTCTCCTAACAAGGTGTATGTTGTATTGTTGTAAATGAATTTGATTTGCCTATGTAATGTAGAGGGAACAACTTGCATGCTATGAATCCATGGTCTATGTAGCAACAAGTTGTAGGTCATCTCTCCAGACATAACATGGATAGGAGTAGGTAAAGTAACAAAACCTACCTTAATAGGCAAGGTGATGATACCTAGTCAAGATTTAGCAACATTATCAAAGCCAGGGATAGTGTGAGAATTAGACTTAATAAGAGATGTATCAAAATTGATCTTATGCAACAAGTTAATACTATAAACATTAAGGCCAAAACCATTGTCCTCTAATGTTCACCTGATCGCACAATCATTAAGGGATCATATTGCTATTTAATTTCACTAGAAGGAAACTCATCTTGTGTAAACACAATCTAAGCCTTAGGTGATGCAATAGAGTGAATCAAGGAAGCCATATTATTGGATGTCACTGTAGGTGGGACATTCAATTCTTTCAAGGCATCTTGTAGCATTTCATGATGAGTCAAGGAAGTTTGAAGCAAATCCCAAAGGGATATCTTGGTAGGAGTAGCCTTAAGTTGTTCAACAAGACCATATTCCTTACCAAGGGTTTGTGAAATACGAGGTTCTTGAGGAAGGATGAGTTGAGGATCAGGTAGAGGAGTCAGAATAACCAGAGGAGGGTTATGTTGCCTATTGTTTCTCATGTTATAAGTATGGGCAACCACATTATAACTCTCCTTAGTTAGTTGTATAGCATAGCTATAAGGGCTTTTAGTGGGATTCCTTCCTTGAACCATAATGATAGGCTTATTTGGAGTACTAAATGAATCATAACTATATCCACCTTGAACCGTGAAAAGAGGTTGATTAGGAAGAGGTGAAGTTGGAGAAGGACAAGCACCTTGGACAACAAAAAGAGGTTTTCTATGTTCATTCACATTGATCATGTTGATTAACTTTATAGATGCATTATTCTTGTTTGAAAGTTTAGGCAAAGACATAAAGTCATCAAGGGCATCATCCAATAAAGCATGATCATAGTGATTGAAAGGCTTATATTTGGACTCAAAAGGAGACATAACATCATAGAGGGAATAATGGGAATCAACTATGTTGCTAGATCTAGTGGAGGAGCTGATAGGAATATACCCATGAGAGGGATCATTCAACTTATCTTTCTTGTCACCACAAAATGGCCTAGTAACAAGGTTGATTAACTTTTGACAAAATGAGGGTTTAGAAGGATTAGGGTTCAAAAATTAATCTAGAGATTCATCTAATTCATCCTTACTAAACTCATAATCAACAAAATTGTGTACATCATCAAAAGCATGAACATCTTGTAAATAGAAATCTGACATTTTGAAATGAAAATTGCATGAAACTTAAACACATAATGCAAGGAAAATGAAAGGAACCTATTTTTTATTTTTTTATGTTTTGAAAGAAAATGAAATAAATTAGATCTAGATATAATAATGCAATGCAATGCAAATGATATTGTGTTCATGTCGGGTTCACCAAAGATGTGTAGGGGAAAAAGTGAGACTAAGTATGGAAACCCTAATCCCACTCTCATACACACTCATAGAATACAAAAGAGCCTAGGTAGGTAATGCACGTCAGCTACTTCTTATGAGAAAGACAGAGCCATGGATTACCTCTTATGTTTTCTATTCCTTTGCTATAAGTGAGAGAGAGGAATGATGCAATGCAATCTAACCTCGAAAGCAAGTAAGCAAGCAAATCCTAATCTGAGAATGTAGATCAAAGAACAATTGATACACTATTGGAAAGTACAGATTAGAAGACAAAATTAGAGGTGCAACTGTGTGTTAAATCTGAGCAGAAATGTCCTGGACTAGGGTGCCATGCCAATGTCCTGAATCTGCAATTTTGGAGTTGCAATTGACAAGAGGAATTCTGAGATCTGCAAAGTATTTTTCTATCAAGTCCTACTAACAGAGGGAAGGACTAGGGCACCATGCCGCTATCCTTGACAAATTTCTATACTTATGAGACTTTTGGGTGGTGTTGATGCCTTTTCTAGATCGGAAACTGCCTTCGGATGTCTATTTTTGCACCTGCAACTGAAAAGGGAAGGTTTGGGGTCGCTATATAGGGTTTTTACTTAGTCAAACCCTCATGTTGGTGATTTCCACCTCCACAAATAGCTGACAATGTAATGAAAATGTGTGCAAGAACCTTGTGTATATGCAAGATCTTAAGAATGAAAGTAAACAACCTAGAGCAACCCTAAAGAGTAAACCCTAATTGCTTATAATTGGCAAAGTAAATGCTCAAAATCCATAATTCAAAGTGATCTAAAGAATGAATATGAATCAAAATGAAGCTTATGCAAAGACATGAAAACAACATGAAACCATACCTCACCCCAAGGGAGAGGTAGAAGCCAATCATCAGTTGGTGATCTCCTATTGTTTTTCTACATCTACAAAAGCCCCCAATTGATAAAATGATTCTTGATGAATGTTTTATGGATGAATGTTGAATTTTGTTGAAGACTTCAAAGATATACTCTTTCGTGGCAAAGAAGGGAGTTATGTTCCAAAAACCTGCCCTTAGATTCTTAGAAGAAGACCCCTTCAAATGAAGAAAGAGAGATCTTAAGTATGAAGCCCTAGATCTTAATTTCATGTTTAGGCCGACCTAGGATTTGAATTTCCCACTGATATTTTTGGGTTAAGCATTATTATATCATAGGATCGTGCTCCCAAAATTTCGAGGAAAAAGTTGTGGACCATGTGCATTCCCACCACGGTTCGACCAACTTTTCACCAAATTTTTGGGGCTGTTAGATATGATGATATTAGAGCGCATCCCAAAGTTATAGCTTATTTTGAGATGTTTTGATATGCGAAATCGGGCCTAAATTGTCAAAATAAGACAATTAGGGTTTATGATTAAATGATTCATTGGAGGAATAAGATGAAAATGGGCACACTTAGGGTAAAGGACCCAACTTTATAATATGTAAAGTGATGAGGCATGACCTTAGATTTAATTAAATTCTTAAGGGGGAATGAGAAATACAAGATGCAAGATACACTAAGGCGGGTGCTAACCTAAGTGTGAAATTGTATCACCCTAGAAAGGGTGTACAATTTATGACACTATAGAATCATTCTAGGTCAAAGATTAAACTTCATATAAACCATCACACATCAACATCTAATCAAGCCTAGTGTCATCTTGTGAACATTAAACTTAGATTTCATTTGCAACCAAAATTGGTGACATCTTTCTTCATCCTTAGTTCAATTGTTTCAACCATCTTGGGACAAATTTTGAAAATAATATTTGTGGATCAAACCTTAGTTTTGTTAGATTAATCAAGATCTCACCAAAATATTCTTTACCAATCACATCAAAGTTCAGCCTTAAGCTCAATATTCTAGCTAGAGGTCATAACTTTATCAAAACAACTACCCAATCAATCAACCCTTATTTCAAATTTTGAGATCAAGATTCATCCTTCAATGTGTTAGGTTACAACCCACAAGTTTTGCGATCATACACTTCAAAAAATCTCAAAAATCCCAAAACATAGGTGCATAAAATAAATTTTTTTTGGAATCAAGGAATACTGAGAGGGGGGGTGAATCAGTGTTCTACCGATTCTCATATTTTTTACTTTAACTTTAAGCCATAAGAAGCATAAACATGAAAATGAAATACAAAAAATCAAAACAACCAACCACAAAATCATAACACCCAGGATTTTTACGTGGAAACCCAAATGGGAAAAACCAAGGTGGGATTTGAACCCACAATATTACATGAGGGGGAATGGACAAGCATTTAGGCACACTGCCTAGATCTCACTGCTCAATTACAATAAGGGCTACAACCCCAGAAGGCTCACTACCTTAAAAATCAATTAAAATGATGAAATATAGTTAAAGAACTCCAAAATAACATCTAACAATGCCTGGATGAGTTTCGATTAAGTGCCAAATCTTTGACTGTATCTGCTCTGCAACTCTACTCTGTTTCCTATCACAGTCAACTATCGGACCAAGAATGTGCAAGTGAAACTAAAATACAAAGGATTATTGATCACCAATCACTCACATATCAATCATACCACACACCAAAAATATCTTCTGCACCGATTTTATATATTTGTAATCACAAAATAATCATTTATGAAGTCGACCCGATGATGTAATGTGTAATAATGAGTTGGCTTGACTGGATCACCAAAAACAAATGCGGATCACCAAATTGATGATAAAATAATGTCTCTATGTTGGCCCAATCATCCCATACACGGTTAATATCACCGCAATCATCAGAAAGCTTTCAGACCAAAACTTCTCTGTTCAACCTGAAATACTGGTTAACTAGCTACTGGCTCACATCCACTTTCGGATATCAAGATCCATGATTACTAGATAGGAATCTCATAAAGAGTTTCCATCAATGAAAACCCTAAAACAATAATTAAGCATCAGAATGCATTGAATGAGTGTCAATTGCCAACAAAAATATAGTTGGATTTTAATACCATTATCATCCCAATATTACTTGAAAACCCAAAAACATCATCCTTTAGTTTCTTTATCATTCAAAATCCAAAAAAAAGAAAACATAGTCATTTTCTAGATTGAATTGTTATTATAACACCATCCTTACATTTGTTAGTGTCATCCTAGAGATTCCTCATGACATATACCAAACAAATAAGAAGGAAAAATTAACAAGACCCGACATCAGAACCTAATTTCAATCCTATGTCAACTATGAACATGGGGTCTAACACCTGCAAGACAACATGACAACCTGGACATTTGATAATCATGATGACAGTCCCAGATCCAAATGATCCCTTCTTAGTACAAATATACAAGCAGGGTTAACTGATGAAGAATTAAATCAAGCACAATAGCATCCTCAAATCCTAGTTGTTATCAATGCCCTCTTAAACACGATAGAGACAAATACTTTTTACTATTGGCTTAGAATGGAGCCCAGTTAACTCCTAATTTCAATGTCATGATTATATTGCCACAGAGGGTTCAAATATCATACAACATGGGATCCACACAAGCATCATCATCAAGCCAAATATCTACTAGTCTTCCTCTAAATAACATTACTAACATCATCACCATGTCTGTACCATCTTTTAATTCCCAAAATAACAGTCCACTCTACAACATGGCTACTCCTAATCCAAATAATTCCACCACATCCTCCACTATGACATATTAAAACATTAACATCCAAAACTCAAATAAAAAAACATGCAAAAACCCACATCGCAACCTAACAATAGCATTGTGTTCACAACCCACAGTGATAGTAACATCTGCACAAAATAACACATCAATGAAAACATCATACAATTAAATTGCCCCACTTTATAGCACATAGTCCATCCAAAACACAACTTGGCAAAATCTTATCACATTGTCACAATCCATCAAATTCTGACCACCACACATTCTCAAAGTCACCCTACATTAACTTACTTCACACCACCGACAAGTTCTTCAAATTTTCAATATACTTACTTGCCACCACCTTTTTTGAATATTTTGGAGAATTGAGAGAGGGGGGTGAATCGGTTGTATATTAAAATTATATTCCCTTTCCCACAAAAATAGATCCGATACAGATTAAATTTAGATTACTTAAACATGAACATTTATGAACATGAAAGAACACACACATGAAATGCCAGATATGATGTGGAAAACCCAAGGAGGGAAAAACCCTAGAGAATGTTAGTTCTTAATATGACAACACATATTAGGGTTACATTGGTTGTGATGATTTTAACAAAGATGACTCACTACCAGAATCCTCACTGTAGGTGGGCTCACTATCCGACTAAAACCATCGGAAAAAGAAGGGGGACTCACTTCCCAGAGGAAGAAATAATGAATCCACCATAAGCTCACAATTGCCACACTTTCTACAATTTTGAAAGAAACCTTAGTCTCATTGCCATCGGTACCTAACAACATCAGCATTTAACCATATTGATCAAACACTTCGCATCAACAAAGATAGATCTTCCTTTTACAATGAACTTCCTTATACAAATCCTTCCATATGTATTTCATTATAATAATTATTTATATATGTTGATGTCTTAAATAGAATTTTACAAGTTGGCCAAGGAGATAATAAAACACAATTCAAAATAGGTCTTCACTAAGCTTTCCCATGGTGGAAAGGAATCAGAAGTATACAACACCATAATGCAATGACACATTATCCAAATGCCACAATCACCAAACCAAAAGATAGAGTATCTAGGGTCAACTAGACTAGGAATGAACATGGACAAAAAAAACATTTCTGGAGCACACCAACACATGTAGAATCAGAATGACAAAGATACATGCATAACTATCATAAATCCAAAAACACAATAGGAAAATGAGAAATGCAAAGCAATGCAGATCTCTACAGACTCTACCAGACAATCATCATCATCCCTACATAGAATTCTGTAACACAACTCCCAGATCACCAAAATATGAGAGTAGCATCTCAAAGCAATATCCAAAAAGATGCCAATGAATCATTAATATATTTGCAATAAGTTAGAGAATCTAAAGAAAAACCAAACACCAAAATATAGAATCAGTACGTTGATATCAATGACAACCATACTGAAACATCAATCAACTTCACATTGGCAACAATCTCCCCCTTTGTCATTCATGGAAATATTCATCAATGGAAAATGATTTCTCCAACTACTCACATAAAAGAACTCTAAAAAAACTCTTCCCCTTTGACATCAAAGATAAAGGTGAACAACAACTCAACTCAAAATCACACTGCTCCCCCTAAGAGGAAGCCCAAAACATTATCCGAGATGAAAATATACATGAAATATCTTGGAGTAATGCACTTCCAAATGCACTTAGTTCAAACTTGGAAGGGGTATGACCCCCATGTTGGTGTTATGGATGTGTTGCATTGGTTTTGTCATTGATGTCAATACTTATCAGCACTAGAGATCTTTGGTTATGTTCACCGACATGTTCAGTGACTTTTGCACAGTCACCGATATTTGGTTCATCGACACATAGGATGATTTGTTATCATCTAGAGATAACTTGGTTATGTGAAAGACATGGTTTGAACACTTGGTTTTGATGATTTGGTTATTGGTCTTTTCAAGTTTGCATATTTGTTGTTATCAACAAATTGGTCTAGGTTATGGACCGACAAGCGTTATCTATTCTAGATCAGCACGACATGTTATAGAGATGATTTATTGATTGGTTATTATTATTAAATACATTGAGCTGACATGATGCATTACATATTGACTCATTTGTAATTGATTTAATTGTAATATTCTTAGTGAGCCGACCTACATATTTGGTCTTAGGTTTTGGTATATATGTAAGATCTCATTTGTGAGATTGATATAAGGAAGGTAATAAGGTATTACAAGGTTGTGATATTCAGTATATGTGAACATAAGTAGAGTTATACACGTAGACATCATTAGAAGATTCAAGGAAGGTATGAAGAAGACAATCAAAGTTTAAATGGTACTGAATCTAGTATATGAAGATGCAATTTTGAGCAGTACATTATCATTGGATTTAACTATCCAATTGCAGTCAGTGTGACTCCCATTTTGTGATTGAGTAGTGAGCTCTAGGCAGTTGGCCTTTCTGCACGTGCAAACCCCATTTGTACACACATACTATCTGCAGTAGTATCATCTGATTGTGGGCAAGGTTTCCCACTGTGGTTTTTCCCCTTATAGGGTTTCCACATACAAATATATGTGTTATGTGTTGTGGATGTTATTTGTCTTTCTGTTTCATGCATTAAACTTTATTGGTATTGTTATTAACTGTTAAACTGTCAATTGACATTAAGTTTGGTTTACCGGTATTATGCATCAAGTTTGATTAAGTTATATTTGGGTTGAAATTAATAGACAGCTGATTCACCCCCCCCTCTTAGTTGCCTCCGGGTCCTAACAATCGGTATCAAAGCTAAGTCCTCTTTTTGCAAAAGTTTAACAACTTGAGGAGATTCTATGGCAACTAACTATTTCAAGAAGGACAGTCCGAAGCTTGATGGAACTAACTATGGTATATGGAAGATCAGGATGGAGACACATCTGAATTGTATTGGTAGAGACATATGAGATGTTATAAAGAATGGCTATGTTGGTCCTACACAAAGTCAACCTAATCCACCAACCTTGGCTAAAGATTTGGAGAATGATTGCAAAGCAAGAGAAGCACTTTTGAGCGCATTGTCAGATCAGCAAATCATGGGATTATCAGACCGATCTACTGCTAAAGCTATTTGGGAAAAAATGGAGACATTGAATGAAGGTGATACTGTTGTCAAAATTACAAACTTGGAATGCTTTTGGGTCGGGTATGAAAATCTGAAAATGGAAGAAGAAGAAAGGATTTCTGCTTTTATGGAAAGAGTCAATGAAATTGTTTTGGGTATACAATGTTTTGGAGGATCCTTAAGTGAAGATGAAATTGTTTCTAAAGTTTTAAGAGAATTTCCACCGACATACAAAATAAAAGTAATTGCTATTAATGAATTAAGAACAATGCCTAACACATTAGTATCTAGAGATACCTTGGTTGAAAAACTTTTAGCTTTTGAACTTGAGGAATTTGGTATTGTTGCTACAATTAAGATAGATTTAGCCTTCAAAGCATCATCATCTGAGAAATCTGATTGGAAAGCACTTTATGTAAGAGAACTTGAAGACATCAGAAGAGAGATTGAAGAATTGGAAGAGCTTGAAGCACTATTTGCAAGGAAAATGCCTAAAGGTCCAGTTGGAAGTAAGTATGAAGGTAAAGCACCATTCAAATGTTTTAACTACAATAAAATTGGTCATATGACATCTAGGTGTCTTGATAGACATGCAAGATTGAAAGAAGAAGCTAAAAGAACATACAAGCCTAACCCTGAATATCAGAGATACAAATTTAAGAAGAATAGAGACAAATCATGTTACTATGCTGATGAAGGACTTAGTGATGATTTTGATGAGGAACTGGTAGACAATGGATGGGTTTTTGTTGCAATAACAAAAGATCAACTAACACCTACTATACAACTGGTAGAGCAGGCCTTGACAACTAAAATTGAAGAAAAGGATGAATGGATCATTGATTCCTGATGTTCACATCATATGACTGGTGATAAAAGTAAATTCATAACCTTTTAGAAATACAATGGAGGTCTAGTAAGATTTGGGGATGATAAAGCTTGTTTGATTAGAGGAAAATGCACTATATCTTTTGATGGTAAGCACAATATTGACAATGTTTATTATGTTGAAGGTTTGAAGCATAATCTTTTGAGTGTTGGTCAATTAGTTGAAAAGGGATTTCAGTTACAATTCAAGAATGGTAAATGCAAAATCATGAATAGAACTGGTTTGGAAATTGCAATCAGTAATCAGACTAGAGGTAATATCTTTTTCTTGAATAACATTGAGAAGACATGCTTGATTGCACATATTGATGAAAGTTGGTTATGGCACAAGAGACTTTGTCATGTAAATTTTGATTGCATTATGAAGATTAGTACAACTAAGGCAGTAAGGGATTTACCTAAGATTGTAAAACCTCACAATCTAGTATGTAAGGAATGTCAATTTGGAAAGCAAGTTAGAGCAACTTTTAAGAATATTCCAGAAAAATCCAATAATGTTCTTGATTTAATTCATACTGATTTATGTGGTCCAGCAAGAACTAGAAGTTTACAAGGAGATAGATATTTTATGCTAATCATTGATGATTATTCTAGAATGTGTTGGGTTACTTTTCTCAGGGAGAAATCAGAAGCTTTTGGGAAATTCAAACTATTCAAGACAATGGTAGAGAATGAAACTAGTAAGAAAATCAAATGTTTAAGATTAGATCAAGGAGGTGAATTCACATCTAAGGAATTTAATACATTCTGTGAAGTGAATGGAATTAGAAGATAGTTATCAACACCTCAAACACCCCAACAAAATGGAGTTGTGGAAAGTTAGAACAAAACTATTTTGGATGCAACTAGAAGAATGATATCAGAAGCAAACCTACCTCATGTATATTGGAGAGAAGAAGTCAATATAGCGGTTTACACAATCAACAGAGTTCACATCAAAGGTGAAACCGGTAAAACCCCTCATGAACTATGGTTTGGTAATACCCCTACTGTAATGCTCGCCAAAATACCCCAGAGAAATATAGCTAAAAACATGCTAATTTAATTTTTTTTTTAAAACAATACAACACATAACATCACTTAAGCAATGCAGTGAGCACACAACAACAATTAAGTGTTATGAACATAGAATAATTCACTCAAGCTATTCAAATAATTATGCAAGCGAAATACAATAAATCATTACTACTTCCTCCCTAGGGTATCTCAACAACATTACTTAATCTACCTACATAAGCAATAAGCATTTACTTTCTTCCAAATCAATACCTCATAATCTTAATCATTATACACACATATGTGCAACATAGCAATACCTAACACTCATGATATGCAACCTTCTTAATCTTTCATTTAGTATGAGATTCTATCTTCCAATGCACCACTATTTCCTTTTTCACTTAGATTCATTTTATACACCAAGTCCAAATGTTCCTATTACCATTAACCAACCTGTGACTATAAACATCACCATACACATACCAAGATTAATCCTTTACATTGCATTAACATGATTTCCATTTACATTTAACTTCTACACAATCATTTATAATTCTATGCTCCTAGCATACTTATTACTTCATCATGATTCCAAAAGCACATAATGCAATACTCACAAAGTCTCCTTAAACATTTAACCCATAGCTCGTTTAATAATCATAAAATCTCTTACACTATATCAATTAACCAACAATCATCTTATTACAAATCAGGTAACTACATGAATTCATCTCAACGCAAACTATGATACAATATCCTAATTCCATAACCACTAATAGCATCCACCAAATGGAGATATAATCTTAAACCATAACACATGATACATTATAATCCTTTCTTAAAATACAAGCATTCATTTTACCATCTACCCATACACTTACTAGTAATTTATATTTATAAGATTAGCAATTCATTCACTAAGGACATCCATACAATATTTTCATAAGGAACATTCAACTGCATCCCAAACATTATAAGATTTTAATTCAATCATTAGATCACTGTCTACGAAGTATGATACTATAGTTTTAAATTCTTTAATCACAACTCATAAACATGTCCTAAGATGTCTTCCAACATTACTCAAACTCACAGATTCTATCAAGACATAACATTTCTTCTACTTAAATCATTAGTTAAAGATGTCATTTCAAATCTAATACCATTATCATAACATTTACCCAATTTACTTTTAACATGGTTCATCAAGAATACAAAATACATCATTTAGTTTTGAACAACAATACTTATCCACATCTCATGCATCCATTTCATTTAATACAAATGCGTTACACTACAACTCAAGGTTCAGCATTACAATCACATACCATAACCAAAAGCCATCACTATAACTAGAACACCATAGTCATTTCTCATATACATGGCTTCTCTTACAACCGTTACATAAGAATTTCATTACATAAATCACATCATCATTTACATTCTTGCTGCAATTATTATCCATGAATAATCTAAAGAAGCATCCTCATCCACGCAAGAAGAATCCAAAGATAGGAACTTAGCAATGGTTTAAAAGCACCAACCACCCGACCATGTGGAACCAAAGGAACCACCCCCCGTGCTAGGAGATGACACAAGGTCCCAACACATACTCTACATCTAGGCTGACACTCAAAACCAAAGAGACTAACCAACAAGGACTCTCAAGCAAGAACTCACACAAAGCCACAAGAATAAACTCCCAGAGGCGGAAAACTCATCAAGACATAAATGCATCCAATAAGCATAATCATAAATCATAAAGGGGGAACACATGTAGGAGTGGAGTGTCATCACATGCCATCCTCATAACATAATAACACAATAACACAAGGCACTAGCCTGATGGACATGTGGAGCCATCTCAACCTATGAGAGACCAAGGGAGATTAGCTTATCGTCTTCATAGCCTTCTCATGCTTATCCTAAAACATCCTCCCTGGGACTAAGCCATGAGGCTCAAAACTATTCATTATCTTGTTTAATTGAGTTATAATTTTCCCATCCCAATTAATTCATTATCAATGTTATCACTTGCTTACAAATCATGGAAAACTCCAATGTGCCTTGGTGGTCTAGACTTCATGCATGCTTACAAGGAACCTCATGCCAGCCTATCTCTCATGACCCCGGTCATCACAAGGAAGCCCACTCTTCCTAACATGGCCCAACAACACATCACAAGAGGCTCTACCAACATAAATACATGAAAATAATACTCAATGCAGCCAATAACTTTCACACATACTCTCACAACATATGCAAGGCTACAACAACATCAATATAACAAAATGAATCTCTTGGCTAACATTCAACAAAGGCATATCAAGCCATTAAATTTGCTGTCATTAATGAAAGTAAAACCACAGCAAGGCCAACTCACTTGCTGCCCCAAAACAACAACACTTCCAACTCACCAATCATAGCACATCAATATGGATGAAAGAACAATTCTTTCCCCGATAACATAGGAAGGTAAATATGCTTGAAACCAACAAAATACATCAAATAAAATCAGATATAAAACTAGAAAACTCACCAACACCCTTAACAATGCCTCTGGTACAAGAATTAATCTAGAAAGTACCACACAATCAAGCAACTAGAAAATTAACCTACAGGAAAAACCAGTCCAAGCCTTTAAACCAATTTAAATCCAACCACCAGAAATCTCCAAATTAATCTCATAAATTCATTCAGCAAACATGCCAACCCCCGTAAATGCACAGGAAGACTTATTTATCAAAAATAAAAATAAAAATAAAACAAAACCAAGCAAAACCATGCTTCAATCAAAATATTTCAAAAATACTATATTCCATACCTACCTTCCCAAAGTTCAAGAAAATAAAATATATTTTCTACCTACCATAAACTTCCAGCAAATCAAATCCAAGGGTAGGTAAAATAAATTAAACCATTGACCTGGGGTGAAAATAACTTTTAAATAAAAGAATACAAATTACCCTCCTTTTTATTTACTTAATGGGTAAAATAATATTACCCAATAAATAAAATTCACTTCAACATTAAATAAATAATAAACACTTGAAGGCCAATATTAAATCAAAACTCCATGCACCACACAGACTCAGAAAGACACGGAAGACTTTCAACAAACCCAGAAATACAAATATTTCGCACAAACTCTAGAATAAAACCTTACAACAAATTTATGCCTTCATATATTTCCTTCCTCATTATACAAATTTTAGATTCATTTCCCCAAGCTCACACATTCAATCTGCAGACACGAAGCATACAGGAAAACAGTAAAATAAAATATAAAAAGGTAGAATACATCTCCAACCTGCAACCCGTGTTATGGAAGAAGCTGAAGAAGAGATTCCACCAGCCAAATCAAATCCAACCCAAGCTCCAGCCAAAATCCAAGAGAGAAGAAAACCAAAACCAAGAAGAAAAATTGCTGGAGAATATTTTCCAGAGAGGAACCAACCCCCAAAAACTTCACGGGAAAGAAAATAAAAAGACAAACATTAACCAAAAACCCTAGCCTCAATCTCAGCCAATCAAAATATTCCAATCTATAATATATTTTACCAACCCCACCATATAATATAATTTTACCTCCCTTTTTAAATTCAACCAATAAGAGAAGAGGGAAGGTAAGGTAAATATAAATCATGTTTTTTACAATTTGGTGGGAATGTTTTATCATTTTATTATTTATACAACCCACTTAATATAAAAGTCAAACTAATAAATATAACATGAGCCACAATTAAATAAATCAAATAGGGAAATTAAATTAAATAAACCAAAGACTCATAAATGAATTAATGAACCAGATAAACATTAAAAGCCAAATAAATATTAAACCATAGGCTATTAAATAAATAAATAAATACTAATAAAGGTCAAATTACAAATAAATATAGAACACATCATAATCTAAACAATAAAAAATAAATAAATATTAAATCATCATTAAAATAAATAAACATTTAAATATCAAATAACCAAAAAGGCAAGAATCCAATAAATTAAATTAAACATTAGATAACCAAATAATCAAATTGCTATTAATCAAAATAATTAAAATAAACATCATTAATTATTTAATCTCGCATCAATAATCAAATAGTCAATCTCAACATAAAAGGAATAATCAGCCAAGACTAACATACTCACAACATAGAAGAAACCCAGCTTACTAACTATCATGACGATTTGCGCCAAGACACTGATGACTCACAGTGAACAACTTAGATCTAGAGTATGTGAGGGGAACTTGTGCCAACTCTGAACCACATACCATTAGGATTTAAAGACACTCTCAGACCTGTGGAGCTAGGTGGAGTCGATGTCTGGTACCTACAAATCCTGCATCCACAAAGAAATGATACGACATATGCATATATATATTATAACAGACAAGGGTTAGAGAATCGCAACGACACATCCCGCTCACAATGAGTGATGTGGAATTGTCTCTATCCCGAAGACAGTCATAGAACAATCAAACACACCATAAGATCAACTCATCATAGATAATCATTAAATATGGTTAGTACATAAAAACATCATCAAGTGCATGATTAGTATAATTCACGATTATAGTAAGGCATGTAAAATCCATCAACAATTATGCTCATCAAATCACATGATCAATATAATCTTTCAATAGTCAATCACATAATAAGCATATAGTGCCTAATAAATCACATGATCATTAATGATAGTATCAACATCCTATAAATCATCAGAAATAGCCTATTCCCAATAGTGTCTATCATGCATGAATTAAAGGTCAACTCTAGTCAAACAAGTCAAGTCAGGGGTGGACCCTACACCGACTCTTAAATATTTCAGAATATTTGGAAGCAAATGTTATATTAGGAGAGATGATTATATTCGTAAATTTGATCCTAGAAGTGATGAAGGAATATTTCTTGGTTATTCATCTAAAAGCAAGGCTTATAGATGTTTTAATAATAGATTGCAAAAAATCATTGAGAGTGCAAATGTGAAGATTGATGAATAGTTAGAGGTAATTCAAGGTCTATGGACTCTGAACCGACAGTTGAGATAATCACAAATGAACCTATACAGAATGCACCGGTACAGAATGTTGACCTAGTCACACCGACATTATCTGAGAATTCCAGTGACTGAAGAACAACAACAAGTGAATACACCCAGGTATGTAAGATTAAATAACTCTAAAAGTCAGATAATTGGGAATAAGTATCAAGGTGTAATGACTAGAGGAAGACTGACAAATGAAGAGGTATGTCTAATTTCTCAAATTGAACCAGCACCAGTTAATGAGGCATGTGAAGATAAACATAGGATTAAAGCTAGGAAAATGAATTGAAACAAATTGAAAAGAATAACACATGGACATTGGTTCCCCGACCTAAAAACAAAAATGTAATTGGAAATAAATGAGTATTCAGAAATAAACTTAATGAAGATGGTAAGGTAATAAAAAACAAAGCAAGATTAGTGTGTAAGGGATATTCACAGAAAGAGGGAATTGATTACAATGAAACCTTTACACCGGTAGCTAGAATTGAGGTAGCCAGACTATTTCTAGCATTTGAAGCACACAAGAACTATAAAGTATATCAGATGGATGTTATGTATGCATTTCTAAATGGTGATCTTGAAGAGGAAGTTTAAACCTGATGGATTTTCTTTGACAAATAACAAAGATATGGTTTGCAGGTTAAGGAAAGCTTTATATGGATTGAAGCAAGCTCCTAGAGCTTGGTATGCTAGATTGGACAAATATCTTTTGAAGCTTGGTTACACTAAAGGTAATACTGACAACAACTTATATTTCAAAGTGACTAATGATGACATCTTGGTTATTGAAGTTTTTGTTGATGATATCATTTTTAGAGGAGATGGATTGTGTAAAGATTTTTCTAATAAGATGTAGGAATAATTTGAAATGTCTATGATTGTGGAGATAAAATTCTTTTTAGGATTGTATATTTCACAAACTGATAAAGGTATATTCATATGTCAATAAAAGTACTTGAAATAATTACTAAATAAATTTGGTATGGAAAACTCTAAATCGGTAAGTACTCCTATGACTACAACTGATAAACTATCATTGAAAGATGAATCAACACCTGTTAATTCGACAAGATATAAATCTATGATTGGAGGTTTACTGTATTTGACACAAACAAGACGTGATATTATGAATGCAATATGTATTGTTTCAAGATTTTAGAGTAATCCTAAAGAAAATCATGAATCAACAGTGAAAAGGATTTTCTAGTATCTACAAGGCATAACAAATCTTGGTTTATGGTATTGTAAAGATGAAAATTTTGATTTATGTGCATACACAGATGCAAATTGGGCAGGAGCTGTAGATGATAGAAAGAGCACCACTAGCGGAGCATTCTTTCTTGGTAGTGGATTGATTTCATGGTTGAGCAAGAAACAGAGTTGTACATCATTATCAACAACAGAATCAAAATATGTTGCGGTAGCAACTAGGTGTACTTGAGTATTATGGATTAAGCAAATGTTGAAGGACATAAAGGTAAAATGCAAAGAACCTATAATCATTTACTATGATAATATGACATCAATAGATATATCCAAGAATTCAACATTTCACTCTAAAACTAAACATGTTTCTATCAAATTCAATTTTCTGAAAGAGAATGTTGAAGTAAAAGAAGTGAAATTGGTTTATGTGAATACTAAAGAGTAGATTGCAAACATCTTTACTAAATCTTTGCCTAAGGAAATTTTTGAATATCTTAGAAAGAAGATTGGGGTTATACCCTCACCGGTAGAGACTTAAATAGTTGGAGCATAGCATTAGACTGACAGGAATTAACAGAGAAATCTTTTTCCGACTTTGATAAAGGAGAGCTACTTCTCAGGGGGAGTAGTTGGTTATAAGTTGGTATTTGTAATTAGTTCTATGAACTGGTTGTATCTGGTTTGTGTATTGCTTTGGCATTTGATGTCAAAGGGGGAGAGATATCTATGGAAAAACACATTATCTTTTGGGGAGAGATTATTCCTAGGGGGAGAGATATTATGTATTTTGATTTCTGGTAATTGATCTCTTTGGGAGATTGTTAGTTTTTGGTTTTTGGCATTTCTACTTTGGCACTTAGATGGTTTTTCCATCTTGTGTTGCCATCAATGCCAAAGAGGGAGATTGTTGTTATTATGGATGTGTTGCATTGGTTTTGTCATTGATGTCAAAACTTGTCAACACTTATTAGCACTAGATATCTTTGGTTATATTCACCAGCATGTTCAGTGACTTATGCACAATCACCGATATTTGGTTCACCGATAAGTTATATTGTTCACCTACACAGAGGATGATTTGTTATCATCTAGAGACCACTTGGTTATGTCAAAGACATGGTTTGGACACTTGGTTTTGATGATTTGGTTATTGGTCTAATTGAGTTTGCATATTTGCTGTTACTGACAAATTGGTCTAGGTTATGGACCGACAAATGTTATCTATTCTAGATCAGCATGACACGTTATAGAGATGATATGTTTATTGGTTATTATTATTAAATGCATTGAGCCAACATGATGCATCACATATTGACTCTTTTGTAATTGATTTAATTGTAATATTCTTAGTGAGCCAACCTACACATTTAGTCTTAGGTTTTGGTATATATGTAAGATCTCATTTGTGAGATTGATATAAGGAAGGTAATAAGGTATTACAAGGTTGTGATATTCGGTATATGTGAATATAAGAAAAGATATACACACAAACATCATTTGAATATTAAAGGAAGGTATGAAAAAGGCAATCAAAGCTTAACCGGTATGGAATCTAGCATATGAAGATGCTATTTTGAGCAGTACATTATCATTGGATTTAACCATCCAATTGTAGTCAGTGTGACTCCCATTTTGTGATTGAGCAGTGAGCTTTAGGCAGTTGGCCTTTCTGCATGTGCAAACCTCATGTGTACACACATACTATCTGCAGTAGTATCATCTGATTGTGGGTAATGTTTTCCATCGTGGTTTTTCCCCTTACAAGGTTTCCACATACAAATATATGTGTTATGTGCTGTGGAAGTTATTTGTCTTTCTGTTTCATACATTAAACTTTACCGGTACAGTTATTAACTGTTAAATTGTCAACCGACATTAAGTTTGGTTTACCGATATTATGCATCAAGTTTGATTAAGTTATATTTGGGTTGAAATTAATAGACTACTGATTCACCCCCCCCCCCCCTCCCTCTCAGTTGCCTCCGGGTCCTAACACCCCAACATCTACTAGAGATACTCAAAAGTATCTTTGTATAATGCCTTTGTAAAGATATCTATAACTTGCTCTTTGGTAGGAACATATTCAAGTTTTACTTCACTGTATAGTACTTTTTCTCTTAAGAAATGATACTGAATGGAAATATGTTTTTTTTTCTGGAATGCAATACCAAGTTCATAGAGATATTGATTACACTTGTATTATCACAAATTATTGAGATTGACTCATCAACTGATATGCCAATATCCTTCAATGTCTATTTCATCCAAAGTACTTGGGTGCAACATGAAGTAGCTACAATGTACTCAGTTTTTGCGGTTATAAAGATACAAAATATTGCTTCCTAATTAACCTTGCAACTAACCAGTAGCCAAAGAAAAATGATCCACCACTTGTACTCTTCCTATCATCAACTCTTCCTGCCCAATCTGCATGATAAGATTTTAGAGTTAATTATGATCCTCTGGGATACTTCAGTCTAAAATCTTCTATTCCTTTCAAGTATCTGAATATCCTCTTTATTGCAAGAACATGTGACTCTTTTGGTTCTTGTTGAAATCCGGCTGCAACACAAGCAACATACATGATACCTAGTCTTGCAGAAATCAGATATAACAATCCTCCAATCATTTATTTGTACTTTCTTGCATCAATCTTAGAAGATTTATCATAATTAGTCAACTTGCATCCGGTAGTCATAGGAGTACATCTTGGTTTGGAATTTTCTAATCCAAACTTATTCGGAAAATCTCTAACATACTTTAACTGAGAAATGAAAATGCCTTTATTGTTTTGATTCACTTGCAATCCAAGAAAGAAATTTAACTCACCGATCATAAAATTTTTAAATTCCTTTTGCATTTCACTAGAAAACATTTTGCGCATATCCTCATTGCCTCCAAAAATTATATCATCAACATATACAACAACAATTAAGGTCTTACTTGATTCAACTTTGAAGTAAAGATTGTTGTCAGCTGTAATAATGAAAATTAAGGTTTCCACCATTAGATGTAGTAAAACCACTAATTTTTCTTAGGGACCATTACATTAGGGAAATATAGGAATTAGATAGATCTAAACCTAATAATCTATAGTATGATCTAATTCCAAGGGAGTTTTAAGTGTTCCTCTTCTTTCTCTTATGTTGAATTGAATTGTTGAATATGATAAAATTAGGATAAATATGCCAAAATTGAGATAAAAATGCATGAACAGTGAGCTACAGTCATCGGATCAATCCACTGACATGGATCTAAGGAATACAAGTGTATCCGAACCTGTTCCTAGAAGGAGCTCTGAATTTGTTAGGATCGTAGCAACGGTCGCCCTGGTCCTCCACACTTTTCACACTCCAATGGGGGATTGATTCATCAGTATAAATAAAGACAATTATGAAAATCATAGCTCCGTACCTATTCCCGTGCACACTAGGGAAGGGAAATCTAGGTTGGGAATAGGGGTTTCCTTAAGTCAAACCCTATTTTAGGAATTAAACTTGAATTAAATGTTGCAAATATTGAAATAAACAATTGGAAAATATACCTCAGATCTACAATGACTAATAATGATGCTTTACTTCTTGAATGTAAACACATGTGTTGTATGAAATGGCATGAACATGACAAAACCCTAAACACACACACATGCTTGCATATAGATGATGTAATTTTCTCCATAATGATTCAATGAAGGAAATGCAGCCTTGAAGATCTTTGAAAAAGCTTGATGAACACTTCATGGGTGCCTTAAGTTAAATGTAGATGAATACTTATGATGCTTGGAGTCTTAGATTCAAAATGAGTTGAGAAGGATCCCTATATAGGGATTTCATAATTGAAATCACCTTTAGGATGACTTATAATCAATATATTTTGCATGGAGATAAATTTGAATAGGATAAGACCGCCCGATCATCCTCCCAAAATTCAAGTAAAAAGGTGCGGGACTAGAGTGACGAGCATTGTGGTCCTGACCACTTTTTTCTGAATTTTTTGGGATGTGAGATACCATGATTCTAATGCTAAATCTAGCTCGGTGGTCAACCCTAGATGTGTAGATATGTGAATTATGCTTTGAGAGTTGAAATTAGGGTAGGATTAAGGAAAAATCAGGATAAAATGATAAAGGGCACACCTAGAATTAAGGGCCCAAATAAGAGTGTGATGATGTAATAAAGTGGAATAATACCCATAATATTGAATTAAATATTAATTAATTACAATAAAGGTCCTATAATGCATGGAGGAAAGGGAAATACTAAAATAGGTGCTAGGAGACTATGAAATTGGACACACTAATAAAGGGTGTATAATTTACGATGATATGTTTAGCCACCAGTTCAGTGGAGTATGAGCTTATGGTCATACTCTCAGTAAAGTAGACAGATGAGAGAGAGAAGAAAATAGGAGCACAATCACAAGGAGAAAATACTTCACTAATTACTATTGGGACTCATTAAATTTGAGTCAAAGTTTAGAGGCCCAATTCAAAATTTTTCTCTACATGTCAGAAAAGTACCTAATTAAGTCAGTTTGAATGGCCTAGTTTGTGAGAGGGCAAAAAGGAGCCGGTTGATTTTCAGAGGGTAAGGCTCGGGATTCATGTCCTACACCTTTCATTTGGCCTATCCAGTAATGTGCAACTTTCAGAATTGAGTTTAGATAAGTTTATGAGGTACCCATTTTGAGGGGTGAGCTGAAAGTGCATTTTAGGCACAAATGCAGATTTTATTGAGTAGCCCACTTTGAGCGATTACATATTTTTCCCTATTGATCTTCATGGAGAATTTCAAAATGGATTAAATTTTATACATAAATGTGAGTCAACCTGCAAAATTTCAAGTCCTAATGAATCCATTTGCTTAGTTTACCGAGTCAAATCCATTTGTAGTTTGTGTGTTTTGGCAAGTCCCTGTTTCGACATCTAGTCGGAGCCCTATTTCGCACAAGTGTAAAATTTGCCTTAGTAAGTGTTATGACATAATGTTTATTCCGAGTTAATTTTGGTATGAATGATGAGCTACGTTTCAAATTTCAAGCCTCTGCCAATTCGTTTGATCGGTTTTCAAAAGGGTTCATTTAGCCATTGTTTTCAGTTATCCGTACTTTTAGTGCTAGATCAGTTAATGTAGCCATTTTTATGAGCGCATCATTTGCATCCTATCAGTCTTGTGATCGAATTGAGAATTCAAAGATTTAGTATGTACTTAAAGGTATCCGTGTTTCAAATTTGAGGGTCTACGGAGGTCATTTGATATTTTTGAGAAGGGCATCATGTGTTGCCAGAACATTGACTTCATTAGGTCTGCAGTGTCGACAAACCCAGTTTGCCATTCTCACCAATTAATATCTCTTCGCTTGGGACTCATTTTGAGAAACTGTTTGGTAGAGTTCATCCTTGTATATCAGAGTACACGCCTGTTAGATGGCGAGGTCCAGAAAGGTGATTTGACTGGTTTGAAAATTACGTCTTCACGATTAAATGCGAAAATGTGACGTAATTGCCTGAAGGTTGCAAAATTCAATTTAATGATTCAAAAATGATGACGATCATTTTCAAAGGTATGTTTGAGGTCCGTGAGTCATTTTAGAGGTCAGTTGCATGAAAACAAAAATTTTCTTAGTCGGACCCACTTTGGGGCCTACCCTGGCTCATGCCCGCGCATTATTTTTGTGGTAGAATGTTCTAAATTTCATGACATTTTAACTCCCTGGAGATAATAAAGGAAAGTGATTGATGCTATGGCTTACTCAAAGTTGAATACGCCACATTGGTATTCCAGAGATTCCAATCTTTTCCAGACTTAAGGAATGGTGCTTGTAGCTTTTCAGAGTGGTACAAAATGAGGATGCGAGGGACTATTTGGATATGCTTAGATGAAAGGGAGGTCTTAAAATATTTTAAGAATCTTCAACAAATAAAAACTTCAACAAATGCAATGGCTGATGTAAAGCCCAAATTCCATGACTTTGTCAGCATCCTCTCCACGTAAAACATTGCCAAGCGTAAACTCCAAGTTCAGACTTTGTTACATTGAATAGAACCAATGACTGTCTTAGAGTAGAACCAGAACATATTGGATTTTTATGATAGGACTTATTCCATTAAAGGAATCATGTCAGAATGCAGTCAAATCTTTAAGTGGTGGGAAATCAATAGACAATGTTGGATGATGGTAGCTTAGTTAACCTCCTCGAGGAATGTTGCAGATTCATTTTATTTGAATGTAATTCCTTTTGCCAAAAACATTAGAGAATTCCCATTTGCTTCTTTAAATGTTTTTCCTCCATCATGGCAAGTTTTTCCCCTCATGTGCTCTCCCTTTGTTAGTAGCTACAACAACAACAAACTCCAATCAATGCATTTGGCAGGTTGAATGCCCATCTCCAATGGCAAGTGATGGCTGGAGGAGAGCATTTTTTTAAAAAAAACTTGATAATGCGAGTGCAAGCTGCAACCTGAATGTTCCCTCATGCTGTGAGATGGAAGGTGGAATTCAATGCGGTTTTAAAGCACAAAGTCTTCCCTGCGTGGCATGTGAGAGGATAGAGTTTTCAAATAAAATGAAATTGGTAAGCATAGTGAAAGAGAGAAGAGGAATAAGTTTTAAAACAAATGCAATCTATAGATGCAAACAGTAATCAGACCCTCCCTCCACGTGAGCCCTCCAAGAAAATGCAATTGGTGTATGCCTGAATCCTCCCATGCTGTGTGTGGAAATTGAAAGACATTAAAAATTCAAAGCAATGCAATAAATAGGTGTATCTCCAGCTTTTCAAACATGTTGAATCCTCCCTTGCATAGAATGAAATGGTGTATAAGTTTTATAAATCTTCCAACAAGTGTATTTTCAGATGGAGGGCAATGGTTTTGAAGCTTCCAAATAGCAAGTTCTATTAGTGGTTAAGTTTTATTCCCAAAACCTCAGCCACCATTCTCCCTTGCCAGTCGCTGAAAGGATAAAAGACTTTGTAAACTTTCAAGTAAATAGCATTGGCAGGTGTAAATATTGATTCCACGACCTTGCCAGCATCGTTCCCAGTTGTAGTGTTCTAAAAATGCATTTTAAATCTTCAGCAAATGCAATCTGTAGAGAAAACCTTCAAAAAATGCATTTTTAGGCAAACAACATTATCCCACATTCACTGGGAAATGGTCTATTTTGGTGTTTATATGCAAAATTACACCCAACTATAATGTCAAAGCCTCTGGGCTTTTGATGGATGGTGCCGTTGGGCGCCCAAGGTGGGCCCACGGGTGGGCACGGATCTTGAGGTGATGGAGGAGGTGACTGAGTAGCGACCAGGTGGACCCCACACAAGCACACTTCCTAAGGCAAACCGACAAATTTTGTAGAGAAGGGCCGGCTTAACTAGTGAGCAGGTTGCAGAGGATCCGACAAAGCGCGTGATTTCGGAGCTCAAAGATGCCTGCCAGTTAAACCCTTGAAACAACGAAAATAGGTAAAGGTCATGCAGGTTCCAGCTGATCTGACGATTCGTGTGACTTTGTGAGGGCGAGATGCATGTGAGTTAAAGGCTGCGAAATAGCGAAAAGCACATGCAAAAATTGAGATGGTTAAAGACCTTGCAGGTTCGAAAGATCCAATGGCTCGCGCAACTTCACGAAAGGAAGATACTCACCGGATAAGCATTGCGAAATGGTGAAAGCTAGGTGGCGCATAGGTTGTAGGTATAGTCAGATAGGTCCCGTCCTAGTGGTGCCTAGGTGGCAATGATGTGGTGATGATGTGGTGTTGAGGTGGCGTACACACGACAGCCAAGTGGCAGTGACAAAGCGGATGACATGGTGGTGATGAGTTGTCATCCTAGGTGGCATCCAGTCAACCCCATCAACCAATCAGGTCCCACCATGTGGAAAAGCGTCAGGGGCAAAAGGGAGCAAAAATCAAATTTAAAATCATGTTAATGATATAGTTCTAACTATAGAGAAAATTCAAAATTTAAATGATTGTGCACATAAATGATTAAATCGCTCAGGGTCTCATTTTTGCTCAAAATATGAAGTGTTATATATCATCGGAAAGCTCTCGGAATGAGAAATCCGGTCAGGCAATTAATTTTGACAAATGTGGGATATTTCGAGATCAGTTTCCACGGGAGTGAAATTTAGTTAGAGAGGAGATACTTGGCAATTTTAGTTGTAGATTTGATCTTCTTCCCTCTCCTTATTCCCAATTCTTCTCATTTTGTAAGGGTTCCAGAAATTTGGAGAATGGCTCCATTTTTTCATGGCTTCCAATTCTGAGTATTTTTCAAGATTGTACAGAGCAGGGTTTTCCTTTCAGTAATGGAGTTCAATTCTTTTCTATAGGTGTTCTTAGTTGCAGGTTCTTGTGTATGTAAGGCATGCACAAATTCACACATAATTTGTCTCTGGATTTGTATTTTCATTATATTCAAATCAGATCCTCAAGGAGGCTGAAATTTGTTATCTCAAGGAGGTAGTTGTGATTGTTTGCAGGGATTGTTCAAGGAAGAATTTAAATTCTGTAATAAATCATGAATAATGGAATATAGTTTCTGGATTTGATATTTTCTATGAGTGAGCTGAGTAATGCATTTATGCAAGGCATTAAATGCAGGAATACTTAAGAATGAAGAAGGATCTGCAGTATAAGTTTTCATCTATAGTTTGATGTGTGACTCTATTGCCCTTGGATAAGGCACTGATTCTGCAATTAAGGGAATTTTGAAACAATTTAAAATCCAATCAGAATACCTTTATTTTATGTTATGTTTTGAAATGTTTCATCTATCTCATGCTCAAGCATAGTTGAGTTTTATGTGTAGGTCTAGCCCATCTGCAATAAACTACTTGTTTTAGAGCCCTAGTGAGATCTATCTGTTTATGTTGATGTTGTCATAGGTGTGTAATAGGCTTAATTCTAAGCATTAAAGGTATACCCACCTAGGTTTTGCAGAGCCTTAAGAGTAGAAGGATTCATATCCTTGTCATGTTGTCAAAGCCCTGAGGTTCTTCATAAATTGAATTGGCTACTTCATAGATCAATTGTAGGTGTTCTTGGGTTATCACTTTTGGTGAACAACAAAAATGACGACTCTGGTGGGGAATTAATGGATTTGAATGTTTGATTGATGAGGTCAGAAGTTGAATGTATCCTTCATTCTATCAATTTCATATCTAGCTAGTCTATCCATTGTGTATGCATAGAGTGTTAAAGTCAATTTATGAGTTAGAAAGTGTTTCTTGTTCTGGATTTGCAAAATGATATGTGTTTCATATCATATTTTATGAAGGAATAATAGTGAATTTATACTGTTGAGAGTTGTAAGAAGTTCTTGTAGTCGTGTGTGATTTTTTCCCCAATTCCTTATTGGGTGGCGACTCTGTGGTTCATACCAGTATTAAACAGCCTGGAAGAGTATTTATTGCAGCGAGATCGAAGGAGTAAAGAGAATTAAATTTGTGATTGAATGGTTCTGCTGTTCAAAATATCCTTTGTGCAAGAGGTGGCGACTCTGATGTAAAAGACCATGCTAAAAGTGAAGTAAATCTCCAGATCTACAAGTCTTATAGCTACAAATCTCCAGGTATTTTCAGAGGTTTTAAATGCAAGACATCTCTTCTGAAATTTTGAATGTATAATGTAGTTTTCCCATTTATTGAACAACACTAGTAAAGAGGGAAAGAGAGGATCTCAAAATTAATTTGCATATCTATGATGCTAAAGTATCTAGTGTATACGATCTTCCGTAGTATGCAAATTTGGAAAACCTTATGTCAAGCAATGTTAATGAATAGATTTGAATAAGGATATGTGCTTGAAGTTTTTACCCAAGATTGTATAATCATTTGTGGAAATAAGGAATAAATGAGTTGTGAAGTTTTTCAACCCCAATCTTATCCACATATGACCATGCCTAGTAAACCAGAACAACCATGTAATAGGAAGAGTTTCAGTATGAAGTATTATGCTGCTCTAAACTTTAAAGGTATTCCGGGTTACCCAAATCCCATACCCATAGAAATCAGAAAGTATTTGCCTATATTCAGTGGGAAAAAATCAAAATTAGCATGTCAACACATGAAAAGAGTTTCAGATTTGATAGGAGAGTTTGAAATTTATCAGGAAGATATATGCATGAAATTGTTTGTTCAGTCATTGAAAGAAGATGCAAGAGATTGGTTTTCTTTTTTGCCAGTGAATTATATTACCTCATGGGAAGAATTGATTTCAGATTTCATGGATCAATTTGATAAGAAGGTGAGTGATTATGACTTGTTGAAAGAATTCACTTATATACAAATCAGAGAAGATGAATTGGTACCAACATTTAACATCAGATTTTCACAAGCATTGACTAAAATTTCCAGAAAGTATAGGTTTGATGATACGGTATGTTTGGATATTTATATGAGTGCTTTTGGTAAGAAGATGGGTTTCCTATTGAGAAACAAAGAACCTAAGACTTTGTATGAAGCTTTTAACATAGCTAGAGACATTGAAAATAATTTGAAATTTGGGATAGCCAAGAAATTTGTGTCTGCTCTAGTTTCTTATCAAAATGCCTTCAATGGTGAAATACCATGTGAAGCTCAACCAATCATTCCTTGTCTAGGTGCATCCAGCTTTGCAGTTCCAAATGGTTTTGTTGATGCATATGTTTTAGATTTGAATGAGAGTCAAGATCCTCTGCTGTTAATGCCGGTCGCCTCTCACAGTAATGATGGAATGATTAGTGTGCAATGTTGTGATAATGCTGATACGGAGATTGATAAATACAAGGGATATGTACCATTTGATTTGTATGTCAGTTATGCTGACTATGTGACTGCAAATTACCAAGTTAATCATGCATCTCCTAAGGGTAACAATAATGAAAATTATGGTAATGATGACCATCTATCTTTAAATGTTGCTGATGTATTTGATGTTCAAATACCAAATACTGAAGGATCACCAAATGTTGTTGATTATGCAAGTGAAGATGTGCAATATGATGAAAATCATAATTTGGTTAAGTCTGATAAATCTGAAAATGAAAATGTGAATGATGCTGATGATGTGTTCAGTGCAAGTATACCCAGTGATGAATGTGTTTCAGAATGGAGTGGTGTTACTGATTATGAGGACATTGAGTTCTATTCCCAACACCTTGAATATATGCAAATGAACAATGAAGATCAATTTCAAAATGAGAATGATCTTGGCACAAGTGTTTTACTTTCTTATGATCAGCAAATGAATGCCAGTTATGTAGCTGATAATGGTAATGAGAATTCTTATTATTCATCTTGTGAAGATGATATAATAGAAGACCAAGTTATGTACCTTAGTTATGAATCTGAAAATGAAAGTGTTTTTGAAGATAAGAATGTATGTGATAGTGCTGATAATGTTCTATTTTCAGATTTAAATGAACCCACATTTGAATGCTTTCAGAATTTCAAGTACCATGATGAAGGTGTGAATGTTGATAGTATGCTTGAACCGGATATGGAGTTCTTTGCTTTTGATACTAATGTTCATGGTGCTGATTTAATTGATGAAAATGATGAAGTTTCCCCTTGTGTGGAAAAAATTTGTAATGTTGATGTAGTTCCGAACAATAGTAGCATGGGTTGTAAAAAAATACTTCATGATGAAGACAAGAGGCATAGGTTATGTGATGAATTTTTCAAACCACAAATGGAAGTGTTTCATGTAGATGTAAACCTGAAAGAGAAAGAGTTAGTTGAGGATTTGCTTCAGCCAAATGTATGCATTCTTTTCCATGAATGGGATGTTGAGAATGCAGAGGTTTTCAGTTTGATAAGCAAGGATAGTATGAGGTGTGATCAGCATAGTGAAGTATCACATCCAGATTGTATTATTCATGTTCCTTGTTTGCATCAGTTGGTTAGTAGTGTCCCTCATTCTATTGATTTAAATGATAATAAAGTATGTGCTGATGAGTATTATAATATTGAAAATGAATGTTTTACTTTTGAAGTTCAGCATGATGATGTCCTTGCGAATGGTAGAATTGATTGGGATAGTGAAGTGTATTGCAGCTTGTGGGAAGGCCTCTATGGTGAATTGTCTCATGTTTTTACTTGTGTTGAAGTAGTGTGTGATTCCAAAGTTCAAAATCAGACCAAAGGTATGCACACTAGTTGTTTCAGTAATGAGACAAAAGAGGTGGATTATAAAAGTTATGCTCAGCTGTTATTGAAAAGTGCCTTTGTTTGGATTATGGTATCAAGAGATGAGAATCAGATTTTTGACAGAGGTAACTATTTGTAAGTGGAGCAGTTATAATCAATTGTGAGTTTGTTTGTATATATTATATAGTTGCTTTTCTTTTAGTTGTGTGGTTTTCAATAAAGTGCCTTGCTGTTTGGGTAGAATAAGGAGCCCTCAGTTTTTGAGAAGAGAAAGAAATGAGAAGTGATCCATTTTTGGGTGGTTTGCTTAACCAAAGATATCTAGATTCTTGTGTTGATCTTGCAATCAACAATCCCCAGTTAGAGCCACTGTTGGGACTCATTAAATTTGAGTCAAAGTTTAGAGGCCCAATTCAAAATTTTACTTTGCATGTCAAAAAAGTACCTAATTAAGTCAGTTTGAATGGCCTAGTTTGCGAGAGGGCAAAACGGAACCGGTTGATTTTCAGAGGGTAAGGCTTAGGATTCATGTCTTACACCTTTCATTTGGCCTATTCAGTGATGTGCAACTTTTAGAATTAAGTTTAGATAAGTTTATGAGGTACCCATTTTGAGGGGTGAGCTGAAAGTGCATTTTAGGCACAAATGCAGATTTTATTGAGTACCCTACTTTGAGCGATTACATATTTTTCCCTGTTGATCATCATGGAGAATTTAAAAATGGATTCAATTATATGTATAAATGTGAGTCAGCCTACAAAATTTCAAGTCCTAACGAATCCATTTGCTCATTTTACCAAGTCAAATCCATTTGCAGTTTGTGTGTTTTGGCAAGTCCCTATTTCGACATCTAGTTGGAGCCATGTTTGGCACAAGTGTAAAAGTTGCCTCAGTAAGTGTTATGACATAATGTTTATTCTAGATTAATGTTGGTATGAATGATGAGCTACATTTCAAATTTCAAGCCTCTGCCAATCCATTTGATCGGTTTTCAAAAGGGTTCATTTAGCCATTGTTTTCAGTTATCCGTACTTTTAGTGCTAGATCAGTTAATGTAGCCATTTTTATGAGAGCACCATTTGCATCCTGTCAGTATTGTGATTGAACTGAGAATTCAAAGACCTAGTATGTACTTAAAGGTACCTGTGTTTCAAATTTGAGGGTCTACGAAGGTAATTTGATATTTTTGAGAAGGGCATCATGTGTTGCCAGAACATTGACTTCATCTGGTCCGCAGTGTCGACAAAGCCAGTTTACCATTTGCACCAATTAATATTGTAGACACCTAAAAATGGTCAACGCTTGCGGAATCATACTTTAACATTGACGCATTGCCTTATTTTAGGGTTTTTGCATCACATTAACATTTCTCCTATGTTACGCACTTGGTCTTTATCATTTGCGAGCATCGAGTCATTCTTCTACATTCTTCATTTGTCTCACTTTCGAATTTGGTCTTGTCAATAACAATATTTGTCATGATTTTGATCGATCTTATCTTGTCGCATCAATGTGCATGCTCATTTGTCATATTTTGACATCGTCAATTCAATTTCATTTTGGACATTGTCAATCCTAATTAGGGTTTTGTCCTCTTATCAATCTTGTCATCTTGCGATCAATTTTTCATCAATCGTTGTCATTTTGCAATCTATTTTGTCATCGATCCTTGTCTTTTTGTCAATTTTGTCATTTTTGCGATCGATTTGTCATCGATCGTCGTCCTTCTCAATCGTGTCAATTTGGATCGATTTGTCATAATTTGTCAATTGGCGCATTTATCAATCAAATCATTTTATCACATTGGTCCTTTGTTAATCAGAGTCATGATTGGGTCAATTATCTTTCATCAAGACCTAATTGTCATCTTTGCATTGCTAATTCATCTTCTAGGGTTTCGTGATTTAATCATTTAACCTTGTGTCATTTCCCCTCTAGGTTAAATAATTTATTTATCTATCCTAGGTCTTCGTGTCACAATTAAATGTTTAATTTAATTGGCTAACTAATTATTCCTCTTTTTGTGAATTAATTAATAAATGACAAATTATTAATTGATTTACCTAATCTCCTAATTTTTCATCAATTTCTAAATTCCCTCTTTGTGAATTAATTAATAAATGAAAAATTATTAATTCATTCACTAATTTCCTAGTTTCTCATTTTCTAATTTCCTAATTCCTATTTTCCAATTTTATAATTTTCCTAATTTCTAATTCATCTATTCTCTCCTATTTTTCTCCTAATTTCATGGGAATGACATTTCAATTTGTCATAATTTGTCATAATTGACAATCAATCAATTTTTGACATAGAAATTTGTCATAATTTGTCATAATTGACATTTTTGATTTACAATTTCCATTTGAATTGAATCATGCTAATTTGATCATTTCTCTAATTTGTCTATAAATTGGATGAATTTCTTCAATCTCGATCTAATAATCACATTATCTAATAATCACTTGTTTGAATTACTTTGTCGAATCAATCACGCTTTGAGTATTCTTGTGCCAATGTCAATCTTTCTTTCACATTAGGTTTATGCACTTGAAGGTGAGATCCACAAATAAAGGCTATTTGGAGATGAAAGAAGGACAATGGAGCCGCATGAAGGAGACATTCGAATCTGCATCTAGTTTGCTTAGTTTTTAGTTTTGAATGTTTTATTTTCATGTCTCTATTGAGTGTGTCAGGATTAATCTTTGCAATTTGCTTTTGTGATTTAGCTAGATTAGTATGTTGACTTGCTTTGATGATTTATGATTTCCTAGCTACATTAATTGGTGAACCTGACGTGAATACTAACCATCTAACCCCTTAACTGTGTTTTTGAGTGCTTTTGAGTTGATTTGCAGGTCAAAAACCCAAGAAACAGGGTAGCGCAGTGTTTTCTGGAAGCTTCTGCGCCCGTGTCAAGCATTATGTGCCTATGTTAGACATTCTGCACCTGTGTCAAGGACATTCTGTGCTTGTGTTAGACATTCTGTGCCTGTGTCAGACATTCTGAGCCTATGTAAAGTCCAGAAACAGAGGTAAAAGACAGTGTTTTTCACTTGCAAGTTGTTTTCTTTTGCATTCTGTTTCTGCTTTTTGGTTTTATGGTACTAATTCTTTGTGCAACATCTTGGCATACGCATGGCAAAGACAATGAATGAAACTACTAACATGTTTTATGTAGGTTTGATAGTCAAAGACTAAACATATCAAACTTCTGACTTGGGTTTTGCAGGTTGCCTTGGACTACAACTAAACTTTGTGTTTGTAATTAATATTTAGGCACCTAGTATGATTTCTAAATAGGATGGAATGAACGTATATTTGCTTTGATTGTTGAGTTTGACATTGGAGTAGGAGAGTATGCTCTCATCCTTCTTAGGGTGATCAGAAATCCAGATCTTCGATACCATGCTCATGTTTTTGATTGTGTGTCACCTTTAGAGGGCCTACCTTCCCAACCATTTGCTTTTGCAAGCAAGTGACAATCATGAGAAGGGAATGAACCAAAGTGAGTACGGCTAGAATACCTTGGCATTCTAACTCACTATAAACAAATACCTGATGGGCGAAAGCTTTGAAGGAAGGGTTACGTGGGCATTGTAGTTACTTGGGAAGTGATGACCCTTGAACTCTTTCTCATATCAACATCTAAGTAGGACCTCACGGTCTAAATCGTGCTTGCGCGACTACATTTGTTTGGTATCTTGATGGGCTTAATGTCTCAATCACACTTGCGTGACATCAAGGAGTAACACTTAACATAAATCCTTACTAAACACCTTGTATTTAGAGGCCAAAAATCCTTCTAGTTGCTTGAGAAGGACAAGTTTGGATACTTGGAAAAGATACTAAGTTTGCCATGAGGAGATTTGCATGGGGACTGATGCTTGGCTGCCCTGAGAAGTGAGTGCCATGGAGGGGAGCCCATGGGGTCAAGCATCTATGTATTCTCCTTGAATCTCATAACGAGTCTACCTCTCAAGTACCTACTGCCCTTGCCATCCATAAGAAATGTGTGAATGAGCATGATTGTCTTGAGTCTAAGTTAAAATATCTTGTCTTCTTTGCTTGTCAAAATTTGAATTGTGTCTCATTTCAAAAACAATACAAATTGATTAAAAACAAGGTTAAACACAAGAGTATTTCATTCAACAAAGTTCAAAACACCTACAAACATGGGTGTCAAACATTTTTCAAAATATTGTCTCAACATTCATGTCACTTAGATTTAGGTTCATCCTAGGTTTGCATTTTGCAAATTCATTGTCAACTACCAAGGTTAGGTTTCACTTAGGTCATACTCCTTTGCATATCAATAAGGGTCATCCATTTTCATATGTCCTCTTGCATCAGAGTAATACCATTTCATAATTCAACCTTAGGTTTTGTCTTAGGTTGACATTGTCATACATTAGGTCACATTTGCATACCCTAGGTCTCTTGATTAAGCTTAGGTCATTATCATATCATATTAGGGTCATTTGCATAGTAATTGTCCCTTTGCATATAGTGTCAAAACTAGGTTTTGTCATACTTGAGTAATCCAAATCTCTGATAAACCCTAAGTCATTGTTAGGAAGTCTAGACCTTATCAAACTTTTTCTCTTTTTTTCATTATTGTCATTTGGTCAAACCTAGCTTAGTATCCAAGCATATAGGGGAGACTTTGTCATTTTGTCCTTTTGTCACTTGGTCTTTTTTTGTCCTTTGAGGTCTAGACATCATTTCAATTTCCTAAGGGTCTCATTATTAGAATTGCATTCATGAGTTTGTCAAAATCTTGAAAAACAACAAAAATAATAGGTTGCATTCTTGCCATAGATTGCATTTTCATCTATTTAGTTTGCATTTAGTTGCATATCATACATCATCCTTTTAAAATCAAAAATCCAAAAAACATTGCATAGTGACATGTCTATTGAAACAAGGTTCCAAGCACCAATGATGCAACAAAGTTTGACGTATCAATCGACAATGCAATCAAATTTTAATCCATGGCAATCACAATTATATCCAACCCAACAACAAGGCAATATCGATCAAACTTTTTATGATGAAACAAGTCTCCAAATACAAAAACTAGAGGAGAAACTAGCTCAAGAAAATGAGATTTTGGAACAAAGAGTGAAAAACATTGAGAAGAATAGATCACAAATGTCCAAAATGTTTCAAAAATTTCCAAGTCAAAATCCAAAGATTGAGCCAATTGATGTAAGATCTCTTCTTGAACGATCAGACATACCAACTCTCCTCTCCCAAATAGAGATGATTTAACAATTTCAAGAAAGGAGACAACATCAATTTCAACATTATGTGCCTCCATAACAAGAACAAGAAGGTGTTTACTATCAATCAGATTTTCAACCAATACAACTCATTGTTCAACATATACAACCAATACAACCAATGGTCCAATTTCAACAATATGTCCAACCAACTATACAATGTCCACAAATGGTTCAACCAATGGTGGAATATCAATGTCAACAACCACAACCAAACATTCAAAAACAAAGGTTGCAGCACACACCAAGCCAAGTTTCAAACATGTCAGAACAATTGAACCAAGTCCAATATCAAAACATGACATCAGATCAGAGGCTAATTGCATGAAAATGATTTTTTTTTTAGTCGGACCCACTTTGGGGCCTGACCTGGCTCATGCCTGCGCATTATTTTTGTGGCGGAATGTTCTAAATTTCATGACATTTTAATTCCCTAGAGATAATAAAGAAAAGTGATTGATGCTATGGCTTACTCAAAGTTGAATACGCCACATTGGTATTCCAGAGATTCCAATCTTTTCTAGACTTAAGGAATGGTGCTTGTAGCTTTTCAGAGTGGTACAAAATGAGGATGCGAGGGACTATTTGGATATGCTTAGATGTAAGGGAGGTCTTAAAAGATTTTAAGAATCTTCAACAAATAAAAACTTCAGCAAATGCAATGGCTGTTGTAAAGCCCAAATTCCATGACTTTGTCAGCATCCTCTCCACGTAAAACATTGCCAAGCGTAAACTCCAAGTTCAGACTTTGTTACATTGAATAGAACCAATGACTGTCTCAGAGTAGAACTAGAACATATTGGATTTTTATGATAGGACTTATTCCATTAAAGGAATCATGTCAGAATGTAGTCAAATCTTTCAGTGGTGGGAAATAAATAGACAATGTTGGATGATGGTAGCTTAGTTAACCTCCTCCTGGAATGTTGCAGATTCATTTTATTTGAATGTAATTCCTTTTGCCAAAAACATTAAAGAAATCCCATTTGCTCCTTTAAATGTTTTTTCTCCATCATGGCATGTTTTTCTCCTCATGTGCTCTCCCTTTGGTAGTAGCTACAACAAAAAACTCCAATCAATGCATTTGGCAAGTTGAATGCCCATCTCCAATGGCACGTGATGGCTGGAGGAGAGCATTTTTAAAAAAAAAACCTTGATAATGCAAGTGCAAGCTGCAACTTGAATGTTCCCTCATGCTGTGAGATGGAAGGTGGAATTCAATGTGGTTTTAAAGCACAGAGTCTTCCCTGCGTGGCATGTGAGAGGATATAGTTTTCAAATAAAATGAAATTGGTAAGCATAGTGAAAGGGAGAAGAGGAATAAGTTTTAAAACAAATGCAATCTATAGATGTAAACAACAATCAGACCCTCCCTCCACGTGAGCCCTCCAAGAAAATGCAATTAGTGTATGCCTGAATCCTCCCATGTTGTGTGTGGAAATTGAAAGACATTAAATATTTAATGCAATGCAATTAATAGGTGTATCTCCAGCTTTTCAAACATGCTAAATCCTCCCTTGCGTAGAATGAAATGGTCTATAAGTTTTGTAAATCTTTCAGCAAGTGTATTTTCAGATGGAGGGCGATGGTTTTGAAGCTTCCAAACAACAGGTTCTATTAGTGGTTAAGTTTTAGTTCCCAAAACCTCAGCCACCATTCTCCCTTGCCAACCGTTGAAAGGATAAAATGCTTTGTAAAATTTCAAGTAAATAGCATTGGCAGGTGTAAATCTTGATTCCACAACCTTGCCAACATCGTTCCCAGTTGTAGTGTTCTGAAAATGCATTTTAAATCTTTAGCAAATGCAATCTGCAGAGAAAACCTTCAAAAAATGCATTTTCAGGCAAACAACATTATCCCACATTCATTGGGAAATGGTCCATTTTGGTGTTTATATGCAAAATCACACCCAACTATAATGTCAAAGCCTCTGGGCTTTTAATGGACGGTGTCATTGGGCGCCCAAGGTGGGCCCATGCACTGGCGTAGATCCTGAGGCGATGGAGGAGGTGACTGAGCAGCGACCAGGTGGACCCCATGTAGGCACACTTCTCAAGGCAAACATGCAAATTTTGTAGAGAAGGATCGACTTAACCAGTGAGCAAGTTGCAGAGGATCCGATGAAGCGCGTGATTTCGGAGCCCCAAGATGTCCGCCAGTTGAACCCTACGAAACAATGAAAAGAGGTAAAGGTCATGCAGGTTCTAGGCGATCTGATGGTGTGCGCGACTTCGCGAGGGAGAGATGCACATGAGTTAAAGGCTGTGAAATAGTGAAAAGCACATGTGAAAATTGAGATGGTTAAAGACCCTACAGGTTCGAAAGATCCAATGGCTCGTGCGACTTCGCGAAAGGAAGATGCTCGTTGGATAAGCATTACAAAATGATGAAAGCTAGGTGGCGCACAGGTGGAAGGTACAGTCAGATAGGTCCCATCCCGGTGGCTCCTAGGTGGCAATGACGTGGCGATGATGTGGTGCTGAGGTGGCGTACATGCGACGACCAAGTGGCAGTGACAAAGCGGATGACATGGTGGTGATGAGGTGTCATCCTAGGTGGCGTCTAGTCAACCCCATCAGCCAATCAGGTCGCGCCACATGGAAAAGCGTTAGGGGAAAAAGGGAGCAAAAATGAAATTTAAAATCATGTTAATGATATAGTTCTGACTATAGAAAAAATTCAAAATTTAAATGATTGTGCACATAAACGATTAATTCGCTCAGGGTCTCATTTTTGCTCAAAATATGAAGTGTTATATATCACTGGAAAGCTCTTGGAATGAGGAATCGTTCAAGTAGTTAATTTTGACAAATGTGGGATATTTCAAGAGCGGTTTTCATGGGAGTGAAATTCAGTTAGAGAGCAGATACTTGGCAATTTCAGTTGCAGATTTGATCTTCTTCCCTCTCCTTCGTATTCCCAATTCTTCTCATTTTGTAAGGGTTCCAGAAATTTGGAGAATGGCTCCATTTTTTCATGGTTTCCAATTCTAAGTATTCTTCAAGATTGTACAGAGCAGGGCTTTCCTTTCAGTAATGGAGTTCAATTCTTTTCTATAGGTGTTCTTAGTTGCAGGTTCTTGTGTATGTAAGGCATGCACAAATTCACACAGAATTTGTCTCTAGATTTTTATTTTCATTATATTCAAATCAGATCCTCAAGGAGGCCGAAATTTGTTATCTCAAGGAGGTAGTTGTGATTGTTTGTAGGGATTCTTCAAGGAAGAATTTAAATTCTGTAATAAATCATGAATAATGGAATATAGTTTCTGGATTTGATATTTTCTATGAGTGAGCTGAGTAATGCATTTATGCAAGGCATTAAATGCAGGAATACTTAAGAATGAAGAAGGATTTGCAGTATAAGGTTTCATCTATTGTTTGATGTGTAACTCTGTTGCCCTTGGATAAGGCACTGATTCTGCAATTAAGGGGATTCTCAAACAATTTAAAATCCAATCAGAATACCTTTATTTTATGTTATGTTTTGAAATGTTTCATCTATCTCATGCTTAAGCATAGTTGATTTTTATGTGTAGATCTAGCCCATCTGCAATAAACTACTTGTTTTAGAGCCCTGGTGAGATCTATCTGTTTATGTTGATGCTGTCATAGGTGTGTAATAGGCTTAATTCTAAGCATCAAAGGTATACCCGCCTAGGTTTTGCAGAGCCTGAAGAGTAGAAGGATTCATATCCTTGTCATGTTGTCCAAGCCCTGAGGTTCTTCATAAATTGAATTGGCTACTTCATAGATTAATTGCAGGTGTTCTTGGGTTATCACTTTTGGTGAACAACAATTTTGATGTACCAAACCCCCAATCTTAGGATCTTAACTCACATAATCACATTCAAGGACACATAACACATGGGTTAATACTAAAAATAATACCTCAAATCAACTAGCTAAAGAGACCTCAATAATCAATATGTCTCAACCACTAATATCATTCTTGAAAAATTCCTTCTCAAGAACACAAGTGATCACATAAAATAGCAAGAGCACACATAATCTATGAACTACAAATAGCAAGGCTATGATCTCATGAGAAGAAACAGAGTAAGCATGTATACACATTCTAGATGTGTTTTTTTAGGTGATCCATGAGAAGAAGAATGAGAGAGGACATGGATACACATTCTAGATGTGTTTTTCTAGGTGATCCATGTTAGAGAGGAGAGTAGGAATAGTCTAGTTTTGTTTTTCTAGTTCCAATCATCCTCGTGCATGTGAGCAAGTGTATAGCAGCTTGTATAAGATTTTTTTTTATTTTTATTTTATTTTTATCTGGTTTTGAGCATGCTTCAACCTATTTAAGACATCTAATGAAAAATGCCAAGGGGCAAGTGTCTGGTTTCATAAACATCTCGTATAAGATTTTGTTGTTTTTGGTTTTGAGAATGAATACTTGTTTAAGAAATTAAAAAACATAGTATAGTATGATACAAAGAGGGTGATATGTATGCCCTGCCCTTAAGATGTCAACATAGCCCTATGTTGATGTCTTAAGGAAGATAGAAACAAGGATGCCCACCCTTTGAAACCAAGGAGATATTCTTTAGGAAACAATATTCATAAATCCAAGCTAAAGAAAGAAAAAAGATAGTTGAAAAAGAGATATCTTGTAGTAAGTATAAAGGGGATCCTTGGAGGAGAAGAGATCTTTTCTCAAAAATATATCCAAACAGAACATCTTCTACCAAAAGAAAGGAAGGATAAAAATAATGTCTACCTTCCTCCTATTTCTAGGTGAAAGAGATTATTGATGAAGGATGACACACTTTTGACCCAATGTGAGGGGTAATTTTATATTAGATATGGGCATAAGAGAGAATCCTTGAGTAAACAACAACTTCATAGAAGGAATGGAATCAAATCATAAGCAAACATCACTCAACATTGGAAAAGTGAATCCTTAGAAAGGATAAGAGAGAGATAATTTCCCCCCAAGTGTAGGGACAATAAGAAGAATTACAAAACCTATAAGGAGAGATTAGGCTTAATAAAATGCACAATATACTTACATGGAGGAATTTTCAATGCAAGAAAAGACATTAATATATGTAAATTGCAACTTTGAAGAAGAGATAATCTTCAAAGAGAAAGAAGATAATTATAAGAAGGATCAAAAACTCCCTTAAGGAGAGATTAATCATAAGAGATATACAATTCCATGCAAGAAAGGACATCAAAGTATGAAAAATGTAACCCTAAAGGAAATAGTGAAACTATGAAAGAAGATAAGATAATATTCTTTACCCCCTAACATAGAGACAATAATGAATAAACTATTATGTTTCTCACTAAATATGATTGCACCATCATGAATGATAATGAGCCCCCAATAGGTAAGCTAATAATGTCACATAGCAAGGAGCAGGAACTTTAATGCTATTTGAAATGATCATGACAAATATGCCATTCATCATCACCTATTACTTTTATGTTATTTTTGTGGTCTTTGGAGTTGCAAACTGGAAATGTAGATTTTGAAACATTTTGGAAGGGAACCTGAAAAATTTGGATGTGAATTGGGAGGACTAGGGAACTAGGCACCATGGTCCTTAGGAGGACCAGAGCACCGCTAGGTGCCCTAGTCCCTAGGTACCAGGATGAAGTTTCAAGTTGACATCAAGAGGATTGGAAAAAATACTATCTTATAGGAATTCCATATGGGAATATGAGAATATGTAAATTACCTAGACAATGGAGGATGGGATGTTGATAAAGGAAGAGGTTGGAAAACTAAATTTTCATTAGAAAAGTTTTATCTCTCATTACTTTCAAGACTTTGTTGCACACATCCTAAAGCATGTTCATTGTATCCATGTTTAGATGTTTATGTAAGGAAAGCACAGTGCGAAAATGCCTTCCTAATGTCAATTTGCAAGGAAGATCATGCAAGAATGAAGTTTAAAACTTTTATAGAATGTTAAGAATAACATAGACAAAACACATAGAATCAACACAGAGACAGAACACTAAGAATTACTTGGGAAAATCCTTTTGGGAAAAAACCCACCACCAACAGTTGAAACACTTTATTTCCAGTAAATGAATTTACAATAAAGTTTCAGTCTACAACTACAGGTATTCGTTCTCAAATTCTCATGAATTGGACACTACAATTGGCATATGATAATCTATCTCATCACCATAGTTATCCAATGGCTTCATATATAATATTATTGACAGTTCATCTGAGCAATTGCACCAACGGTTTGAAGTCTAACCATCTACATTAGTTTACATTCATGAGAAACATAATATCCCACATGCCCCGGGAAGTCGGGTCGGTTTGTATTCATATACACCGACAAGACCATCTTTAGTGTCCAAGTGTTTATCTTTTGGAACCGATATCAACCAGATCGCCAAAGGCGACCTTATAGGGTATCGGTGTAGCAAACAACCAATTCTCCTGATCTCCAATAATACCCCGATCATCGAAGGCAATTCCATCAGGTCATCAACAAGACAACCAAATAGCTATCCCGATCGTCCGATCTTCCTTGATCTGCTCAATCTCTCTTTTTGCGCTTTGCCACGTGGCACCCCCTGATTGGCTCTTGGGTCCTTGTCCTACCACCTTAGCATGGCCTTACTAACCTCCTAGAATGAAGCTCTTCTTTGTCGGGCCCCACCTTGGTCGCTAAGTCATAGAGGATAAAATTTGTACATCTTCCCATAGCAGTATAACGATAATCATCCGATCATCCTGGACTTGCTCATTAGTTAACCCATCTAAGTTTCTCTCTTGCTGGGTCTCAACATGGTCGCCAAGTTGTAGAGGATAAAATTTGTGCATCTTGCCATAGTGGCATAGTGACAATCATCCGATCATCCCAGATTTTCTCACCCATTAACCTATCTGAGTTGCTCTTTTGTCTGGTCCCACGATGGTCCCCAAGTCACAGAGGATAAACTTCATGCATCTTGCCATAGTGGTATAGAGATAACTGTTGATCCACCTTCAACTTTCACGGTCTTTAACACATTTCTTTTTGCAAGTACTTTGTCACCAAGGTGCACAGATTAACTGACGATCATCTTCCCATCACGGTATAGCGACAACCGTTGGATCATCTTGGACTTGATCACTTGTTAACTGATCACAGGAAAAGGATTCCATCGGCCCATCGACAAGAATCACATCAACAACTATTCAAATGGGATAGGTTACTCTAATAAGTCTGAACACAGGTCAAGTTAATTTGAGGCACATATTTCCAACAAACTCCCACTTGACGAGGAATTGACTAGATTGATTCCCATTTTAAACATTACTGAGAATCATGGGTATCAAGACCCATAAAATTAGAACACCACCTGAACTTGTGAGTGCTCATCGGTTTTGTCAAGGAGTCTACAACATTTTCCAGAGTGTCTACCTTGTAAATATAAACTTTTCCATCTTCCACGATGTCATGAACAATGTGATATTGAACATCAATATGCTTCAATCTAGAATGGAAAATAGGATTCTTTGCCAAATATATGGCACTCTGACTGTCACTCCAAATTTCAACTTGCCCTGCATTAAAACCAATATTTGAACTCAAACACCTAAGCTAGACAACTTCTTTACAAGCATGTGTGGCCGCCATGTATTTTGCCTCTGTAGTGGACAAAACAACTATAGATTACCGCTTTCTCATCCAACTAATTTCTCCACCATTCATGACAAAAATATATCCACTGGTGGATTTTCTACTATCTATGTCTCTTTCCCAATCAAAATCCACAAAACTACATACACTGAGAGTTTTCTTTGAGTCATCGAAATGACCATGATAGCACAAAGCAAAATTTGAAGTTCCCTTCAAATATCTAAACACCCTCTTTACAACATCCCAATGTGGCCTTCCTGGGTTTGACATAAACCTGCTCACTACTCCCACTGGTTGGGAAATGTCTAGTCTTATACAAACCCTAGCATACATCAAGTTGCCAATAGCGCTTGCATAAGGGATGTTCTTCATGTCAACAATCTCTTTTGGAGGTTTCAGGCTGTCAAGCACAAAAAACTTAGTTCCCTACAAGATGGGAACAACCTATGATTTACAGTCAGACATATGAAACCTATCAATAACATTGGTTATATATTTTCTTTGGCTGAGCCAAAAATTCCTCTTAGATCTATCTCTTTTGATCACCATTCCCATAATGTAATTTGCTGGTCCTAAGTCCTTCATTTCAAATTTCATAGATAGCTAAGATTTTAAATCTAAGATCATACCTTTTGTATTTCTTATGAACAACATGTCATCTACATACAAAGCTATGATAAGAATCCTATCACCTTTAGTTTTGTAGTAAACACAAGGATCAACTTTTGATCTCACAAATCCCAAGGACAAAACAAATGTATCATACTTTTGATACCACATTTTGGGAGACTGTTTCAAACCATACAAAGACTTCTTGAGTCTGCAAACCAAGTGTTCTTTACCTTTTTCCACGAAGTGCTCAAGCTGAGACATATAAATCTCTTCTTCAAGATCACCATGAAGAAATGTTGTCTTCACATCCATCTGCTCAATCTCCCAATCATATGTTGTTGCAAGTGACAAGAGAAATCTGATAGATGTCAGCTTAGCCATAGGAGAAAAGATCTCTACATAGTCAATACCTTCCTTTTGAGAATACCCCTTTGCAACCAATCTTGCTTTGTACTTGTCAATGCTGCCATCTAGACCATACTTATTTTTGAACACCCACTTGCAACCTACAGGATTTCTACCTTTAGGTAATGACACCAAATCCCAAGTTCCATTTTTATCCAATGATGACATTTCATCATTCATGGCTTCCAACCAGGAATCTGAATCAGGCATTTTAATAGCTTCTTTGACAGTCCTAGGCTCATCATTATTTGCAAGTAAAGCATAAGCACAATTAACATTCAACATAGAGTAATTGTACTTATTAGGTGTATACCTATTAGGTTGTCTCCTCTCTCGAGTAGATCTTCTCAACTCTGGTGTTGAGGCTTCTTGAGTTTCAATAGGAGGCTCTCATCATTTTCTTCTTCAGAACTACTTGAACTACTTGAGCTCTCCTCATCTTCAGGTATCTTTGGAGATTCTTCCTTAGTTGGAGGAATTTCAACCTTAGCTTCTCCTTGCTTTCCTACATTGTGATCTAGTGATATAGGTTTCAGCTCATGAAAAATCACACTTCTGTTGTACATAACCTTACCAGTCACTAGATTCCAAAGTTTGTATCCTTTCACACCAAATCCATAGCCAATGAAGATACATTTCACAACTTAGATCTATTAACATCAGGCACATGATCATATGCCTATGCACCAAAAACACAAAGGCACCTTAAAGAAGGTATCTTACCAGACCAAGATTCCATAGGTGTTTTGTCAACCAATTCTGAAGTAGGAGAATGATTCAGCAGGTAACATGTTGTAGCAACTGCTTCAACCTAGAATTTTTGTTCCAGCCTAGATCCACTCAACATGCTTCTTTCTTTCTCCATTAGAGACCTATTCAACCTTTTAGCAACTCCATTTTATTGTGGAGTGTAAGGTACAATATTATGTCTCTTAATTCCATGATTAACATAGTAGTTGTCAAAATCTACACTACAATATTCACCACCATTGTCTGTTCTTAAACATTTAGTCCTTCTCCAAGTCTAATTTTCAACAAGGTTTTTAAACTCCTTAAACCGACTGAATACTTCTGATTTACTTTTAAGAAGTACACAAAAGCCCTTCTTGAATAATCATCTAAAAAATATACATAGTACTTAGACTTAGACAGAGAAGGAACATCCACTGGACCAAACACATCAGAGTGAACATAATCCAGAATGTTAGAATACTTATGAGAATTGGAATAAAACTGAACACGATTATGTTTTTCATATATGCAGTGTTCGCAGAAATCAAAATCAAAACTACAATCATCAAGACCTTCAACCAGATTCTTATTCTTAAAAGCTTTTAAACCTTTTTCACCTATGTGGCCTAACCTATTATGCGAGAGTATTGTTTTCTCAGCAGGAAGTTTAGCTTCCAATGAATTAGCATTATGCATCATTACAATTGTCTTAATAGACTTTTCAGAGGTTACATTACAACATATAGGTTCAACATTTAACTTATATAGTGTACCAATGTGATCACCCTTTTCCAATACAATGGAACCCCTAGTCATCTTGCAACCACCATATACAAATGTAACTTGTACTCCAGCATCATTAAGTTTACTTACAGAGAGAAGGTTTATTTCCAGACCTGGTATATGAAGAACTCCATTGATCCCCTTTACTCTACCATCTGGGAATTGAATTTTAACCCTACCTCTCCCTACAATCTCCAACATAGAATCACTAGCCAAGTATACCTTTCCACCAGCATAAGGTTCATACTCTGAGAACCACTCCTTGTGGGAGGTCATGTGAAAAGATGTGCCAAAATATACTAACCAGGTGTCATTTGAGGTAGGCACTGCCAAAGCTGCTACAAATACATCCGCATCACTCTGAGAAGATTCGGTGTCAGAATACTTCTTCTTCTTCTTCTTCTCCTTGTAATCCTTTCGGATATGCCCTTTCTGCCCACAGTTCCAACACTTCACCTTAGACTTCTTTCCTAGAGATTTTGATCTCTTGAGACTTGGACATTGACTCCTTTCTGTTTTTCTTGTCTTTGTCCTTCAGTCTGCCTCAGACATAAAGTGCATCTTTTTTCATCTCAGAAGATGTCTTTCTCATTTCTTCTAACAAAAGAGTATTAACCACAATATCCATCTTGAACTGGGTCTTAGTAATACCGATAGCCATCACTAAGTGATCCCAAGAGTCAGGCAATAAACATAACAGTAGCATGCAACGTTCTTCTTCCTGAATGGACACACCAACAAAAGTTAACTGTGCAAGAATCATGTTGAATGCATTCAAGTGGTCCACCAATGGTGTTCCTACATCCATTTTCAAAGAGTACAACTTCTTCCTCAAGAAAAGTTTATTCACCAAGGACTTGCCTTGATAAATATCCCAACTTATTCTAGAGAAGATGTGCAATTTTCTCTTCATGGATGTTTAACAGAACAAAATCAGAAAGACATAATCTGATTAGACCCCTTGCCTTTCGGTCGACTAATTCCCAATCCTATTGCTTCATGCCTATAGGTTTCTGCACAGACATAGCAATCCAAAGGTCTTGGTCGACCAACAAGTCTTCCATCTTGAGTTTCCATAGTTCAAAACTGGAACCATTATATTTCTCCATGTCTATGTGCCCTGAGGTGCTTGCCATCTTAACCTGTAAAACAAACAAGTAGACACTCTATAAGACTCACACTGAAATGTAACTAACACAAAAAACCAACCCTACCCAACAAGGATAACAAAATGGGCCAAGCTCTGATACCACTTGTAAGGAAAGCATAACGTGGAAACGCCTTCCTAATGTCAATTTGTAGGGAAGATCATGCAAGAATGTAGTTTAAAACTTTTACAGAATGTTAAGAATAACATAGACAAAACACATAGAGTCAACACAAAGACAAAACACCAAGAATTACGTGGGAAAACTCTTTCTGGAAAAAATCCACCACCAACAGTTGAAACACTTTATTTCTAGTAAATGAATTTACAATAAAGTTTCAGTCTGCAACTATAGGTATTCATTCTTGAATTATCACGAATTGGACACTACAATCGACATATGATAATCTATCTCATCACCATAGTTATCCAATGGCTTCGTATATAAGAGTCGACAGTTCATCTGAGTGACTACATGAATGGTTTGAAGTCTAACCATCTACGTTGGTTTGCATTCATGAGAAACACAATATCCCACATGCCCCGGGAAGTTGGGTCGGTTCGTATTCATATACACCAACAAGACCATCTTTAGTGTCCAAGTGTTTATCTTTTGGAACCGATATCAACTTGATCGCCGAAGGTGACCTCATCAGGTATCAGTGTAGCAAACAACTAGTTCTCCCGATATCTGTTTATACCCCGATCACCGAAGGCAATTCCATCGGGTCATCAGCAAGACAACCAAATAGCTATCTTGATCATCTGATCTTCCTTGGTCTACTTGATCTCTCTTTTTGTGCTCCACCACATGGCACCCCCTGATTGGCTCTAGGGTCCCTATCCTACCACCTTAGCATGACGTTACTAACCTCTTGGAATGAAGCTCTTCTTTGTCGGGCTCTAAATATTGGTCGCTAAGTCATGGAGGAGAAACTTCGTGCATCTTGCCATAGTGGTATAATGATAATCATCTGATCATCCTGGACTTCCTCATTAGTTAACCCATCTAAGTTTCTCTCTTGCCGGGTCCTAGCATGGTCTCCAAATCATAGAGGATAAACTTCATGCATCTTGCCATAGCGGTATAGCAACAATCATTCGATCATCCTAGACTTGGTCACCTATTAACTCATCTGAGTTGCTCTTTTACTGGGTCCCACCATGGTCACCAAGTCGCAGAGGATAAAATTCATGCATTTTGTGACAAATGGTATAGTGACAATCGTTGATCCACCTTCAACTTCCATGGTCTTTAACACATTTCTTTTTGCACATGCTTTGTCACCAAGGTGCAAAGATTAACTGACAATCATCTTCTCGTCACGGTATAGCGACAACCATTGGATCATCTCAGACTTGATCACCTGTTAATCAATCATAGGAAGAAGATTCCATTGGCCCATCGACAAGAATCACATCGACAACTATTCAAATGGGATAGGTTACTCCAATCAGTCTGAACACAGGTCAAGTTAATTCGAGGTACATATTTCCAACAATTTAAATGTCTAGAGGAGAGGGTTCATTCTTAGATTGAGGGATCTTGTACCCATTGAAGAAGGGTGTAAAGTCTTGTGTACCCCAATTTCTTGCTAGAGAAGCATCATTGATAGGAGATGGTGTTGTTGAAGGAATCATAGTACTAAAGGGGGAAATATATCCCACTTCATGATGAGTGGAATTATAAGGATTGATAGTAGCCTTTACTATGTGAAGTTCATTGTTATATATGAGTTTGATTATGTGATGAAGGGTAGAAGGGACTTCTTTCATAGCATGAATCCATGGTCTACCTAGAAGAAGGTTAGAATTAAGGCAGTTGGGCATGACATAAAATTAATAGGTAATATGACTATACCAAGTGACTCTCTAAGAACATTATCAAATCCATGCACACAAAGAGGATCAATTTCAATAGAAGAATAATGCTAAATTATCTTATCTAATAAGTCAACACAACAAATATTAAGTGTTGACCTATTATAAATTAAATTACCTCTTACCTTTTGTTCATAAATGCAAGGAGTAATCATAAAGGGATCATCTCTATTTTTAGCCTCTACAGAAGGAAATTCATCTTGTGAGAATGTCATATCATTTGGTTTAGAGGAAGGATGAGGAACCACTCATTTTATGGCTTCTTGGATCAACTTATGATGTGAAGGTGAAGTTTGAATCAAGTTCAAAAGGGAAATCTTAGCTAAGATATCATGAAGATTCTCAACAAGATTAGGCTCCCTATCAATATGTTTCTTATAATGAGAGAGGGAAGGAAGGGAGGCAAAAAAAACATTTGGAACTTTATTTTTGGCACAAGCACTAAATGTGTGATTTATTTCATAACCTTACTTTTGTTCTAGTTTCCTTTCCACATCACCTCTTTTGCATATGTATTTTGCAAATTGTAGGGTATTAGGAGGTTTTTTGGGTCTAGGCTTCTCAGAACTAGAAACATGAATGGTATTGACTTGATTGGGTTCTTTGTTTTCTAGGGATACATATTTAGGATGGAGAGCATCAAGGAAATTTCTAATAATTTCATCTTCTTTCTCCAAGGTATCTTTATGGGTAAGATGAGCTTTAAGAGAAGGACAAACATATTGTTGGGTAAAAATTTTGTAAACTGGTGAAGGTTTACAAAATATGAGTTTCACAACAACACATGAGATAATATCTCTCAAGGAAAGATATGATCTCTCCTAATTGTAAGGAAAGGCTCTCCCTTTGTACTCCAATTACTTTTTATTCTATCTACCTACTAACTTTACACTATTCCAGGGTGAAACAACAACTTAGCCCTCTTTTTTCAGAACCAGTTATATCTAATTCTCTTTTAACAACAAATTCCTTAACTAAAACAACTTCAATTTTTGGAGTATTATTAAAACTAATCTAACTAGGAAGTAAAGTATTTTTGAAAGAACAAAGTCTTTTGTTACTTCCTTTTTTTTGAAAATGACTTTGGGATGGATCTTGTGTATACCAAGAACTCAAAGATTCTTTTAAACACCTAAGTGCTATCAACCGATGTAACCCAAATATCAATATATTGCTAGCTCAAAGACTTACAAGTATGTTGAAATTTTTTCTACTCAAGATAATGAACACACCATAGAATTTAATTCATTCCCTCTTAATATAAACTATGGAGATAACTTGTAAAATATGAAAGACTTTAAACAACCATCTCAACCTATTTCCAATCTTTGAATTTTCTAAGTAACACAAAGATTACTTATAAAAACTCAAACAACTTTTCAATATTTAACATCAAGAACTATACTCAACTTTAATCTTTCAAGAAACTATGACATAAGGAAATTTCAAGTACACACAAGATTGATCTCAAAACAAAGTTTGAAAGCCAAACTTGTGTTCTCTTTGATCAAATTGTAAATTTACAAAATGAACATCAAGTCTCACTTTTCTCTTCACTTTGGCAGATTTTTGTTGCATAAATAATGCTGGATAAAGATCCTTATTACAATAATAACCCTCATATATATAGAAGAGGGGTGCAACATAAAAATATAAAACTACAACTAACTAAAAGACTAAGTCAAAGGAAGAGTTCAATTTAACTTAGGAGTTGTGCACCCAACACGTGCACATGAGCATATACAAAATGACACCTGAGGTGTCAATTGACATAACAAAATGCCACTAGGAAAAAACACAAAAATGACTAAGTGTCATCTTCTTCATGTTGAATCTTGTTTTTGGAACTCTTCAAATTTTTGTAAGACATTCTTCATTTGAACTCCATTGGGCCCTTGGGTATGACCAATGATGATCTTGACCTGTGTGATGGAGTCCTTTAGGTCAGTGCAACACTTCTTGTGTTTTTTCAATAGGGGATATAGAAAATCCAAGATGAATTGAAGATCAATAAATCTATCAATTGAGGACAAATAAAAATCATCTCTATCAATTTTAACAATCATGAGTAAGCTAAATTCATGAAATTTTAGAGATTTTATTAACAATTTCTTTCTTCTTGTCAACACATTCTTTCTAGGCTTTCCTTGTGTCCTCGAATAGGTGCTCTACAATATTCATTTGATATTATAGTTTCTCTCATTGCACAACATACATGTGCCAAGAAATAATAACACCATTTTGTATGAGATCTTATGGATCAACATCTTCAAGTTTTATCCATGCTTCAAAGTCCTTCTCTTGTGATTGAAGTTCTTGGGAGAAAGAATGTATGGTGCTATCCACTTCTATCCTTATGAAATCAAGGTTATTAAAAATGGTGAAAGCTAAAATTAGGAGTCATGTTCCTCGACTTAACATCTTGTCCATCCAGTCTCCTACGACTCTACTCTATGAGACTGCTTGCTCTGGTCTTTTCACAACTTGTTCATCTAGTGATGAAGTCACTAGTTTGATAGCTTTTGAGGATTTGGTTACTTTGATGAGTATTGTGGTGAGATTCTCAATTTGTGCCTTGATTTGATCCTTTTTACCCTTATCTTCATCATATCTCAATACTAGAGCCTCTAGAGCTAACTAAGCATCTTGTGCAACATAATCATGAGTTTTCTTTCCTAGCTCAATCCTGTGGATTACATAATTTGATTCCTAGATTTGATCTATATCTTTATTAGGAGGAGTAACAACAACTTTTGCATACTTATTCTTTTCTTTATCCACCTTTACCCTTGACAAGGTTTTAGCTTTCTTGGTAGTCTTGAGTTTGATAGGAACAAGTTGACTAAAATCAAAATCTTCAGGAGACGCCACTTGCTTCTTTCTTTTGGGAGCATTGGAAAATAGCCATGGTGGCAAAGTTGAATCATCATCATCACTTGCTACTACATATTGAGAGAGATTGATTGAATCTTGAATAGTGGTAGTTACAATAGGAGATGTCATAGTGAGAACATTGGTTGGATTTTCAAGGGATGACTCATTAGACCTAGGAATAGTTTTTGTCATGAACTTGTCAAAAACATCCAACATGGTGACAGACACCTCAGATAATGTTGGAAAATAAGAGAAAACATTCTTGATGTTTTCATGGGGAGTATCTAGGGTAGATTCACTAGTATTGGTAGAAGAGAAATAAACAATATTGCTAGGAGAAATCCAAGTGACCATAGGGGGCTCTGATTCAGAAGTAGAAAGAGGGACTTACATCATGGATGATGAAAGGGACAGAAGGGGTAACGACTCATCTTCTTGTGGTAGTCCTTCTTTATCATATTCTTCTTTCTCTTGATCACCATCTTGATCATCTCCTAGCTAGTCAACATCAATAGGCTCTTTAATAAGATTCTCACCTTCCAATTATTCATCTGGTACTTCAGACTCTTGTGTCGCATGAACATTAGATGCTGATGTCTCTCCTTGGGATTTTCCTTTCTTGGTTCGAACTGTGAACTTCAAGTTGGGAACCTTTGTGGGAGTGGAAGGATCCTATTTGTTCTTGGTTTCGATTTCTGACTTCTTTCCAATTGGACTAGTTGTATCATGATCTGAGCTAGAGGAGAAGGGTTTCAATGGAATACCCTTGCTTGAAAGCCAAATGTTTGTATTCACAAAAATACTTTGAAACCTGTCTTTGATTGAAGTGGATTCTTTTTTTGACCATTTCATCAAAGACAAAGAGTAGAGGAGACCTTCTTTTCAACATAGGTAAGATCCAAGACATTACCAACCTCTTCTAGATCATCTGGGATGCTAGAAAGGTTGTAATACTAGATATGATCAACTATCAACTGACAATAATCAAGTTTTTTGATGTCATGCTCGGTTCTTTAATCAACCCAAACATCTTCAATATAGTGAACATAAATAAAAGATTTTTTCAACTTATTTCTGATTCCCCTATAGTTGAAGTCTTTCCTTGCCTTGAAGAGCCTCATGGTTACTCTTCTTATCTCTTCCTCCATTGCTTTGGCTTTGAAGATTGAGTTTCTAGAATATCTACCAATGGTCAAAGTAAAATTCAAACTTGTTTTATCAGAACTTGATTGGGCCTCATGGACTACTATTGACTGACAAGCCAACTCCATCGAAACAATTTTGTTTGATGGGTACCTCAGGAGCATAAATGGCTCACCATTGAAGCATCCAACCCTAAGATATGTGAAAGTTTGAAATTGCAAGAACATGCATCCATATTCATTTACTACCTCCCAAGCATGGTTTGATACTCTTCTATTGTATAAATTCTTATTTAACATACACATATGATATCCAAAGAAATCATCATTCACTCTTTATAGATTATTGAAACTATTCTTTGATACCAACTAGGAGTAGTACTCATGCTCAACAACTTGCCTTATAAAACATATTCTAGACAATCCCAATAAATGTCTCATTGAAGCTACCATATACACCAAGTAAGAGGTCAAGTAGAACTTAAGAGTGGTAGGCACCTTGGTAAACTGCTCACAAATTGTGTCACTAATTTATTTTCCCTAGATTATATTCTCCTTATTTTGTTTGATAATATGGATATATTGATACATCCATTTATAGTAGGTTTTATAAGGGAGAAGACCTTTGACCCTACTCAGGAGAGATATCAAATCATTAAATTCTTTAATTAATTCACATCTAGGAAGAGTTTCCAACCATCTAGATTGGAAGGCCTCGAGGTCTTCAACTAGTTATCATTCATGTTCCTCGTATATTTGTCAAAATTTCTATCATAGTAGGCCTAAGCTGATTTCATTGTGATGTCTAAGTATTTTTCAATGCTAGGACACTAAAAGATAGTGTCGAAGAAGTCCTCATCTAGCTTGATCAACTTCTTACCAGTTTCATCTCTTACACTTTTGCTAGATGGATCGAAGTGACTCACAATTTCCATGACGAACTCAAGGTCTTGAGCAAACATAGGAAAAGCCACCACTAGATGGATTCCACCATTAATGATAAATTCCATTTTTCTATATGAAGAAGGTTTCTCAACCATCTTTAGAAATTTAATTAGGTCAACATGACCTATTTATATATCCCTTATGTGATCTATATTTGATGAAATTGAAGAAGGAATGAAGATTAGATGGGGGTCTTTCTTTTTGAACTTCATTGCCTTCTTGCTAGAAGAATCTTCTATCATTTGTACAATGGCAATAATGTGACAAGAAAAATCATCATTACTAGAGAAGTGTAATTGATCAACCAGTTTGTCCATTTTGAGATAAACAATCTTCTAAAATGATGCATTTGAGGCCATTAGGGTTTCCTAAAACCCATAGTGTCTTATTAGTTTAGTGGTAAATCAGGCTTATGAACCCCATTTACTTGTATGCAATTAGTGTAATTTGGGTTTATAAGCCCGAAATACACTTATGACAAAGTGTGGTCAACAGGTGTAATTTGAGTTCATAACCCCAAATTATACTTATGGAAATGCAAAAATAGGTGTAATTTGAGCTTATAAGTCCAAATTACACTTATTGGGAAAAAAATAAAAAATACGTGTTATTTGGACTTATAAGTTCGATTTACATCTAAAAGGAAAGGACAAAGTGTAAGGCGAGTTTATATCCCCATCATACACCTTTGAAAGCAAAGAACTCAATATAAGAAGTACAAGGTGTAAGGCGAGGTTACAAACCCACCATACACCAAAAAGAACAACTCAAAATAAACTCAGTGTAGGGCGGGTTTGTAAACCTGCCATACACTTTGGATGGAATATGAGATATTGGTACTTGGTGGGGTCATGGATCTGCCATGCATCAAGATTTGGTGCATGGTGGGTCTATGGCCCTGCCAAACACCACCTTCTAGAAAAGGAAACAATGAAGGGATAACACAAGATAAACACGATGCAAGGCAAGGTCGTAAACCCACCATGCACCATTGCAATATGTTGTACGACCTGTCATGCACCATGAAGACAGGTAATAATGTACATGTGTGGGTGTGTGGTTGGGTGATAGTCCCACCACACACCAAAGGGTTGGGTAATAAGAGAAAGTACATGGTGAGGTCGTAGACCTATCATGCACCAGGCAACATGATACGATGTATGGCGGGCCTACGGCCCTGTCCTACACCATCATATGCAAAGAAATGGCTAAGGTGAAATAAGGGTTGGTGAAACCTGAACTTCACCATAACTTGGTGTATCGGGTTCACAAACTCGTATTACACCAAAGATTGGGGAAAGTAAGAAATACTACTATAAGCAAAAAATTGATAAAAGATGGGTGTCACCATTGCATGAATAGGCTCAAAACACACCAAAATAAAAAGAATTTTAAAACCCTTAATAGATAAAACTATGAAGAACAAAAGGGAGAATTAGATAATCATACCCGAAAATAATGGAATGCTGAGAGAAAAATCTGAGCAAAATCTCCTCCTCCCATGACTTTTGATCAATTATGAAATGGAAAATAAAGATAGAAATGCAAGGAGAAAGGATTAAAAACCATGAAATATAATCCCAATTTATTTGAACAAAGGGGTAATTAATAACTCCAGGTGCCATAAAGAGGTGCAAATCAGGTTTATAAACCTGATTTACACTTTCCAAGGTAAAATGGAGGTGTAAATCAGGTATATGAACCCGATTGACACCTAAAACTCACACTTAGTGAGAAATGGGAAAAAAACCAAGGGCAATAATGCGCTTGAGATGACAATGTTGAAAGGTAGTGATAATGTCACCTTCTTGCACCAAATGATCCTCATGGGGGAGGTACATTTTACGAGAAAGATGAACATCATTCTTCAAAGATTCATGCTTAGGAAGGAGATCTTTGAAAGAAGTGTTCATAACCCCTTCTTTCACTAATGTGCCCTCATTGGTAAGACAAAATTTGGGAGAGGATAAATAAATGTCCATCAACACTTTTTTCTCTAGGAGAGGTACAATGTATGGAAGGTAAGGTAGCATTAAGGAAGGTGTTTATTATATCACCCTCTTCCTCTAAGATACTCTCATTGGAGAGGCACATTTTAAGAGAAATATCAACATCATTCTTTAAATCTTCATCCTTAGAAGGGAGAGTTTTGAAATAAATGTTAATGATTCCTTTTGGCTCTAAAATTTCCTCATGATTAGGTGAGTCCTTAGGAGAGGGGTAGAGTGAAACAAGGGAGACCAATCCATTATCACATCTATGAAATAAATGCATCATGAAAACAAAATGACAACAATTTTCTTTTTTCAATGATCACATATGCAAAATACATGATAAAAAGAGAGCATTATGAAATTTTTATGATGTTTTCACAAATGCAAGTGCATTAAGAATTATTTAATGCATCTAAATATGAACATAACATGTCATAACAATCAGATCCAAAAATGAAAATTACAAATTATGCAACCCACAAACCAAATTAACCAAAAAAATTAGCGTTTTTATGATTTAAACCTCTAAATTTATGCAATTTGATTAAAATAAGCATTGTGAGTAAAAGATTGGAATTTATAATGTTCCTAAATTAGATATGAAATAATTACTCCAAATAAGACAACTCACAAGATCAATTTTAGAGTTAAAAATTAGGTTTTTTTGTGAATTTAATCTCTAATTTTTTTAAATTTAATTGAAAATTAAAATTATAAATGTAAATTTGAATTTTAAATTGCATAAACACTTAGATTTGAGAACATAAACCGGAAATAAGGGTGCAAGGAGTCAAGTTCACTAAAATGTAATGGTAAAAATTAGGGTTTCCACCATTAGATGTAGTAAAACTACTAATTTTTCTTGGGGACCATTGCATTAGGGAAAAGATAGGAATTAGATAGATATATAGATTCTGATCTAATTCTAAAGGGGTTTTAAGTGTGCCTCTTCTTTCCCTTAAGTTGAATTGAATTGTTGAAGATGTTTAAATTAGGGTAAATGTGTTAAAGTAAAAGCAGATGAACAATGAGCTATAGTCGTCAGATCAAACCACAAACCTAGATCTAAAGAATATGTGTATTTGGACCTGTTACCAAAAGGAGCTACTGATTTGTCAAGACCATAGTGATGATCACCCTAGTCCTCTGCACTTTTCACACTCCAATGAGGGATCATTTCGTTAAATAAAGCCAATTTTGAAAATCAAAGCTTCGTACCTATTCTTACACACACTAGAGAAGGGAAATTGGTTGGGAATAAGGGTTTGCCTAAGTCAAACACCAGTTTAGGAATTAAACTTGAATGAAATGTTGCAAATACTAAAATAAACAATCGAAAGATATAGCTTAGATCTGCAATGTTTGATAATGATGCTTTGCTTCTTGAATGTAATCACTTATGTTGTATGAAATGGCATGAACATGACAAAACCCTAATCACACACACATTCTTGCATATGAATGATGTAATTTTCTCCATAATAATTGAATCAAGGAAATACAACCTTGAAGATCTTTGAAAATGCTTGATGAAATCTTCACAGATGTCTTAGGTTGAATGTAGATGAATACTTATGATGCTTGGAGTCTTAGATTCAAAATGAGTTTAGAAGGATTCCTTATATAGGGATTTCATAATTGAAATCACCTTGAGTTTGACTTAGAATCAATATATTTGTACACAGAGCTAAATTTAAATAGGATAAGACCACCCAATCATCCTCTCAAAATTCAGAGAAAATAGTAGGACTAGACCGATGAGTGCTCTAGGCCTGACCACTTGTTTTTGAATTTCTAGGGATGCAAGCTATCATGATTCTAATGCTAAATCCAACTTGGTGGCTTAACCCATGATGTGTAGATATGGAAATTATGCTTTTAGAGTTGAAATTAGGGTAGTATTAAGGAAAAATCATGATATAATGATAAAGGGCACACCTAGAATTAAGGGCCCAAATAAGAGTGTGACGATGTAATAAAGTGAAATAAGACCCATAATATTGAATTAAATATTAATTAATTAAAATAAAGGTCCTATAATGCATAGAGGAAAGGGAAATACTAAAATAGGTGCTAGGAGAGTGTGATAGTGGACACACTAATAAAGGGTGTACAATTTACGATGCTACACCAACAAACCCTTTTTGAAAACCTTGATTTAGTAGATACTTATCTAACCTTACATACAAAGCTCTAGGAGTTTGCTTCAATCCATATAATGCCTTCTTCATTCTGCAAACAACATCCAGATCATCTGATAACTTGAATCATTCTTATTGTTCAATGTAGACTTCTTCTTTGATCTATCCATTTTGAAATGCTGACTTCACATCCATTTGATAGACTTTGAAATCCTTATATACTGCAAAAGCCAAAAACATCCTAATAGCCTCCATTCTAGCAATAGGAGCATATGTCTCTTCAAAATCTATCTCTTCAACTTTTGCATACCAATCTTGCTTTGTATCTTACAACTTGACCATTTTCATCCAGCTTATTTCGGAAGACGTACTTTATTCCAATAACATTCTTATCCGTTAGTCTAGATACCAGTTCCCAAGTCCTATTTTTCTCAATTTGATTTAGCTCTTCCTTCATTGCTTTCATCCAATTCTAATCTTTGCAGGCTTCTTCAACTATTTTAGGTTTAAACTCAAAAAGTAAACACATAAGAACTCATTCTTTAGAAAATTTTCTTCTTGTAATGACTCCTTTGTTCTTGTCTCCTATAATTTAATCATCAAAATGATTTTTTTGCACATACCTCAAGGTTTTTGATATAGTTGTTGGAGCAACTTGAGTTTCTTTCTACTTGTCTTCATCTTTATTCTTTTCTTCTTCATCATCAGATTCATACCCTGCTTGAATACCTGTTTCCTTTGAAATATTCTCAATAACCTTCACATTAAAAATTTAAATGATTTTATTCAACCTCTTGTTGTAATATCTACAAGCCTCTCTTTGTAGAATAACCAAAAAATATACCTTCATTTTCTCTGCTACCAAACTTTCCAAGATTTCCTTCATCTCTCTAAATATCTAGCATCTAATTTCAAAAAATTTCATATACTTCATAGATGGGATCCTTCCATACCATAATTCATATGATGTCTTCCCAAACTTATTCCTGAATAGAACTCTATTAAGAGTATACACAATTGTGTGTATATCTTCTCTCCAATAAATTTCTGGTAGATTTTCTTCTTTGATCATAGTTCTTGCTGCCTCTTGAATAGTCTTGTTCATCCCTTGAATTATGCCATTCTATTGAGGTGTCCTCGGAGCTGATAAATATCTTCTAATTCCATATCTCTCATAGAATGCATCAAATTCATCAGAAATATATTCTCCTCCTCTATTAGATCATAGACACTTAATCCTTCTATCAACTTCATTCTCAACTCTAGCTTTAAATATCTTGAATTTTTTTAATGCTTCTGATTTCTCTCTTAGAAATGAAACCCAAGTCATTCTAGAATGATCATCAATTAAGAGCATGAAATACTTCTCTTTCAAAACTCCTTGTTCTGGTTGGATTGCATAGGTCTATGTCTATCAGATCTAGCAATTTGGTAGAAGATTGTTTCTTTCCTTTGAATTTTCCTTTTGTCTACTTTTGCACCTAACATTATTTACAAATAATGTTATTTGGTTTAGTTAGTCTTGGTATATCTCTCAAAACCTTTATCATACTAATATTCACTAAATTGTCAAAATTGATATAACACATCCTTTGGTGCCATAGCCATCTTTCATTGATCTATGATAATACGCAATGTCCTATAGCAACTTCTAATTGATACATGTTTTGACCTGTCTTTTTCCCTGCAACAATAATAATTCTGAATCTCATAACCACCATCCTGAAAGATAACATTGTAACCATTTTTGAACATTTGTCCAACACTCAAGAGATCATGATGTAGTCCTTTCACATAGTAAACATTGCCAGTGTTATACTTTCCATCAAAGTTAATAGAACCAATTCAAATAATTTGAGTAGTTTGATCATCTCCAAATCTAATAGAACCATCGTCGTATTTTTCAAGCTTTACAAACTTACTTTTATCACCAATCATATGATTTGAACAACCATTATCAATGAGCCATTCATTTCTATCTCTCCTAATATGCAATGTTGAAGCAAAAATCTCAACAATCTTAGAATTATTAGATTTAGGTCCATCTTCTCCTACTAAGAGTAAATAATCACCATCCTCATAATCTGACTCATCATCTAAAATAGAAACATCATCTCTAACATAGTAGGCTTTCTTATTGAATTTTTCTTTGTTTTCCTTAAACCTCTATTTTGATCTTCTTTCTAGGAATGTAGATGCATAATGACTATTGGAATCAGGGATCACTAAGAGGGTGGGGGGGGTGAATCAGTGATCTACCAGTTAGCAAATTTTCAAACTTAACTTTAAACCACCAAATGCAAACACTTAAAACTGAAATGTAGAAACCTGAAACAACCAATCACAAGATCATAACACCAATATTTTTATGTGGAAACCCAAATGGGAGAAACCACGGTGGGATTTGAACCCACAATATTATTCCACTATGGCTAGTAGCAAAACAATATTACAAAATAGGAATGCATAGCCATTTAGGCACACTGTCGAGAGCTCACTGCTCAATTACAATAACTTGGAAGGCTACAACCCTTAGGGAAGTCTCACTGACTTAAAAATTTGTTACAGTGATGAATTACAATGTATGAATTTAGAAATAACATCTACTATGCTATGATGAGTTCTGGTTAAGTGCAAAAACACTGACTGGATCACCTTCTCTGTTTTACCCTGTACATTGGCTCAATCAGCTACCAGATCAAAAATGTGCATGTGAAACTGTGCCAAAATAGATTCTCGATCACCTCTCACTCGCATACAATTGCACCCTATACCAAAAATATCACCCATACCAAACTTATATACCAACAACCACAAAATAGGTCATTTACCATGTCGGCCTTAATATGTAACATGTAGTCACATGTCGGCTTGATCGGATCCAAAAAGATAAATGCGGATCACCAAAACAACAACAAAATGATATGTCTAAGTCGACCCAATCAATAAGAACATGATTCAATGCATGACAATCACCGGAAAGCTTCCAAACCCAAAAATGCTCTATCCTTCCTGAAATAGTGGTTAATGCCTACTTCCAGATAAGAGGAATTATGACTGTCGGACCGGATCTTAATGAAGCATTTCCATCAATGACAACCCTAAACCAATAATCATCTATCAGAAACCACCAGAAATCACCGAAAACCACCGAATGAGTGTCAATTGCCAACAATCTCCCCCTTTGGCATTGATGGAAACACTCGCAAAAAATGACTAAGTGTTGAGCACTATACATTGGTTCAAAAGGATCAAAAAAATTTCTAATACTCCCCCTTAGACAAATAATTCCACTCTCCAATATTGTACATTTTTCACCATTCCTCTCCTCCTTTGATAGCAATTCCAAAGATGGGGTGTTGTCCAAAATTTATATACATATGACAAACCCTTTACAAATACTTGAAGAGGTCAGCATAAACAGTCTTCAAAAATCCTATGTGAGTATCCCACCCACTCGTCAAGTTGTCCAAAATTATGATTAATACACTGAATACTATAGCATGAATCTCTAACTCTCTTAAATATAATGATATAGTCCACCTTATTACTTAGTATAGTGTCCAACAAGTGGCAATCAAGTTCTGGAGTTCACCTACTTTTCTCAAAATTTTCTCCTAATCCTTTTGAAGGCTTGAGATCTGATCATGTAGGGCTATAATTTGTCCTTCAACACTTCTGCTTAGAGTTGCATTAGGATCAAAGGACTAAGAAATGCCATCAAGCTTACCCTAGCAAACACCTATATGCTTATCAATATCTACAGTGAACTTAGGCAAAATGAGACAAGATTTATACAATTTACCGTCTTTTGACAATGTGTCAGAAATAATATGCAACCTCTTATTTTATCTCACTCTATCATCTTCAATCATTTTCTGGAATGTTTGTTTCCTAACATCCTTGAGCTTATCCAAAACTTTATGTGCAAAAGTCTTCTCCAAAGAATCAAAACTAGTGTTTACACTGTTAATTAACTGTAACAAATTACCAGAGAGGTTGTTATTTGAATCTATTTGTACATTAGGGGCCACATTTTGGAAAAAATCTATAGACATCAAAATTAGCTTTTTATCTTCAATCTCTGATTTCACTAGATCTTGGCTGGCTTGGACTTGCATAGAGCCTACAAGTATAAGATTTTTAGTAGGAGAAATCTTCCCAAGATCAACATAATGATCAATATTAATGGGAATTTGAGGCGAGGTCCCTTTAACTGAAGGAGTGACAATTGTCGGATCAACTATACTTTTGCCTTTGTCAACCTCAACAACCTTAGCCACTATTGTCTCAACATCCTTCTTCTCTCCCTTATCCCCTTTATCTATTGCACCAGTGTTGTCACTTGGTGCAGTAACAACCTGTTGGATCTTAGAGACTACTGAGCTATCCACCACCAAAGGAACATCACTAGTCTCAGGATCAAGTGTGGTATAACCTTGGTCTTCTGATTGAGTTTCAACCTTCTGACTTCCAGAAACACCCTTTCAAGTCAGTTGAGGATAATCTGGAAAGTGCATTTTCATCAATTCCCTATGGAGTGATTCATAACAAAGATATCAGGGCTTACAGTCACTATGACCTTGACGATCTTGGAAATGTGGATACAACAAGAATTTGGCTGACGGTTTGGGCAATCTGAAATCTAAGTTCAAAGTGATTTAGGATAAGGGTTTCTCATAGTTCATGCATTTTTTCGTTGTTTGATGAGGAAGTGGATCCATTAGATTCTTATCCATGTTCATGATGAGTTCATATAGCTTAACAAACCACACAAGATCACCAAGCAGGCGACCCATGTTGTGACAAGCCTAGCTGAAACTAGTGATGTGCCCAGTCTGAGGAAAGTATCAAATAAAATGGTGATTTCCACCACTAACTCAAAATTTGATAGCAGAGCAATGACTATTAATGACATTCTGGAGAATAATTTAAAATTTTCCCCAATGATAGTTGATTATAAGGTTTACCAATCTAGTAGGTACAACTCTATGTCCGGTAATGCCATATACTCTGCATAACAAATTCTTAAGGATGATAAAAAGTATGATATGTGCACTACACTTTTGAATAAGTTTTTGAGAAATCTAAAGAAGATCAAATAGGACAAAAAGCACACATTTAAATATGGTACACATCTTATTTTCTTGGCTTTGTACCTCATGAATGAGATACCTAGTATAAAAGGAAAGGTCTAATGGGCCTATGACAAACCAGTGGCCATGTAGATCAAAGAAGGATTATAGGTAGTTGGAGATGCAAAAATGATGATATTTTCTCTCTAGGGTTATTTCAAAACCCTCCAAGATGCAATGAAGAGTAGGGAAAGGATCCTTATGGAGGTTGTTGAAAAATATGAGCAAACCATTGGCTTCATGTTCGACAAGGGTCAGTTCCTAATGGAAGTAGTGGAACCTAGGATTGTATGGATCATGACCATAGGGTATGAAGTTGACTCTATTACTCTTGAGGCATATGCCCAAAACCTTTTGAGTCAATCGATGGATCCCAAGGAAGGGAGATTTGGGACTTATAAAGAAAAGGATCTCGGTCTACACATGTAATCCACTGTACCTTCTAGGAAAAGAAAAGTTAATAAGATGGATGAGGAAGTGGAAGTTCAGATGAGTTTCACCAGTGAGGAAGTAAGGAAAGCAAGTGAAAGTTATGCATATAAAGAGACTAAGACTACTCATGCTCTGGTAGCCTAACCTGCAAAACTTATCCCATCTAGGAAAGGTGTTTCTAGAAGTCAGAAGGTTGAAACTCAACTGAAAGGCCAAGGTAATACCACACTTGATGCTGAGACCGGTGATATTCCTCCAGTGGTGGATAACTCTGTAGCCCCTAAGATCCGACAAGTTGATACTACACCAAGTGCAAACACCAGTGCACCAGATAAAGGGGATAAGGGAGAGAAGAAGGATGCTGAGACAACAGAGGCTAAGGTTACTAAGGTTGACAAAGGCAAAAGTATAGGTGATCCGATCACTGAGAGGGGGGGTGAATCAATGATCTACCGGTTAGCAGATTTTCAAACTTAACTGTAAACCACCAGATGCAAACACTTAACACTGAAATACAGAAACATGAAACAAACAACCACAAGATCATAACAGTGGTATTTTTACATGGACACCCAAATGGGAAAAACCACGGTGGGATTTGAACCCACAATATTATTCCACTATGGCCAATAGCAAAATAATATTACAAAATGGGAATGCACATGCATTCAGACACGCTCCCTAGAGATTACTACTCAATTACAATAATCTGAAAGGATACAACCCTCAAGGAAGTCTCACCAACTTATAAATTTGTTAAAATGATGAATTACAATGTATGAACTCAGAAATAACATCTACTATGCCTGGATGAGTTTTGATTAAGTGCAAAAAAACTGATTGAATCACCTTCTTTGTTCTGCCCTATACATTGTCTTAGTTAGCTATTGGATCAAGAATGTGCATGTGAAACTGTGCCAAAATTTATTCTCGATACCTCTCGCTCGCATACAGTAACAACCTCTACCAAAAAGATCACCCATACCAAACTTATATACCGACAACCACAAAATAGGTCATTTACCATGTGGGCCTTAAGATGTAACATGTAGTCACATGTTGGCTTGACTGAATCCAAAAAGATAAATGTGGGTCACCAAAACAACAACAAAATGATGTCTAAGTCGTCCCAATCAACAAGAACATGATTCAATGCACCACAATCACTGAAAAGCTTCTAGACCCAAAAATGCTCTATTCTTCCTGAAATACCAGTTAACACGCTACTAGTTAACACCTACTTCTAGATAAGAGAAATTATGACCGTGCGGAATAGATCTTCATGAAGAGTTTCCATCAATTACAACCCTAAACTAATAACCATCCACCAGAAACCACTAGAAATCACCAGAGACCACCTGATGAGTGTCAATTGCCAACAATGGCCAATCTTTCCACACATAAAAATATTTAAGGGGTAACATACCTTTATATTTGCCAGTTCCTCTCTTCATCTTTCTCAAAAAGTTTTCTTGCATTTCACCCAATCTCTCCTTATCATCTGAATCTTTATCTACAACTTTTGATGTTTTAATGATTGTTTTTTATTTTGTTGTGTTTTTGCCAAACTTCCTCATCTCAAATGTAGTCAAGGTGCCAAACAACTGTTATCTAGTGAATTTTGATAGATCACAGGTTTCCTCAATAGCTAAAATCTTGTTAGTATAACACTCTAGTAAAGTCCTCATAATCTTATGTATCACATCCTTGTCATCTAAAACACCACCAAGATATCTGATCTCATTTACAACACTGTCAACCTTCTCAAAATAGCTTGCAACTCCTTCACCTTCTTCCATTTGCAAGTTTTCATGTGTGCCTTTAGCAGTTGGCATCTTAGATAGCTTGACTCTTTCATTTCCTTTATAGATACTTTTCAATCTTTCCCACACTTCATAAGTAGTATCAAATGAAACAACCTTCACCAATTTAGTTTTAGATAAAGCGCTAGAGATAGCATACCTTGCTTGCTCATTTTTTTCATAGGCTTCAATCTCATCTGATCTAGTAGGTCCATTTTCCGATAGAAAATACTCGATCTCCATTTATTTACAAGTCTTGTAACTCAGAGAGATCAAATAATCTCACATATTTACTCTCTAAAAACTATAGTCGGATCCTTCAAAGTTAGGAATAGTCAATTTATGTGCAAAATCAGATCTCCTCGAGTAGTTAAAATCACTTTCTAGGAACCAAAGCTTTGATACCAATTTCTAAATATTCTGGACAACTAAGAGGGGGTGAATTAGTTTATATTAAAATTATATTCCTTTTCCCACAAAAATAGATCTGGTACATATTAAACTTAGATTACTTAACCATGAACAAATATGAACATGAAAGAACACACACATAAAATGTAGTGCCTCTCCCTGATTCATCTTGTCTTTTGTGCATCAATAGACCATATTGATATAGCTTAGTCTACTTTATGATGATTTGATGGTATCTTACCTTGTACTAATCCTAATTCATGATTATATTGGATATGATAGTGATTATGATAGTGCTTGGTAGTTGTGATTGTATTCTACTACATTTGTGATAGGGATGATGTCATACCACTCATTCATGAGCATGATATGACATTGTGATTCCCCTTCACTTATCTGTTTATTTCATGATATATGTTATTGTATATGTTGTGTGTGAATTGGTGGTGACAAGTTTGCAAGTACCAATCATCGACTCCACCTGGCTTCACAGGTTTGAACGTGTCTTCATCCCAATGGCAAGTTGATTAGAGGTAACATGAAATCCCATTCTACACTCTAGGTTTAAGTTGGTATCTTGTCAGTCTTAGTTTTGTGTTTAGAGTCGTCATGTGATATTTTGTGTTACCCTATGTTGAGTTGTCTTGAGAAGTTGTGATTATTAGTTAATTAAATTACTAATTAATTAATTGACTCATAGTTTATAATAATAAATTAAGTTAATATTTGATATTAATATTTAATATTAATGTGATATTATTATTATGGATTATTTATTAATCAATTAATATGTATTTATTTATTTATTAAGTTGTGGCTTTAATATTTATTTGGGGGTCCTATGGTTTAATTATATGATTGGGCCTTTATAATTTATTATGCATTGGTTTATTTAATTAATTGGTTGATTATCCTATTATTTCCTTTTTTACCCTTTGGGTTATTAAATTAATTATTCTACCTACCCTATTTTACCATTGGATGAGAATATTGGGTGAGTTAATTAAATAATATTTTATATTCTTACCTTGGTAGTTGCATAGGGGTTGGTATGAAATATATTTTAATTTATTATTTTTATTGGCCTACCTATTCTATAGTTTGGATTTTATTTTCTATATATTGAGCTTCTTGAGCATTGTCGGGGGTTGGCATTCTCTGTAATTTTTTTTGGATTTTGTTGTGAAGCTTGGCTTGGCTGGATTTTGATTTGGAATTTCACTTTATCGAATTCCTTTGCCATCACATCTATACTTCCAGGTTGGATCTTTATTCCTCTTTGCAATTTTGATTTTGGAAAAGATAGTCTACTCTATGCCTACACAAAATAATTGTTTGTGGGCTAGGAAAGTTGATAAAGTTGTGAAATTATTTATGTAGTTTAAGAAATATATTTATATTTTACATTGGGGGTTGTTGTTGGATTGGTTATATTTTTTTATTGTCTTATGTGCCCTTTGTTTTTTTTCTTTGTGCTGGATGTTGTTCCCTATGTCTTGTTGAGATGTTGTGTTAGGCCTCGCACCATGCCACTTATTGGTCTTTTGACATATATTTTGATAGTATTGTTGGTTGATATGATTTGGACTTTTTTATGTATCTTTCGTATATTTCTGGGCCTCATTGTAGTTTTCCATTTCTATTTTTTTTTAGTACTAGAGCTTATGCGTTGAACTTCTTGTCGAAAGTGCTAAACCTATAGATAAATGCACTATTTTGATAAATGAGTTAAACCCTTGTTTCAAGGTTCTATTGATTTGCATGTATGCACTGACTAGCACTTCATAAGCACTAAAACTTTGCCTAAATGCACTAATTTAACTGGTAAAGGCACTGTAGGGTATCTCATATGCGCTAAACTATAGATTAAATGTGCTAAACTATTATATGAAAGCATTGCTATGGTTTATGTATGCGTTACTACACTGGGCATATGCACTAATCTACTTTTTTTTTTTTGAGATAGTTATTGGATTTCTAGGTTATTTCTAATTTTTCTGATTGGATCTAGAGGTTGTCCTATGAGGTATCTGAGTTCTTGAAGTTGTCCCAAGAACAACATTGACTTTAATTGATGATCTATGTTATTTTGGTTGGGAGCAAGATGTTGTGCCTTGCTATTATTTATCTAGCCTCATGTTGGTTGTATTATTAATATCATAGATTTGATTGCATACTACCTATGAGGTTTCCATGTTGATATATGTCTCTTGATTATCATTGTTGATTTACCTTGGATAATATAGTTTTTATTGTTGGAGCCCTTGGTCATGTTATACTATATTATGTATATGTTGTACCCTAAGGTCTAGGTGTATGCTAAGGTGATTGGGCTTCCATGTAGTTTCCCTTCTAGACTTAAATTTTTATTTATGCATCGACGGACTTATTTAGACATGTGGTTGATATTTTGATGATTACTCGTGACTTTATTTCTATCTCGGATGATATTGTTGATGCTAGATACTTTGTGTTGACCTATGGTATTTTATGATTCATGTAGATGATTGAAACATTTTACACTATATTGATGATGGACCTATATTTGATGGTTTATATGTGCTCATTATTCATGATGGATCATATTGCTTATGGGATTTTGATGATGTTGACCCTATTCTATGATTATGATGCTTGAGTTGATGTAATGGTGTTTGTGAGTGTCTTCTAGTATCTTTGTGATTAGAGAAGATGTTGTACCACTCATTGCAAGCACAATATGATGTTGTGATTCTCTATCACTTGCTTGATCATTTGTGATGTATATGTGTTGTATATATGTTGTATTGTGTTTTGTGGTGGATGCAAGAGGGCAGGTACTAAACATCGACTCCACATGATGTCACAAGTTTGAGCGTGTCTTTATCCCAATGGCAAGTTGTTGGAGATGGCATGTGTTTCCCTCACACACTCTACGCTTAAGTTGTCGTCTTGTCAGTTGAGTCATGTTAGAATTGTCTTGTGGCGCATTGTGATCGATAGGACCCTTGTCATGTGGTCTTGTGAGTATGATTGTTTAATTAAATTAATAATTAATTTTATTGTATAATTTAGTATGTGGCTAGGTTAAGATATAAATATTATTTGAAGATTTTTTATTTATCTTATGTTTATTTTATTCTCTTTATTTAATTTCGATGATTTATTGATTTATTGTTCAAATGGTTATTTATTAATTTTTTATTGTTTATAAATGTCTCCTTATGTTGGTTTGATTTTATATTTATTTGGATCTTATGGGAAGTAGCTTTGATTTATTTAATTTGTTTATTTATTAATTGGTTTTGATTTATTAACTATTATTTATTACTTATTTTATTGTACCTTTGGGATTTGTTATTGTTTATTATTTATTAATATTATTTATTTAATTGTTGTTATTAAAATTTATTTATGTTGTTAGTTCAAAGGCTTTAATAATTAATTTGGGTAAATAATTAACATTACCCATGGTTTATTATTTATCTATTGGTTTTTTATTCATTATTCCATTAATTTGTTTTTACCCTTCTTGATTAATTAAATATTATAAAATCTACCTACCCCACCTTGCTATTGGATGAAGTAATTGGGGTGAGTAAATAATATATTTTTATATTTGGGGAGGGGGAGTGGGGGGCAGTAAGTATGAAATATAGTTTTTAGGAATATTTCTATTGGCTAATGGTTTATATAGTTTTTGTTTTTATTTTTATAAATTTGGTTGCATGTGCATTCATGAGGGTTGGTTGGTTGGCTTCCTAGAGATTGCTTTGAGTTGTCAGGAGGATTCTTGATTGGGTTTTGATTTTGGATTGGCATTTTGGAGCTTGTTGGTATTGGAGTTTCTCTTCATCAGATTTCTTTTGCCTTTGCTTCAATTTTTCAAGTCATTTTTTGGATACCTTATTCTCAATTTTGATTAAAAAAGATTGTTTTCCAATGCCTGTAAGTGTTGTTGGCATTTGTGCTATGTATGTTGACATGATGATATTATGTTGTCATTGATGTCGATATGATTGAAGAGTGAACCGATAATATGCTAAAATGTGAACCGATACAATGTGGTGAATCAGTATATGATAAAGAAGTGAACAGGTATATTGAAGCCAAATAGTTAGCAAAGTGAACTGGTATATTGAGCAATAGGTGAAGTGGTATGTTTGTCCAAAGAGAACCGGTATGATGAAATGTGAACTGGCATATGGAATGTTCTCTATGAGGACTGAACATGATATGACTACTGGTTGGTAGTCTTAGCTTAAGGGTTTCTGGTTGAAGTGTTCAAAGCCTGTGACTCAACTGATGACATTGTGTGATGAGTTAGTATTGTAATGAAGATCTGATCATGTTGCCACGTCAACTTGAGCACGTGAAGGATCTTGCCTGAAGGAGATTGATCCTATCTACCTCAGGAATGTGTGAAGTCCCTGTAAATGGTGGAGAATGTGTGATGGGTTACAAGCCACCATGAAAATGGTGAAGAATGAATGATGGAGAATGTCTTGAGATAAGTTCAAGACTTTTGTATTCAAATGCAAAGTGTTCAATGGCCAGGATTGAACCGCCTGAATTTCTTAACCTAAATGTTTAGGGCTTAGGGTTTATGCCATCGACCTATTTGTTTCCTATAAGGTCAATGTTGTGTTTCTTTCTGAAGTTGTTGGAAAATGGTGTGTGTGTATCCAAGTGAAGAGATACATGATTCTTGCCAGACCAGATGAGATAAGAGGATTGAATCCTGCATTGTGTGTGTGCAGAAGGAAGGAACTTAAGCGGATCTGCATTAGGCATTGAGTGCTACTATAAGATCATTGTAATACCTGTTGATCTTTAACCACTTCAACAGTTGGAAAATCCCTTAACCGGGTAGCTTTAATCAGCTTGCTATAAATCCTTTAACCAGGTGACTCAAACTCATTGAGTTCTTGAAATCCTCTAACAAGGTAACCTCTAACAAGGTTTAACCCTTAACCGGGTATTTAACCATCCATTAATCGGGTGATCTCTAACAGGATCGGTTCCTAGCAGAACCTGTTGTAACAGTCTCTAACTAGACTAGGCTCCTAATAAAGTGGACTTCTAAAGAGTTCAAAAGTATCTTGTGGTATTCATCCCCACCATGGTTTTTCCTAGTTGGGTTTCTACGTGTAAAATATGTGTGTCATGTGTAGTATTTTTCATGTGATGATTTAAGTGATTTGTGTCTGAAGGTAAATCATGCTGAGCTAGCCATTATTATATTTCTGATGATAGATTACCTACTCATGCATAAGGGTGAAATGGAAGTGTAGTATTAAGTTGAGTGGAAAGCTAAGTGATCAACCGGTTAATGCTTGTCACAATTATTCTTAGCTTTATCAGTTGCACTTTGTTTCAGACCGGTGTTACTGTCTGTCAGACATTTGTAGCATTTGTCGTCAAACCGGTTAGGATGAAGATATTGTGCCTGTATTGATTCACCCCCCCCCCCCCTCTTAGTACCAGTTTGGTACTCATTACTCATCATGGAGTTATCAATTGGTATCAGAACATCCTCCATGTCCTCTATGTTGTAAGCTTAACAGTTTGAGGGAAAGATCCTATTGTAATGATGAAGAGAGAAGGTCCAAAGTTCAACAAAGATAACTTCAAAATTTGGAAGGACAGAATGAAGATTTACATCAGAAGCATGGGTGCTCAACACTGGAGCTATGTTGAGAATGTTTTTGTTATTCCTACCGATACTCTCACCGATGATCAAAAGAGAGAAATACAAGAGAATGGGCAAGTCATGGGAGCCATAATCAACAGCTTATCTGACATTGAGTTTATTGATGTCCATGATAAACATAATCCCAAAGAAGTATGGGACACACTTGTGAATATCTATGGTGGTGATGAGCATGTAAAAAAAGCTAAGGAAGAAAGCCTTAGAGGGAAGTTTGAAGACATGCAGATGGTTGAAGGTGAGACCATTCAACAGTATGGAATAAGAATCAAAACTATTGTTGGAGATATCAAGAGTGCAAGTGGTAAAATGGAATATTCCACCATGGTAAGAAATTTTTTGAGATTCTTACTACCGGTCTATGCAATAAGGGTTGCTGCTATTCAAGAGTTGAGATCAATAGACAAGACTAAGGTATCCCTAGACTCCATCATTGCAAAGTTGACAACCTATAAGCTAAATAGTTGTGATGGCAGTGTTCAAAAGACTGAATCAACTTTTAAAGCTTCTACTGTACCATCCATAAAAGGAAAAGAAGCATGCACCAATGGTGAACCAAGACAGAACAAAGAAATGGATGATGAGGATATCTTGATGGAATTCGATGCTCTTCTTGCCAGGAAACTTCCTAAAGGAACTGGTAAATACAGAGGTAAGTTCCCTTTGAAATACTTTTCTTGTAATCAGATAGGACATATTGCTATAAATTTTCCTAATGGTGACAACAAGGACAAACTAGAGAGGTTCAAGAAATTCAAAGGAGGAAACCGGAGAAACTATTTTGTTGCAGTTGATGAAGGTGCCACAGATGAGGAATCAGAAGATGAAGAGAATGAAGATAGTGTGTTTGTTGCAGTAAAGGAAGATGTGTTAGACAAGAAGGCTCTTGTTTCCCACTTTGATAATTCCAATGAGTGGATTATTGATAGTGGCTATTCTCACCATATGACTAGTGACCAAAGCAAGTTTCTATCTTTGGAAGAATATGATGGTGGTGTGGTTCATTTTGGTAATGATGCACCATGTATGGTTAAAGGAAGAGGATCCATCTCTCTGAATGGAAAGAGAAGTGCTGACAATGTGTACTGGGTGGAAGGTCTCAGACACAATCTATTGAGTGTTTCCCAACTGAATGGTAGTGGACTCACTCTAGAATTCAAAAATAGAGCATGCAAAATCAAAGGAAAGAATGGTGAATTGATGGCCACCGGTATGCAGACCAAAGGTAACCTATTTCAGTTGAATGCAAATACAAGTGCATGTCTTATGGCTAAATTTGATGATAGCTTGATATGACATAGGAGACTCTGCCATACAAACTTTGATAACATTGTGAAGGCTAGTAAGACTAAGGCAGTCAAAGGATTGCCAGTGCTGAGCAAACCAAAAAATCCTTTGTGCAGAGAATGTCAACTGGGGAAAATGTCTTCCTCAACTTTTAAAGGTAAATCTTTCGTAGCAGACAATTTATTTGATCTTGTGCATACTGATTTGTGTGGTCATATGAAAACTAGGAGTGTGTAGGGAGATAGGTACTTTATGATTCTTACAGATGATTGCTCAAGAATGATGTGGGTCACATTATTGAAGGACAAGTCTGAAGCCTTTGGAAAGTTCAAAGCTTTCAGAGCATTGGTAGAAAAGGAAAGTGGTAGGAAAATCAAATGCCTTAGAACTGATCAAGGAGGGGAATTTACTTCCGGTGAATTCAACAAATATTGTGAAGAGAATGGTATCAAGAGGCAATTATCTACCTCCCAAATTCCACAACATAATGGCTTAGCAGAAAGAAACAACCAGACTGTGGTTGAAGCAACTAGAACCATGTTGATCCAAGGAAAAGTTGCTCACACCTTTTGGAGAGAAGTGGTGAGCACTACAATATACACAATGAACCAGGTACTCATCAAGAAAGGAAAGGATAAGACTACTTATGAGTATTGGACTGGTAAGACACTAGTAGTAAGCTACTTTAAAATGTTTGGTAGCAAATGTTATATCAAGAGGAGTGAACATCAGAGCAAGTTCGATGCAAAATGTGATGAAGGAATATTCCTAAGATATTCCACCAAGAGCAAAGCTCTCAAATGTTTCAACAATAGGACTCGGAGAATTGTTGAAAGCATCAATGTTAGAGTTGATGAAAACTCTGGAAAACCTGAGGAAACTGACAGTAAGCAAGTAAGAGATGAATCGATAGTAACCTTTTGGGAACCGATTGCTAATCAGCCAAGTACCAGTAACAGTGTTCCCACATTGGTAGATGCTGATGCTGATGAAGATGAGGATGAAGAAGAAAAGCAGGAGGAATCACTCAAGAGAATTCTTCGATATGCCAAACTGAATCATGATCCAAAGCACATCATAGGAGATAAGGATGCAGGAATCCTTACAAGAAGAAAGGTTAGAGAATATTCTTGTATGATCTCTAAATTTGAGCCTAAATCATTCAAAGAGGCACATAAAGATGAAGATTGGATCAAGGCAATGGAGGAGGAACTTGACCAGATAGAGAAGAATGGTACATGGTCTTTGGTACCTAGACCAGAGCATAAAAATGTCATTGGTACCAAATGGGTTTTCAGAAACAAGCTGAATGAGGATGGCATAGTGGTAAGGAACAAAGCCAGACTAGTATGTAAAGGATATGCTCAAGAAGAAGGGGAAGACTATGGAGAAACCTTTGCCCCAGTAGCCAGATTGGAAGGAGTTCGTATGCTTCTTGCATATGCAGCTTTTAAAGGATTCAAGGTATACCAAATGGATGTAAAATCTACATTCCTAAACTAAATACTTGAAGAGGAGGTGTATATAGAGCAACCAGATGGGTTTTCCCTATCAGAAGATAGTGACATGGTGTGTAGTCTACATAAAGCCTTGTATGGACTAAAGTAGGCACCTAGAGCATGGTATGAACGATTGCACTCCCATCTTGTGAAGATTGGATTTGAAAGAACAAGTGAAGATAGCAATATCTACTTGAAATCAGAAGGAGATCAGATTTTGATTTGTGAAGTATTTGTTGATGACATCATCTTTGGAGGTGATGACAAGATGAGTCATGAATTTGCTGATGAGATGAAAAAGGAGTTTGAAATGTCACTCATAGGGGAGATTAAGTTCTTCATTGGACTATCGATTCAACAAATGAAAGATGAAATCTTTATTACTCAGTCCAAGTATGTCAAAGAGGTGTTGAAAACCTTTGGCATGGAAGATAGTAAACCAGTTGGTACACCAATGGTGACTGGTTGTAAGCTATCAAAAGAAGATGACTCAGCAGTGGTAAATGAGAAGGATTATTGATCAATGATTGGTAAGTTGCATTATGTAGTGCACAATAGACCGAACATTGCACATGCAATGGGTATTACTTCTCGGTTTTAGCAAAGCCCTAGAGAATCCCACTTGGTAGCAGTCAAGTAGATTCTTAGATATCTGAAGGGAACTATTGACTATGGGTTATGGTATCCATACAATAATGAGTTGAACCTGAAAGTGTTCATAGATGTTGATTGGGCTAGTAATGTAGATGACCGAAAGAGCACAATCAGTGGTGCATTCTTTCTCGGTGGTAGACTGGTCTCATGGATGAGTAAAAAGCAGAGTTGTATCTCTCAGTCTACAGCAGAAGCGAAGTATGTTGCAACCTTTATGAACCGTACCTAGACTATTTGGATGAAGCATGTATTGAATGGCTTTAAAGTTACTATATCCAAACCGGTAAGTATATTTTGTGACAATACAAGTGCAATTAACATTTCCAAGAATCCGGTTTTGCATGCTAGAACCAAGCACTTTGAGCTCAAGTATCATTTATTGAGGGAAAAGGTTCAGAACAAGGAAGTTGTACTGGAAAATGTTTCCAATAAGGAGCAAATAGTAGATATATTCACCAAGCCTCTACCAAAGGCTTCATTTACCTATTTAAGAGGTGAACTAGGGGTGCTGCCCCTTCAAGAGGTGAACTGAAAGTATGTACTCCACATCAGTTAGGTATTGCAGTGTCCAAATTTTTCCGGATTGATGTGTTGAAGGATGCTACTCCTCAGGGGGAGCATCATAGTGGAACAGGAAAACTTGTGCCTCCACTTTGGCATTGTTGTCAAAGGGGGAGAAGATGTGAAGCAGAGAAGATTACCGTAGCAATGGGGAGAAGATGTGATGCAAAAGCGAGATCTTTATATATTGCCATCAATACCAATGGGGGAGATTGTTGGTATTTGTGCTGAGTATGTTGACATGATGATATTATGTTGTCATTGATGTCAATATGATTGAAGAGTGAACTGACAATATGCTGAAATGTGAACTGATACAATGTGGTGAACCGGTATATGTGCAAAGAAGTGAAGAGGTATATTGAAGCCAAACAGTTGGCAAAGTGAACCGGTATAATGATGTAAACCAGTATATTGAGCAATAGGTGAAGTGGTATGTTTGTCCAAAGAGAACCGGTACGATGAAACATGAACCAACATATGGAATGTTCTCTATGAGGATTGAACATGATATGATACTGGTTGGTAGTCTTAGCTTAAGGGTTTTTGGTTGAAGTGTTCCAAGCCTATATGACTCAATTGATGACATTGTGTGATGAGTTAGCATTGTGATGAAGATCCGATCATGTTGCCACATCAGCTTGAGCACATGAAGGATCTTGAATGAAGGAGATTGATCATATCTACCTCAAGAATGTGCAAAGTCCTTGTAAATGGTGGAGAATGTGTGATGGGTTACAAGCCGCCATGAAAATGGTGAAGAATGAACGATGGAGAATGTCTTGAGATATGTTTAAGACTTTTGTATTCAAATGCAAAGTGTTTAATGGCCAAAATTGAACCGCCTGAATTGCGTAACCTAAATGTTTAGGGTTTAGGGTTTATGCCACCGACCTATCTATTTCCTATAAGGTCGATGTTGTGTTTCTTTCTGAAGTTGTTGGCAAATGGTGTGTGTGTGTATCCAAGTGAAGAGATGCATGATTCTTGCCAGACCAGATGAGATAAGAGGATTGAATCCTACATTGTGTGTGTGCAGAAGGAAGGAACTTAAGTGGATCTCTATTAGACATTGAGTGCTACTATTAGATCATTGTAATACCTATTGATCTTTAACCACTTCAACAGTTAGAAAATCCCTTAACCATGTAGCTTTAACCAACTTGTTGTAAATCTTTTAACTAGGTGACTCAAACTCATTGAGTTCTTGAAATCCTCTAACAAGGTAACCTCTAACAGGGTTTAACCCTTAACCGGGTATTTAGCCATCCCTTAACCGGGTGATCTCTAATAGGATTGGTTCCTAGCAGAACCTATTGTAACAGTCTCTAACTGGACTAGGCTCCTAACAGAGTGGACTTATAAAGAGTTCAAAAGCAGCTTGTGGGTATTCATCCCCACCATGGTTTTTCCTAGTTGGGTTTCCACATGTAAAATCCGTGTGTCATGTTTAGTATTTTTCATGGGATGATTTAAGTGATTTGTGTCTGAAGGTAAATCATGTTGAGCTAGCCGTTATTATATTTCTGATGATAGATTACCTATTCATGCATAAGGGTGAAATGGAATTGTTGTATTAAGTTGAGTGGAAAGCTAAGTGATCAACCGGTTAATGCTTGTCACAATTATTATTAGCTTTACCAGTTGCACTATGTTTCAGACCGATGTTACTGTCTGTCAGACATTTGCAGCATTTGCAGTCAAACCAATTAGGATGAAGATATTGTGCCTGTACTAATTCACCCCCCCTTCTCAGTACTGGTTTGGTACTAATTACTCATCATTGTGTTATCAAGTGTGTTTGGGGAGATTTGGAAATGAATGATTATTCTATTATCAATTATTAGGAATATTTTGGGAAAAATATTTATATATGATTTTATGAATCTGTGTGTGTGCATTGCTAGAAAAGGGCATTTGTGTATGTTGTTTTGTTGATTTGGAGTATGCTATGAATGCATTGTGGTAATGATTGTTGGCAACAACAATGAAGAAAAATTGAGAGGGGGTGAATAAGTTTTCACCGGATCAATAGACTTAATCACAAATATAGATCTGATAAATTACAACAATAACAAAGATAAGAAAATTTATAGCACAACACACAACACCAAGATTTTGACGTGGAAAATTTGGTTAAGGGAAAAAGCCACAGTGGGAACCTACCCACAATAAGATGATACTCTGTAGTAGTATGTGTAAATATTACAATGGGGAATGCACATGCATTCAGGAATACTGCCTAGAGTGCACTACTCAAAAGATAATGACCCAGAAGGCTACAACCCTCAGGGAAGTCTCACTGACTTACAATAAGATTCAGACTACAATCTAGAAGAAATCAACTGCAATAATAGCATCTGCAAATGCTTGATGACAATTTTGGTTAAGCATAGTTTTGTACCCTGCAACACCAATCTCTGCTCAATCATATTGCCAAAGGATGAATCACTTGTTCACACATACACCACTCTCAGATAATGTAGACACAACCTTGACACAAAAATTGTATTACAATATCACCTATTTATATAATTCATCAACCTTGACAACAAGGTTGGCTAAACCCTCAACTCACAATTACAAAATTACATCACACAATACAAAGATTGATGACCAGACTAATATAATGATATAGATGACATAACATGGACATAATTCAATTCTCCAAACATGCAACACCATCAAAAATCATGCCAAGATTAACCACAACATGCTACACTACATAATATGAAGAACATCACTGGTTCAACAAAATCACCAACAACTCACACAATGATTAATGTGGATCATCAGGATAAATAGGACACAATTAGGAAACACCAACAAGGACATTAGAATCATTAGCAATAGTTGTACCAACACCACTTATCAAATCTTCATCTGTCAACATCTGAAACTCAAGAACAATCAAACATCAACAACTATCACAAAGAAAGATAACTTGCAAAGCACCAAGTCACGAACCATCTGAAATAAAGATACACAAGACCATCCCAAATAGTCTCCCAAAGAATCAGCTTAAGATATGATAACACCAAAATATATTGGAGGAAATACTAAACTATCTAAAGCACTGATAAAAAAAAAACTACAAAACCAAATCATATGATATGATCAATTAAGCTTCCTAGATGACCAAAACTAATACAGAAGAATATAGTGATACTAGAAATACTCCATACACCAAACCATGATCCCAATAAACTAGTTTGCAAGCACCAGAGCAGGAATATGTTGACATCAATGACAACAACATATCCTAATAGCAAAAATGTCCAACAATCTTCCCCCTTGGCATTGATGACACACTAACTCATTTGGGTGCATTTTCCGACGAACATTTCCGATGAACTATGAGATTTCTTTTATTTTGTCAGATCTTAGGAGGCAATTTGTGTCAATTTTTTTTTGTTTTCTAGATCTTGCCCGACATTCATCAGAATTCTGACAAAACCAACTGTTGTCAGAATCTTGCCAAATGTTTGTTGAAATTCTGACGAAAAATAGAAAAGTGAAAAGTAAAAACAAAATCGCGTGGACAGTGTTTTCTATACTTGTGACATCATTTTGCTTGGTTTGTGAAGGTTATAGACCGAATTTTCCACAGCCAGATTTTTTTCCCTGTGAAGAAAAATCATGTCAGATAATATGAGCGAAGAATAAAATGAGACAATTGATAGATTGTGATCTAGCTTGAAAAGAAAAGGTGATGGGAAACGTTATTGTCCCTGCAAAAATTGTAAGGTCTTAAATACTAGAAGACTTTTAATCACAACAGCTGAGAAACATTTTAGGTAGCATAGTCACATTGAAGGGAGGTATGATTTGTTAGTCCCAACCGGTGCTGAGAGGGGAGGGGTGAATCGACATAATCAAAATTTCACAATTTAAATTTTATCTTAAATCTTCATTCATCTAAGATCCAACAATATACTTAATCACTGAAGTAAAATATGCAAGCATGAAAAGTTGATAGTGACACCAAGAAGTTATCATGTGGAAACCCAATAGGGAGAAAACCACGGTGTGAGTAGGAACTCAAAAAAATTGCACTCTTTTGGAGTACACCCAGTTAAAAGCCATCCCTGTTAGGAGATTACAAGGACACTATTAGGTGCCACCCAGTTAAGGGATTTTGATCAAGGTCGGTTAGTACCTTTACCTTATTAAAGGCAGTCTGGTTAGAGGACTTAGAACATCAGCTAAGGTGTTACCCGGTCAAGGGATTTTACAATAGGGATCTGTTAAAGTCCACCTAGTTAAGGGATTTATGTTGCAGTTGTTAGAAAGCAACAGATGGATGATATTCTGAATTAACTAGTGATAGCTTGATCAGATCTCAATATCAATTTCACTCAATACACACCAATTGTGTCTTCTCTACACAACACCAGTTTCCTTCTTACACCTTCGGCTATTCACTCAGTCGATCACCTCTCCTTTGGCACTACACTCTTTCGGTCCTCTGACGTTTGGCTCTACACTCTGTCGGTCCACTGTCCTTTGGCTCTACCCTCAATCGATTCTCTGTCCTTCGACTTTGCACTCAGTCGATTCTCTATTCTTCAGCTCTGCACTTAGCCGGTCTACCTCACACACACACTCTCAATTGTGCTAACACCTCTTAGAACTTCCTCTCACTTTGCTCTTCACCTTGGACCACCTTCAACAAGATTTCCTTGTTCCAAATTTCATGATCAAAACTTTCAGAAAGAGCCTCAAAACTCTTTATACATTTTCTATCGACACCTACAAGCATATCCTCAATCAGATCAATCAAGCATTCCAAAATATTTCAAATTCAAACTCTCATGCTCTTTCTCTGCGTGCCTTTTAGCAATTTTGCCAGGTGTTCAACCAATTCTGCCACCACATCTCCTAAGGATAGAAACATCTGAGTCATGTTTAGTCAAATAAATGCGAACTAGAGAATCCGCATGTAATCATGCTTGACTATATGATAACTAAAAGTTAACTTTACCAACAAATGATTTGGTGTAGATACAAGCTTACCAACTCATTCTTTGCCACCGCAACTAAATGGCCGATCATTGTTCCGAGATTTATGGTGATTGCTAGTCTTCCTTCTATCATACCGTTGTACCAGTATGTAACTGCACTTCCTACTTTACCAATTTATTCTTTGGCTACCGGTTTGTTGTGCTAGCATCATGTCTCTCCTCTGTTTGCTAGTGAGTTGCCGGTTGGTTGGAGCAAACAAGTTTCCTTTCCTGAGTCACCTTTTTTGACTTCACCACCACCGAAGTGACCGATCTTCCTGAGTGATAGATCAGTTAACTTAATTTATATTTCCTTGAGCTGAAGTAACCTTTGGTCATTCAATACCAATGTTGTTTCCATTCACTATTTCTTACTAAACAACAACACCACTCTACCTACACCACTTCACCGGTTAGTGTCTTCACGGTAAGTGTTGGAGATCAATGACAAACCTTAGCACATATATTGGTTTTCTAGATTGACCAGTTTTGTCCATGTCAATAATCCAACAATCTCCCCCTTTGGCATTGATGGCAAACACTTCAAACTTTGGCTAATTAGATGCATGCTTCTTTATCTCTATAACAATCCAGTCATTCTTCCCATAGCGAAGAATATCTCCCTCTATCACTGATATCTGCCAATTCTTACCAATTCTCAAACACTCTAAACATATCTCCCCCTTTGACAACAATGCTAAAGAGTCCATTCTGAACACTTACAAGACTACTCCTCCTAATCGGAGTAGTCCACACTCACCAATCTAGTTGTTTGTAAAAAGAGAAAACTTTGAAAATAATACCAAATTGATGTATAACCCTGTTTGCTTACTTTACTAAATGGAGGGGCATAACCTCCAACTTACTCTGAGATAGTCAAAGGTATCCTTCTATAGTGGCTTGGTGAATATATCAGCCACTTGCTCTTTTGTTGGTATGTACTCAACATCACTTCCTTTTATTGAACTTGTTCCCTAAGATAGTGATATTTGATGGCTATATGCTTCATTCTGGAGTGCATCACCAGGTTTTTATATATGTCAATGGCACTAGTGTTGTCATAATGAATCACTACTAGTCCAACCACCTTTTCTTGAATTCCTTCAAGCAGTTGCTTGATCCAAACTATCTGTGTGTAGTTAATTGTAGAAGCTACATACTCAGCCTCAGCTATAGATTGAGATATATAGTTTTGTTTCTTACTCGTCCAAGATACAATCCTTTGACCGAGAAAAAATTCTCCTCCACTGGTTCTCTTCATGTCATCGATGTTTCTAGCCCAATCTAAATTAGTGACGACACTTAAACTAAAGTCTCCTATGTGTAGATAATAGAGACCATACTCATTAGTCCCATTTAGGTATCTGAATATTCTTTTGACTGCCATCATGTGAGTTTCTTTTGGATTTGTATAAAATCTGGCAACCAAGCCAACAACTTGTGCTATGTCCAGTCTGCTATGCACTGCATACTGTAATTTACCAATCATGGATTGGTAAAGTGTTTCATTCACTTCTTTAGCCTCATCATGTTTAGATAGCTTGCAACTTGTAACCATTGGAGTTCCAACAATTTTGCAATCTTCCAATCTGAAAGTCTTAATAATTTCTCTTATGTACTTAGTCCGATTGATAAAAATACCATTGTAATTGAGAGACTTGTTGGCCAATAAAGAACTTAAGCTCACCAATCACGGACATCTCAAATTATTTGTCCTGCAAAACTTCTTCTCATCTCATGATCTCCCTGAAAGATGATGTCATCTACAAAGATCTCAGCAATTAGGTGTTTTCCTTTAGCTCCACTCTTCAGATACATGTTACTGTTATCACTGGTTCTTTTGAACCCAATGCTTAGTAGATATAGTAACCTCTCATACCAAGCTCTTAGTGTTTGTTTCATCCCATACAGAACTTTCTGCAACCCGCATACCATATTTCTCCCATCCTCAGATGCAAACCCGTCTGGTTGCTCTATGTATACCTCTTCCTTTGACACACCATTTAAGAATGCCAATTTGACATCCATTTGGTATACTTTAAACCTTTTAAGTAGCATAGGCCAACAAGATTCTGACCCCTTCCAATCTAGCTACTAATGTAAAGGTTTCTCCATAGTCCAAGCCGCCTTCTTGAGCATAGCCCTTATAGACCAATCTTGTCTTGTTTCTTATTACCTTGCCGGTTTCATCCATCTTATTTCTGAACACCTACTTAGTGCCTATTACATTTTTATTTTCCGGTCTGGGTACCAAGGTCCATGTATCATTTTTCTCTATTTGTTCCAATTCTTCTTCCATTGCTCTAATTGAGTCATCATCTTTCAGAGCCTCCTTTGTTGTTTTGGGCTCAAAATTGGAGAGCATACACTCATTCTCTCTTGGTCTTCTTCTGGTTAGAACTCCTACATCCTTGTCACCGAGGATGTCTTTTGCATAATGATTCTTTCTGACATACTTGGCTAGTACCGGTTCATCCCTTGGAGCTTCTTGTACTACTTGTGTAGGTTCTATTCCACCGACTTCTTCATCTGTTGCTTCAATAGGATCTTCTTCTATATTTTCCACTAGGACATTGTACTTGAACCCTTTATAGTCTTTCAGTTCACTTTTACTATCTTGTTCATTATTCTCAGAGTACTCATCCACTCTAGCATTTTCACTTTCAACAATCTTATCGGTTTTGTTGATTAGACACCGATATGCCTTGCTCTTTATTGAATAACCTAGGAATATTCCCTCATCACTCTTGGGATCAAATTCTCATCCCTTTTTATATAGCACCTACTTCCAAATTCTTTAAAATAACAAACATTTGGTGAATAACCACTCCATAACTTATAAGGAGTTTTGTTTGTCCCCTTCTTTACCTATATTTGATTTAGTGCTTATGGCTTCTCTCCAGTAGGTATGTGGGATATCCTTTTGTATCATTAGAGTTCTGACAAAATCAATAAGAGTTTTGTTTCTTCTTTCGGCAACTCCATTCTACTAAGGTGTTCTGGGTGCTGACATTTGTCTCATGATTCCCCACTCCTCACAGTAGTTCATGAAATCTTGAGAAGTAAACTCTCCTCCTCTGTATGATCTTAGGCACTTTAGATTCTTACCGGTTCCTCTTTCTACTCTAGCCTTAAACACCTTAAACATGTGAAAGTGTTCTAATTTTTCCTTTAAGAATACAACCCACATCATCCACAAATAACATAAAATACCGATCTCCATAGAAACTCTTGGTTCTCATGGGACCACATAGGTCTATGTGAACTAAGTCCAACACACTTTCATATGAGAAAGTTTTACTACTGAAACTAGACCCGGTCAACTTTCCTAGTTGACACTCTTTGCACATAGCATTTTTTTAGGTTTTACAATGTCAGGCATACCTTTGACAGATTTTACCTTACCGACTTTAGCTATGCTATCGAAATTAACATGACACAATATTTTGTGCCACAACCAGCTATCTTCTACCTTAGCCACTAGATAATTACCTATGGTGGGTTCTAGATGAAACAAATTGCCTCTTGACTATTTACCAGTGGCAATTAGACTTCCAGATTTGTCATTTATCTTCATATCCCTTCGTTGAACTCTAACTAGTATCCTTTATTGTTAAGTTGTGCAACACTTAACAAGCTATACTTTAATCCTTCTACCCAAAAGACATCATCATAGTTTGTCTTATCATTTAAGGCTATAGACCCCTTACCTCTTACTGCATATGGGGCATCATTTCTGAACCTCATTGTTCCTCCATTGCAATCCTCCATGGTAAGGAATTTGCTTCTGTCACCGATCATATGATGAGTACATCCATTGTCGATCACCCATTCTCTACAATGGTTTGTGCTAGAAATCAATGCCATATCTCCTTCCTTTGTGTTGTCCTCTTTGACTACCACAAAAGTAATGCCATCTTCATCAGAATTCTCTGATTCTTCATGAGTGACTCCTTCTTCTGCAAGATAACATTCCTTCTTGCTCTTGTCCCTGTAACTTCTGAAATTGTCCTTCATGTCTTTGTCATTGTCAGGGCATCTTGAAGCAATATGACCTATCTTATTATAGGAGAAGATTTTTAAGGGTAATTTACCTTTGTAATTTATTTTACCTCTTGGTAATCTTCTTGCTAGTAGAGCTTCAATTTTGTCTTTCTCCTACTCCTCAGAGAGAAAATTATCACTCTCATGAGAATGACTGATTTTGTTAGTAGAGCTACTATGAGTTTCTTTCCTTCTCCTTGTGGGTGCATGCATCATGGATGCTTTGAAGGCAACATCAATCTTGGGTATGCTATTGTCATAATTGCTTAGCTCAAAAGTGGTCAACTTACCAATTAGTGAGTCAAGAGGTACACTTACTGTTCCCAAGGATCTAAGCTCCTCAATAGCAGAGAACCTTATGGCATAATGTGGTAACAGAGTTATCAGGATTTTTCTAACCACATCATCTCGAGTTTTCCTCCTACACTTTTAATGGAGTTTACTACATCCTTTATCCTCTTACTGTACTGCTCTATGTTTTCACTTTCCTGCATTCTCATCTCATCATATTTTCCTCTCAGGCTATCTACTTTGGCTTTTTGAACATGGGGATCTCCCCCATAGTCTATCTTAAGCTTATTCCATATCTGGAAAGATGTTTTCAAATCTTTTACCTCAGCAAATTCATTATCTGAAATAGTGCTAACAATCAAATCCATAAGAATAGTATTATCTTGCCTTTCCTTTATCTGGTCTGGAGTAAGAGTCCCTAAAGGTTCATTGTATTTTGTGATCACATGGTTCTATTAGTGTTCACCTAGGGATCTTAGATAAATTTTCATTCTTCCACACCATAAGGTGTAGTTCTCCTTTGAGAGCTTGGTGCCCTCCTTATGCATCATCTTGGATCTTTCCCCAAGTCGGATAAGCTTCTTCTCATTCTAGGGACCTGGAGCTCTGATACCAATTGTTAGTCCCAACTGGTGCTGAGAGAGGAGGGGTGAATCAACACTTAATCAAAATTTCACAATTTAACTTTTATCTTAAATCTTCATTCATCTAAGATCCAATACTATACTTAATCACTAAAGTAAAATATGCAAGCATGAAACATTGACAGTGACACCAAGGAGTTATCCCATGGAAACCCAATAGAGAGAAAACCATGATGTGAGTAGGAGCTCACAAATTTTGCACTCTTATGGAGTACACCTTGTTAAGAGCCATCCCTATTAGGTGCCACCTAGTTAAGGGATTTTGATCAAGGCTAGTTAGTGCCTTTACCCTATTAAAGGTAGTCTAGTTAGAGGACTTAGAATATCAGCTAAGATGTTACTCGGTCAAGGGATTTTACAATAGGGACCTATTAAAGTCCACCTAGTTAAGGGATTTATGTTGCAGTTGTTAGAAAGCAACAAATGGATGATCTACTGAATTAGCTATTGATAGCTTGATTAGATCTCAATATGCATTCCACTCAATACACACTGATTGTGTCTTCTTTACACAACACCAATTTCCTTCTTACACCTTCAACTATTCACTCATCCGGTCACCTCTCCTTTGGCACTGTACTCTGCCAGTCCTCTGACCTTTGGCTCTGCACTATGCAGGTCCACTATCCTTCAGCTCTGCCCTTAGTCAGTTCTCTATCCTTTGACTTTGCACTTAGCTAGTTCTCTATTCTTCAACTCTGCACTTAGCTAGTCTACCTCACACACACACTCAACTATGCTAATACCTCTTAGCTTTCCTCTCACTCTACTTGTCACCTTGGACCGCGTTCAACAATATTTCCTTGTTTCAAATTTCACGATCAAAACTTTCAGGAAAGAGCCTTATAACTCTTTATACATTGTTTAGCTTAATTTATCTTTCCTTGAGATGAAGTAACTTTTGGTCATTCAATACCAATTTTATTTCCATTCACTATTTCTTACTAAACAACAACACCACTCTACCTCACCACTTCACCAGTTAGTGTCTTCATCGGTAAGTGTTGGACATTAATGACAAACCTTAGTAATTATACTGATTTTCTAGATTGACCGGTTTTGTCAATGCCAATAATCCAACATGATTATCATCCATTGGTAAGTTGTTCATTATATGTGTTTATATTCATTGCATTTGTAAATTTTTATATCATTTTAACAATTTATATACATAAAAAATCACTTGTTAATGAGATCATGATCATGGCTTATTTATGTTGATAATTTTTATATAGGTGGGGCTCCCTAGGGCACATGATATGGACTACCATGACCCAGAGAATGTGGTTTTTTAAGTGGGGGAACATGGAGGTGTGAATATCAAAGCTGAAGATAATGATGCTATGGAAGAAGATGATCATGCGCCAAAAAAAATAGTTGAAGATGATGGTACAAATATAGTGATCCATGACACATTTAGTACTAGCATAGCTGATCATGATGATCAAGATGACTGTGATGTTGTTCATGATTTACCTGTACTTGAGAAGGCATACAAGCCCCTTTACAAAGGCTCCCAAACAACTCTTCTCTCTATTGTATTATTGTTGGTGAACTTGAAGGTTATGAATGGTTTATCCAACATAACAATCTCGTGTATGTTAAGGTATGTCATATATGTCATGTTTTTTCATCTATTTTTGTTGTTATTTCATCACTAGTAAATAAAAGGTGAAATATGTACCATTAATATTCTTTATATTAAAAAATTATTTTTTTTGTTATAGATTGATAGGTGATTTTTTGTTACCACCTTCAAATATTCTACCTCGCTCATATCAAGAATTATCTGCCATTATGAAAGATATTGTATTGGAGTATCAATAAATAGATGCATGTCCCAATGATCATATTATATATCATAAACAACATGAATTTACAACAAAATGCCCTGAATGTCATATCAGTAGATATTGAATAGATCAGCTAACAAAAAAGGTGCCTCGCAAGGTTCTTTGTTATATTCCCATTATTCCATGTTTGCAATGATTATTTAGGTGCAAAAGATTGACACAATTTATGGATTACCATGCACACAATAGAAGTCGAGATGACATTATTTGAATGCCTACAGATGGTTCTGCATTTTTGGACATAGAGGAAAAATGGCCACACTTTAAAGAAGAACCTCATAATCTCAGGTTTTCATTGGTAGCGGATGATGTCAATCCATTTAGAGAGCTGAGATCTATTTAATCGGTGTGACCTGTTTTTGTTATCAACAATAACATTGCTCCATGGATGTCAATAAAGAGGGAGTACATAATGTTGGCAATGATTGTTCCAGGTATTTTTTTCATTTAATAGTCATGTACATTAAATTATATATATTGTAGTAAAGTGGTTATAGTAACTATGTAATGTTTTTGTTCATTCAACTAGGTAAGTACCAAGTTAAAGATATGAATGTATATATCGAGCCTCTTATCAACGAGTTGTTGTAGTTATGGAATGGTGTCACTATATATGACATCTCTAGACCAATAGGACAAAGACAATTTCAATTTCAATTCCATGCAATGCTTGTATGGACAATTCATAATGCCCCAGGGCTAACACATTTTTGTGGTATGTTATAATGTTCAACTTGTGCACTTTAATAATGTAATTTTTTAAAGTATAAATCATGCATTTTTTAAATAATCCATTTAATAAATATAATTATAAAAATTAACATATTTAATCCAATTATACATGATCTTGCAGGTCTTCAAACAAAGGGAAAATTTGCATGTCTAGTTTGTGGTCCAAAGATGAAATCTTGTCATTCAACAAGATTAAGAAACCATGTGTTTGATGAGTATAGGCACTTCCTCCACAAAAATCACAAGTATCGAACTACTAAAAAATAATTTTTCAATGGGAAAGAGGAGACTACATCAAAACCATTAAGAGTGACACCTCGCCTATGGAAGTTGGAATATAATAGAATTAATCATCAAGGTAATGTCATTCAATCTAATTGTTTATCTATCATATATGATATGTTTGGAATTTATATTTTTATATTGTGTTTTGTTTACTCGTGCTGTAATTGATGATGATTGTCATTGTTAACTTTTTCAACTTATATGCTTCATGAAGGTCATCAAGGCATTGATTACCACCTTCCAAAGGGACTAAAAAGTTATCTCAAACAATTTAGTAGGTTTCCCTATTATGAGAAGCTACAAATTGTGCATTTTCTTGATACTATACATATTGGAAAGAATGTAACAGAGACGTTATGGAAAATATTGGATGGAGGGCATGGCAAAGAAAAAATTGTCAAAATTTGTAGTGACATTCAGGAATCCAATCATGCAATGAAAAATGTCATTAAATTAAATAGAGATGGACAACAAATTAATATAATTTCCCTTTGTTATTAATGGAGCAAAAAAGAAATTCTATAAAAGAGGTCATACAATAAATTTGTTTTCCCACAAGATTTGGTGTGAACATAAACAATCTCATAACAAAGAAAAGTGAATTTGGACCAAGGATGAAAACACATGATTGGCATACCTTCATTAAGGTAATTCATGTTCTTGTATATTTCTATATATTTGTATACTGCATGTACTTTTCGTTGTATTATGTTTAGTACTAGTTTCAGAAAAACAATGAAAGGATCATTTTATAATTGTTGCAATATGTTCTACCTCTATCTCTCCCAAACCACTTCGACAATAATGTCAATCAAGTTATATATGATCTTGGAAAATACATGAGGTAAGTAGTGTTATTTTTTCAATTTGTTGTATAGATATTATATTTTCCATTTGTTTTACTTGTTATGTAATATATTGTATATTATTTTATTAATTCTCATTAATATATTTGTGTCTTGAATCACTTGTAGATGGTTGTCATCTAAAGAAATCCATAAAGAAGATATAAAATATTGGAAGACGAAAATTCCTCGTCTAATGTGTGAAATGAAAAAGTGTCTACCTTCGACATTTTTCAATGCACGAGAACACTACCTCATACACCAAGTTGAGGAGATTGAATTGTGTGGAATTGTACACACAAGGTCAATGTGGATGGTTGAGAGGCACTTGAAATTTTTGAAGGCTTTGGTTTGACAAAGAGAACATCCTAAAGGTTCTATGGTGGAGGGATATATGGTATACCAGACTATAGGGTACATTTGTGAATATCTTCCTAAGTTTGTGGCAAATATCCATGTAGATCACATTTGGGATCCTAACTCCATTAACAAATTGATAGGGGAGTACCTGATGGGGAAAGGTAGATTGAGGAAAGTGAGAGGTAATTATTGGATGTTCATGGACATTAATCTGAATACATTTTACATTTGTTTTGATTAAGTAAACTAGGTTTTTGAAAGGAACCCAAACCTTTTACATAGCAGGAGATCCAAAGATCTAGAAAGAATCATGCCTGATCACTTCAAAAACAAAAACTGATCCCATCCGAAAAGGGATCTCAACACACATAACATGAAGAACCAGAAAAAGACAGTGACAGGAAAGCAAAAAGACAACACAAAGACAGAGACCGAGACTGCTAGATATTTTTCATGATATCTTCAGTGTGGACCACCATCTGCTTCATGTTGTCTATAGAGGTCTTTAAATCATCCAGCTCTCGACCTTTGATGTTGCTCTTATTCCTGGTATTGGTTCTAGTCCTCTTCTCGTGACCTTTTTTGTCCAGCTGATCCTTGTCGCCTTCTTTCTCTTTGATGTTATAAAATCTATTAATCAAAATGTTCATGTTGTCCACCGAGGCTTTGAGAATCTAGAAGTTCTATTTAGCTATCTTCTTTACAGTGAGTTCCATCCTATCCATCTCCTTAACCTTATTTTCAGTTGCAATAATTTTACTCACCATGCTTTCAATGGCTTTAGCATTATTAATTGCCACCACCAACTCTTTAACATTTTCAGACAGGGGTTTGTTGTCTATCATGGCTCTTTTGACAACATTCATATCTTTCTTTAGGCTACCTATGTCTTTCACCATTGTGCTGACGGTATCACATAAACCCTTAATACTCTCATTTTCTTCAACACAATCACTAGATTTACCCCTTTTGTCCAGTTTGATCCTCTTTCTGTAAACCTTGAGTGTTCAACTCCTCATTGTTGCCCACAACTAGAATCTCATCCCCCTCCTTATCTCACCCATCATCATTTTTATTCTCCTCTGCCTCCTCATCAGAATTAATCAAAATTTGATTAATATCTTTTTTACCTTGCTTGCTAATGTTCTTCTTCCTCTGGATTTGCTTTCCGGTGCCTTTACCTTTCTTATTTTTGATGAATTTACCTTCAAAGGACTCGGCCCAAACTCCAAAATATCTGAATCCACCACTATCCTTTTCCTCTTAGCCTTGTTCCTCCCCTTTTTACTTGGCTCCTCCGAGTCATCTTCAGTCTTTGAATCAAATTTAAAACCACTAACCTCACTCTCTGTGTCCTCATCTCTTGCATTTTTACCTTTAATAGGTTTTTCAATGCATTTCCCTTTCAACACTTTATATACAGGAGCCATAAGACCCTAGTGAAGAGCATGGTCGCCCTTGGGATCTTTCTATATCTCTTTGATAGTATGGTCCACGGAACATGCAAGATAATATGGAAAGCTCACCATTTCCCCATGGCAAAAATGGTTGAGCAAAACAAAGTGGTGTTTGTAAGCTCTCGTACAACTACCATTCAAAGTTATATAGGTAATTGTAGAAAATAAAACAAACCTCTATGACCTGCACATGCATTTTGGGGAGTGATAGGAGTTGTCGACCTTCACCATTTTCTTCTTCTCACCTTTCATGACTGGAAATTTGTCTGCTACCTTATCAGAGATGCTATGATATCTATAAAATTTCATACCCTTTGTCAGCATCCCAGTGGCTTCAGCAATAATCTCCTCATAACAGTCATCATCTGGGTCCCCACCAAAATTTTGCCATTCTTCCAATTTTGGATAAAGTGTTTAGTGACAGTAGGATCTTTCCTACTAAGCCTCTCCATAAACACACTCAGACCCCCCTCCTGAAGAATTTCCCAAACTTCCCTATTCTTCCTCCATTCCAAGCAAGAGTTAGGTTCAAACCTTTTTTATTCCCTCCCATTTTTCCTTTGCAATCCCTGAATTTCCTTCTCTGGGCTCTGATTCTTCTTCTCTGGTTTCTGTAGTTGCCCTGAAAAACATCCCTGAATACGTGCCAAGAAATTATGAAAAGACACTTAAATAAATGCACATCACCTCTATTGTAAACGTGCTTTGAAATAAGTGGAAGAGGCATTTAGAAATTATGGTTGATGGTGCCACATTGTCTCATCTGGATATGGTCCAGATCGAGCAAGGATTTTTCTTCACATGTGAGTTTGTTCTCACCATTAATAGTAATGATTTCCTCAATTTGACAGGCCAGGTTGGCGGCCTAGTCAGCACATGAATTTGCTTCCCTATACACATGTGTAAAAAAACACATTTCAAATGTCTCACTTATTTTCTTAGCTGCTTTAATAGCATTGTTTATTGACCAAGATGGCGGGAACTTCTTGTTCAAACAATTGATTATATTCAGTGAGTCTCCTTCACACCAGAATTGGGTGCAGTCGGCTTCATTTGCTAGGACCATCTCGTGATAAGCTGCCATAGCCTCAACAACATGATTTGTCTGATTTCCTATAGGTATGCATTTAATAATTTTGCATTTTCCCCATTTGTCCCTTAGGACCACACCACATCCCGCAATACCAAGATTACCCTTTGAGGCTCCATCAAAGTTGATTTTCATCCAACCCTTGGGAGGAAATTCCCATATCACACCCCCTTTAGGATTGGTCTGAAAATGATCACGACCTTTTAATCTCCACTTCCTAAAGATTATTTGATCATCCTTGTCTTGAGGCTTAGCAATACCACCTATGATATTCATATTTTCCAATATACTTATTTTTTATTTTCTCAAACACAATTGGATCCTTAGACACCTTCTCTCTGAATACTCTTTCATTTCTCTCTTTCCATATACCCTAGCACATATGGGGTAAAGCCAACTTCCACAACAAAATAGTGGACTTATTCCTTGATGGGTGCTACCAAGTATTAAAAACCTCTTGAATTGATTCTGGGAAACTCCAACTGATATTGAAGTGATCTAGACATCTTCCCCAGATAGCAGTAGAGAAGGAACAATGAAAGAGAAGATGGAAGATGGTCTCCTCATTTTGCATACAAAGAAAACAAACACTAGCCATACACATACCTCTTTTTTTGAGGTTATCAATAGTAAGAATTTTATCTTGAAGGGCTATCCAAAAGAAAATATTAATTTTAGGGGTTAGGCCTTTCACCCAAGCCTTAGTCCAACAAGGACTCTCCATTTTAGAAAACTACTAATAATAAAGAGAGGCTAGAGTGAATTTACCATTTGCTGTGAGTTTCCATATTAATTGATCTTTATCTTCCATCACCACCATGGAATTCATTATTTTGTTCAGACTTCCCAAGGAAGGATCAACTTAAGATAAATCCTTCCATTGTCCATCTTGCCAATAGTCATCCACCATAGATCCATATTTTTCCTTGCACTGGTTCTGAAATCTACTCCACTCAGGACTTTCACTCAAAGGGGACTCGAGCAACCATGAGTCATCCCAAAATTTGATAAGGTTCCCTTTCCCCATCTTCCATTTCACACCTTTGGTAATTAGATCTCTTGTTCTAGACACATTTTTCCAGATATTGGATCCAATTGGAATATCTTCTGTATTGAGGAAGCTTAAGTGTAGGATAATGTGTTTTTACTTGTTTTCCCATATCAATTTCCATTCTCCCTAGTTATTATACCCTCTCCAAATCTGCTTGGCCGTAAGGAATTCATTCATGTCTCTTATTCTTCTTAGACCCAGACCTCCCTTTCTTATTGGCTTACAAACCTTGTCCCATGGAATCAGATTCATTCTCTTCTTCTCCTCAACCCCTATCCATAAAAAATTTCTTTGGATCTTTTCAATAGCCTCCGCATACTTGGCAGAAATTCTTAAAAGGCTGATGGCATAAAGAGGGATACTTTGAAGAGTTGATTTCAACAGCTGAACCTTACCAACTTGGCTAAGAAGAGAGCCCTTCCAAATAGCTAACTTCTTATGGAATTTGTCCACCAAAGCTCCCCAGAAAGTATCAAGAGGATCTTGGCATAAGGGGAGCCCCAAATAAGAAGCAGGAAGACTCCCCAATTGACACCCCAAAATATTCCTTATTTTTATCTTTCTTCTCTCTAGAGTATTGATGAAATAAACAATACATTTAGACCAAATAATAAGTTTCCCAGTAGCCGACCCATAACTATCCAATTCTTTCTTTAAACTCCTAGAATCCTATACTGAAGCCTTCCCCATAATTATAGAGTCATCCACAAAATTCTTATGGGAGAAAACTTGATCCACTGAAGATGGTTTCAATCCACAACCCCCCCCCCCTTCTCAACCATCTTTCCAATGCATCTCCCCAGACATTCCACCATGATAATAAAAATAACTGGAGATAGAGGATCTCCTTGTCTAAGTCCCCTTGAGGACTTGAAAAAGGAGAAGAGACCCATTAATTAAGACAAAAAAAGAAGCCGAAGAGACTAATTACCTAATAAGACTAATACTTCTAGAGAAAAAACCAAAATCCAAGAGAAATTTCATCATTAAATCCTAGTCCACTCTATTGTAGGCTTTGGATAAGTCAAGCTTCAAAAGAAAGCCTTCTTTTTCAGCACTAGACAAAGAATGAATGTTTTCATGGACCGAAATTATCGAATCCAAGATTTGTCTTCCAGAGACAAAACCACTTTTCTTAGGAGAAATGATAGAAGGAAGCAACTTTAGGTTTCTAGAGGTTAGAACCTTAGAGATAATCTTGTATAGAGAGTTGCACAGGCTTATAGGTCTGAAAAGATCCATGGAATTGGCTCCCATCTTTTGGGGGATAAGAGCAATAAAAGTGCCATTTATCTCTTTCAAAATTCTTTTAGCACCACAGAACTCTTTCACAGCTCTAGAAACATCATCTCCAACAATATGCCAATACATTTGAAAAAAGATCATTGGAAAACCATCTGGGCCTGGCGCCTTGTTACCTTCAAAGGAGTTGACAACTTTCAAAATCTCATCATTGGAAGGGATAACAATCAGGTAAGAGTTCTGATCTACCTCCAAGATAGTTGGAATACAATCCATTAGGTTCTTTTGAGAGTGGAGATCCAAATTCTGATCCTTAGCAAGGAGGTTGGAGAAGAGCTCATGACAACCTTTCTCATAGATTCTTCATCTTCAACACTTCTACCATTAACTTTAATCTGTGATATCCTATTGATGGCCTTATGTTTTAAAGTGGACATAAGAAAGTATTTAGTGTTTCTATCCCCTTCCTTCAACCATACACTTCTAGACCTTTGTTTCCAGAAAGTTTCTTCTTTTGTAATTATATCATGATATCTCATAAGAATTTCATCTTCAACATCTCTTGAGGTTTGAGTATATCCATTATTCTGAATCTCATTCTAAATATCTTTTAGCTCTGAAAGGATAGTAGCTTTCGAAGAAAAGATGTTCCTGAAGCATTCCTTTTTTCACCTTTTAACATTTTCTTTCACAAACTTCAACTTTTTGACCACTTTATACATAGTGTTACCTTCAATTTTGACCTGCCACAATTCCTTGATTTTGCTTTCCATATCTGAGTGTTTAGTCTACATTCTCTCAAATCTATAAGGGAAGTGTCTTCTTCTATTCTTGGCATCAATCGTGAAGGATATATGATAGTGATCCAATCTTGCCCTTGTGTGAGCAAATAAAGAACAAAAGTAAAGATTAAACCAATCTAGAGAGATAAGAGCTCTATCAAGTCTGACCTGAATTAAGTCCTCACCACTCCTTCTATTAGTCCAAGTGTATTTAACTCCTTACAAATCTAGGTCATGGAGAGCATTATTATTGATAAAGTCCATTAAATCCAATCTACTATCCAAATTGGTTTGCTTCCCTCCCTTTTTCTCATTTTCCTTTAAAGGGGTATTGAAGTCCCGCATAATCATCTAACCATCTTCAAAAAACCTACTTCTTAAAAAAGGTTAATTTTTTCTAGAAATCACTTCTACCAGTCTTAGTGTTAGGAGCATACACATTAGTTAAGACCCATGAGGTACTATCTTTCAAATGCTAAATCTGATACAAGCAAGATTGCTGTCCTGAATCAACACTTCTCCCTCTACAATGTTTTTATTCCAGAAAGTAACAATACCTCTCGAGGCACCTTCTGAACTACCACTGCTAACTCCTCCATTACTAAACATTTTCAATCCCTCTACCTTATCTTTTGACATTTTGGTTTCTTGAATCAAAAAAATATCCAAGTTTTTGTCTCTAATTATACTTTTTATTAAATCATGTTTGTGAGGATTATTCAATCCTTGAATATTCCAAGAGATAATCTTCATGGTTTTTAAAAAATGCCTGCCTCAAAGATGGTTCTTTGAGTCTCATATGCTATGTTCTTTCTTGTTTCCATAGTCCTCTTCTTTGCATTTGAATATCTTCTTGGATAAGTATGTTGAGCTCCCACATCCCCAAGTCTGCTTCTAGTATTTCTGGTTGATGTACTATTGTTGTTGTTGTTATTCATTTTTTTGTTCTTGATTTTTCTTTTATCCTCCATTAATTCTTCTTCTTTCTGCTTTGACTCACTCTTTCCCTGTGCCTTTTTGATGTCTTCTTCATCTCCCCATTTTGGCTCATTTTCCTCCAGAAAGGTCAACTTTACCTTAGCTAGAGAGACTAATGAGAACTCCAACAACCCTTGTTCAAGGATGTTATCAGGTTGTGCATCTTGGATCCAGTCTGCTCCCTTATCTGACTCAAATGAATTTAATACTAATTTAAAATTGTCTCCTTCCTCTTTATTGTCTTTGGATTGATTATCTCCCTTTTTCTTTTGACCATTATTTCTCTTCTCACTATTGTCTGAGTTTTGATCTATCTTATCCTTTTCCTTTTCCTCTTTTTGGGTGCTGACTCGTGACTCTTTCTCCATCATCTAAATCCTTACCATTCTATTCCTTTTCCTGATGGGTGGTATTTTCATTATCTCCTTTCTTCATTTTATTTCCCAACTCTCTGACTAACACTTCCTCTGTCCTTCCAACCTAAGACTATTTTTCTTGATCCAGACCATCAGAATGTGGAGCTTTCAAAGAGTTGTCCACCTTTTTCCATACTTTAGTTTGGGATTGAGATTCGACCACATTACTTGGGCATTTTTTAGCTGAGTGCCCTACTTTCTTATAGTGAAAGTATGCAAAAGGGATTGTTTCGTAAACAATATTCTGCTTCCATTTCCCAAGCTTTGATTCTATCTCTATTTCCCTGGCATATCCGTTTTAGGCCCAACTCCTACGCAAATTCTAGCATAAGTAAGTCTTCTTCTGGATGTCGTGACTGGGTCAATGGCGATAAGTTCTCCAAAGGCATTGGATATTCTTGCAAACACATCTTCCTCCCAATATTCCATTGGGAGTCCAGGTAACTTTATCCAAACTGGAACTTGGACCACACAATTTTTTTCTCTTCCCGTATTAGGGTACCATTTCTGGATATACATTAAATATTTTCCTATCACCCAAGTACCATTGCAAAGGATGTTCTTGCAATCCTCCTCATAAGAGAAAGAAAAGGACAGGCATCCTTTGTTCATAGCAACCACATCCACCCAACCTTTCAAGTTCCATTTCTTCTTAACAAACCCACAAACAACCTCTATGTTTAGTCTTATCCCAAAAAATTTACCAATCAAAGTATTTTCCATTCGAGAAATGTTATGGTCTATAATTTGGTCAGGAACAAAAATGGTGAACTTACCCTGAGACACATTCGAGGTATTTTTGACCAGGGGCAAGGAAGACTTACCTTTAGGTTTGACCCAAAACAAAGAGGACCATTTACCAATGTGTCCAATCGATCTGGGTCCCCCCTTTAGATCCCCTAAATTTGATGGGTTCTCGAGATCCTTCCCATTAGATTCTTTTCCTTCCACTGTGTCCTCTGAACAGCTTGCCACATGCTGTCCTGGAACTGCTTCAGGTTTACCACCTCCCAAATTTAAATTTTGAACCTGACCATTCCCCTTGCCTCCTACTATCTGCTCCTCACATGATCTGGGACCCCCACCTAGGTCCCCCGAGTCCAAAGGAACATCGGATTCCTTACCATCTAAACTCTCCCCTTCTATAGGACTCCCTGGATCTCCTGTTGCATACTGTCCTACTGCTGAACCAGTGCTCCCGCCCAAAAAATTTGAATTTTGGGCCCGACTGCTCCCCTTCTCCTCCCCACTCTCCATTTCCTATAAATTTGAATTTTACATTTATTTTTTATATATGTTATAGTTAATTAATTCTTAATCTTCAGTATACATCAGTTGTAAATTTCTAGTTATTTTTTCTACAGTTTCTCAAGAGTGGGATGCACTGCATTTGTATGTCTCAAACAATCTTGATTGGATGATGGTATTGATTGAATGATGTCAACAATTTGGTAGCACATTAACATGGGAATGTGTGGCTTCATTGGTTAAAGAAGCTCATCATAATGGAGATTCTAATGTTATACCAAGGGAAATTGATTTGGCATATGGTTTAAGAGATAAATAGGTATGTATAAATATATTAATCACCCACATTATTTATTTATTTTTCAATTATAATGATGTATATATATATGTTGTTTTTTGCATACATTCGACCAAGAATAAATATGTTCATTAACAGACAATGCAATAATTTTTACATGTTTGACATATTGCAAGTGAAATACCACAAGGCTATGTGGTGCAATGGTCATAAATTTTGCATCTAAAAGTTGGATGACATGAAGAAAACTTGTGATTCTAGGATAACTGCAATATTTTAGGTGACTAATGCTTCATCTAGAAGCGACATACATCCTCAAGTTTCAAAAAATTGATGTTATGGGATTTTGGATGATATACTTGAATGTGACTTTGGGTCCTTCAAATTAGTTATTTTTATCGTCCAATGGTACAAGCTATGATTGAATGAAAATGATCATGACAAAATTGCTATTGAACATGATAATGGATTTACAATGGTCAATACAAGGTCATTTGAGCGAGATGGAAATGAGCCCTATGTTCTTCCAAGCCAATGTGAGTAGGTATTTTACTCAGAGGTTTCACATAAACTGGGTTGGTCATTTGTTGTTAGACATGATCCTAGAGGAAGGCTGGTAAAGTATAATGTCATGGAAGAAGAAGATACAAAAGAACTAGAAGATGATGTACATGATGATTAGGATCAACAATTAGTTGATGATGTGCCTAACAAAGATGTCGAAGAAGAGGAACAAGATCAAAATGATGTAGGAGTTAATGTTCATGAAGATGATGATGGTGATATCAATGATGATGAAGATGATATGACCAATAATCCTTACAATGTCGATTCTGGATTGGAAGATACAAACAAAGAGTTGGATGAAGAAGAAGATCAATGACATGATTTAAATGTATGATGTATGTGATTAGTATATTATCTATTTGATATTGATTTCTTGATATTTTTTGGTGAAATCTAAATGTTGTGATTATGTGGGAGGACTTGTTTGTAATTATGTGGGAGGACTTGTACTTTGTGATTATCTTTACATGTCAAGTCATTTATACTTTTACATTATAAATATTTGCATCATGTTGTGTTCCCTACTGAGATATTTATGGAAAATTTAATGGATGAATCCTTTTAATGGTTTGTTATGCAATAACATAATGATTCCTATTATAATGTATGAAGCACCTGATACTATTATGTATCTATGCTCTTAGTCTAATTCAAGGATATGATGTTTTCCAATCTTGATTTTAACAAGTCTATGACATTTGCATGATCTATTGTAGATAATACCTTAGGGAATGTGTGTTGCATTAAAGGATCATTAAGAAGTGTTGCAAATAATACCAACACTACCCATGTTTACCCTTTGCATGTTTTTCATGGCATACACACTAAAACACTTTACATACATTTCACCCTCCTATTAAACAATGAATTTCATAGTTTAGTACATATACTTTCCTAGTTCTTCTACTCCATTAGTGACCCCCAAAAGCACCCAAATCTCAAAATTTTAATACATATATAGGTTACACTGTGTTGGTTCCCAAATCAATAGATCCTAAATCCTAGAGAGATAGCCAATAACTCATGAATAGACTTAGAATTGGACTTGGCCAATGAACATGATTCAACATGGAAGCTAAAATATTCTACTCTTTAGGCTCTACAAGACCTAAGCGTGTTTACCTATAGCACTATGGTCCATATATTGAATCTATGCTAACTGACAATTCATTATTTAGTAGATGCTTTCAATGAAAATATACCAAGGAAAAGCATAACACACTATAAATTCTGGCTTAAACCTTAGTTTTTATCACTCTTGCTTGTATTGAAAGTTGGCTCTAATCTACTTCTACTTCTAATACATAAAACTAAAAACTGAATATAAAAGGTGAAATAAGGATGTAAAGATGAAAGTATGATCAGTTCCTGTTCTAAGGGAAAACAGAGTCAAATCATAGTCCTAGTGACAAACAAAATAACATTATCAGCATTAACATTCAATGCTAAACACTTAAGACTTGCTTAAAGTGCTTAGATTAAGAATGCATTCATAACCTCCCCACGCGCTCTCAGAATCTATTGCAGTATTCAAGACTAAATTTAATTCATTTATCTTGAAATGAAACCCATCAAAGAATACACATTCCCCATTAGAGAAGACAAATTGCATATGTCATTAACACAACAATTCATACAACACATTACAAAAGGTATGAGCAAGAAGATGAATGTTTCCATTTATTGATTTTCAAGATAAAACTGCTACATTCATGAAAATGTTACAATGGATCACCAAAACTACAAAAGACTATTTGCTGTTATATTAAAGTTTTCTCTAATGCATACATATCAAAAGTATTTTTGGAATCATCCTTTCTTCTTGGCCCTAAACTCCCTTTTATAACATAAGGGAGCAAAACAAGCCTTAGGCCGAAGAAGACACATGTCAAAATTCAAAATTATAAAATTGACCTAAAGCCTAGGTCCTTGATTTTTGTGTGCAACCTGCATTGAATTATGGCGGCTAAAAGGCATCATCCTAGGAGCTTGGTCTATGGTTCTGCACAAGAAGTCCTCATTTTTGTACTTCATATATGCTCTTGTCAGGATTAAAAGTGAAATATGGTATATGATGGAAGATACCTTGGAGATTGGTCCCTGCTAGCTGAGCGCTCAAATCATTCTCCCAAATAGATATCCTGCACAAAACTTTCAGGGGCAACAAAATGGAAGGCCATGACTAGTCCTCCTCTTCAGGCTACTCTTCTTCCAAGGAGCAGTATTTTTTATGGAATGCTTCAATTTCACCAGTTGGCCAAGAAAAACCCCTCTAGCTATGTAACTTGTTCATAGCTTCCTTTGTTTTGTGGGCAGGCACAATTGCAATTCCTAAGGAAAATTTATGATACATTTGTTCAACCTCATTGATTTGATCAACTATTTAAAAAAGTATCACTTTGATTTGGTTCTCCCTCCAAAGATGCCAAAACTACATTTATTTCTTCTTGAAAGCCCTGCTTCCATTCCTCTAGGCTTTTGATCTGACCCTCATGTATCAAAATTGTAGGAATATGCCACTTTTCGAGTCCTTGGAAAGAATCAATCATTCTCATTTGTTCTTTTCTTTCCTCATCTATGTTCGGAAACTCTTTAATCAATAAATTATAACTCTTCTAGGTTGCCCCTACAATTTGAGGTGGTTTGGCCACATTCTTAACTGCCAACATGACCTCCTTTAGGCTTTGACTCCTTGGCAACCACATAGCTCTAACTGGTTGAAAGAATGAAATAAATTCATCAAGTTGACTCAAGCATGTAGATGTCAAATAATATGTGATGAATACTAAGAGGGGGGGGGGGGTGAATTAGTATGCCAAAAATCTCTGAACTTAAACACTTTACTATTCTAACAGTAAACCGGTAACACAATTTAGCAAACAAACCGGTTAGCACACATGCAAACCAAATAGAAAATAATGCATTCACCCACATAAGCATAAACACCATAACACAAGATATTTTGACATGGAAGCCCAAATGGGAAAAACCACGGTGAGATGAAACTCACAAGTAACTATCTGCAGAATAGGAACCAGACTGGTTAAGGTCATACAATGTTCTTTACCAAAATAGATCCTATTAGGAATCTCAATCTTTGTTAGGAGATAAGTTAGATTAAGGACTACCTTGCTAGAGGATTTTTAGATCCACAGATGTGAACCACCTTGTTAGAGGATTTACAAAAGGCTTTTTGGGCCTACTTGGTTAAGGGCTTCAGACTTGTCGAAGATGTGAGTAATCAACAAGTGAGTGATCTAGCAAATAGCACAAATTGCTTGATTAGATCCTTGATAGCTCTTTCCTAATGCATTCCAGCATTACTTCAGTCTTCAACACATTCATACTCTACCTTTTTTCTCACAAACATGAACTTCTCTTCTATAATCTCACTTACAAAAATTCATCAACCACCTTAAACCCTAGCAACAACCTAAAACCCTAGACATGATGTCCTTATAAAGGAATCTTATTTCATGTCAGTCCAATAGGATTAAAATACAATTTCCTAGGTTCAATGCATCTAGACATATTGGGTAACATGACATAAAAAGCACCGCCAGAGTGTCGGAACCGCAAAACAATCGGTGGATGGTAGCTCATCACAAAATTCTAGTTGGTAACTCATCACAGAGTATTATCAATTCAAACAAAATATCGGTTTAAGCAAAATATCAGTTGCCAGTTTGACAAAATGAAGAATGGGAAATATGAGTTGTGCTGCTTCATTCCTTCATATGGCTTGAGATCCTCAAACCGCTTGGGATCTTCATACCGCTTCAGATCGACAAACACTTTCTTCAAAACACCGATAGTCTAAAGACTATAATACATCATGTTGGTTGGAACAAATACTGGTTGAGCTTTAACTCATACATACAAAAAGTGATCTCATAGCAAGTGTGTGTCCATCAATGACAATCACAACATAATCATCAAAAATGCCCAACAATCTCCCCCTTTGGCATTGATGGCAACACTTAGGAAAATTTTCACATCTGAGTGTTCTACAATAAAGAATATGCCATAATCAAAATTACTCCCCCTAAGCATATACACTATCCCTTTTGCAGAAAATGAAATGTATACTACTCCTTAATAGAAATAACATGAGAGTATACATCAAAGCATCAAAATTTATATACTTCTCCCCCTTTGCCAAAAATGACAAAAAAGAGAGGAAGGAGAGGAAGGGGGCAATTCTGAGAATCGTCAACCCAACCCTGAAGGCTCAGAAACTGAGAAAGAGGCTTGAAGCCTAAGGAAGGTGAAAACGCTAATGTGGAGGAGATGAAATAGAGCAAGGATTCTGTGGACACCATTCTGGATACTGCCTGCAATTGCACCCTTGAATTCTTCAATTTTCAGAAGTGGGTGGTTGAAAACATTACCAGCATGCAGGGTAAACAAAGGGAGCTGGAAGTTAAGATCAACAAACTGATCAACATGTCTGACTCTAGGAAACAACACAAGGAGACAGAGAATAGTGAAGTGGAGGAGGAAATGGAAATGGAAGATTGGCTAGAGAAAGATTTGATAAAAGGTGACCTGAAACATCTGTAGGATGTCATTAAAATAATTAAGGAACAGGTGGAGGAGGATAAGGACAATGTCAATGCCTGGATGGCTAGAAACGAGAAAGCCTTGAAAAGCCTTATGGATCACAACCTCTAGGTTCTTAAAGTCTCCTCCTAGAATATGAATACGCTGGTGAATCATCTGGAAAAGAAAAACCAGGAGAAGAACCTGATAGTTATTGAAGATGCTCCTACTTCCAGCCTAAGGCACCAAACCCCTAGGCGCAGAACCAAGCAGACTATGACGGAGAAGGATATGAAGATGAAAGAAAGTCAGATTGCTCAAGAAAATACCAACTTGAGGGAAGTGGCCAAGGCAATGATGCTCTTGGTGCAGAATACAGAAGAAACCATGAATAATTTCTAAATTTATTTTTATGCTAGACTTGGGGCCAATTTCTTGCTGGCCTCTTGCTATCCTTTCCTCTGTTGCTGGTTTTTTTGTTGATCTTTAGCAGCCGTTGTGTTTTGTTTCTTTCATGAATATCTTTCATTTGTAATTGGGTTTTGGGTCCCTTAAAACCTATTTTTTATTAATAAAAAACAATGACAAAAAAAAAATTGTAGACTAACCTCTGTTTCAGGAGTATTAAAATAATAAGTGTTTATGACAGTAAAGAGTAAAATTTGTCAAAAACTGATTTAAAGTCCTGCAAAAATTGCTTCATGGATAAGGACCATGACTCAAGTAGGGATGTAGCCACTTCTTGCTCTGTATGCATCTAGGAGACCTGTTCTTCCATGGCATCTATCATGCTCATTTCTTGAGTGACCGTTAGGGCATCAAGATTTAGATAGCATTTTTGGAGAATTTGCAGTCTTGGTAGTAGGACTAGTTGAAGTTCCTGCAAATTTCATGTCCAATTGCATATCTCTGCCTCTAGTCTTGCAGACTGAATTTGAAGCCAGTGAATAGTTTGTCCATAGGTGGAGAAGGAGTCATAGGGCATCTTGAAGGTGCTAATAAATAACTGCATATCAATTTGCAGTTTGTCCTTCTGAGTGAGCACATCATCATAGAATAACTAAGGTTGGCAAATCTTGTTGAGTAGTAGACTGCCCTCATTCATTGCATCTCTAATGTCCTTCTGTACCTTCTAGAGATCAAACCGGAGCTCTATTTATTTTCTCACTAGGGTAGTGTCCAGAGCCTTTTGATATGCCTTCTTGGCATTTGCTTTTGTGACCTCTTCTAGGCTTTGCACTTGGTCTTCTACAATTGTACATAGGAGCTTCAATTGTGCAAGTGAGGAATCGATACTGGGTATCAAACTGGTAAGAGTGTCCACCATAGCTTGGATAACATCTTCCTCCTTTTTCCTCCTTAGAGCATCCAATCACTCTTGATCAAGCTTAATGCTCTGCAGTAGCTTCGATTCATTTGCAGACTAGAGGTCAATAGGACTGGTAATGTCAGTCGGTTTAGGCTGACTACCGGTTGCAATTGGGGTCTCCACCTATGTGCTCTTTGCCACTACTTCCTTGTCCTTGGATTTTTGCTTCTCTTCTTGAGGCTTCCTCTACTCTTCTTCTTTCTTTCTTTTCTCTTCTTCTTGTCTCTTTTCTTCATCTTTTCGCTTCTTCTCTTCTTCATTATTCTTCTTCTCCTCTTCCTTCTTTCTCTTCTCCTCATCCTATTTCTTCTCTTCCTCTTTACGCTTCTCCTCTTCTTTCTTTTCCTCTTCCTTCTTCTTCTTCTCTTCCTCTTGTTTCTTATTTTCCTCTTCTTTTCTCTTCTTCTCCTCTTCTTTTTCCTCTTTCTTCTTTTTCTCCTCTTTTCTCTTATCCTCTTCCTCTTTCCTCTTTTCTTCTTCCTTTCTCTTATCCTCTTCATCTGACTGTTTCTTCTTTTCTGCTTCCTGTTGCTTCTTTTCTTCTTCTGCCTTCTTTTCCTATCCTATTCCTTCTGATGGTGTACCCTGAGTAATATTTTCACCATCTAAGGCATCAACATCAATGGGGTCCATTTGTTTTGTGACCGACTCTTCTTCACTCTTAAACACCTCATCCAGTTTGCCAGTTTTCAATTCTTGCTCAGCTTTTCTATTGGCTTTAGCCACTTGATGCATCTTAAGAGCTTCTTGAGCATGAGTATGTGTATCTTTGATCACTTCATGACCCTTTCCTTTTAGTAATAGGAGTCTTCTTCTTCTCATAAAGAAGAGGCCTTTATATTTATTCATAACTTCAAAAAGTTCTAAATTTGATACATCAAGAAAATGTTGAGCAAATATTTCCTCCCTCATTTCCCATTCCTTTTCTATGGCAATGCACCATTTATTGTCTAGAAAATTATACAAAGAATCCGGTGTCTCAGATCTAATTTCTGAAGGCGACTGGTTGTTTACACATAAATACTTAATGATTTCCTATTCAACTTCTTCCTTTTCATTATCATTGAAGTTATCAAAATAATCAATTAAATCATTCAACACTTTTCTCCTAATATTCTTTATAGTTCTTTGACAATGTGTCAAAGGTTTGTAAGAAGAAATATCAATATTTACTGGTGTAGATGATGCCAGTTCATTCTTTGTCCTCTTATTAATTTGCCTAGTCATCTTCTTAGGCAGTTCTTTTGACATAGTTTCTTTTGAGTCCGGTGTACTACTTTTTATCTTCTGCTTCCTTTCAAAGACTTTTGCAGGCACCACTTCTAGTTTCTTCTTAGCTGGTGACCACTTGGTTACTTTGGGACTGGCTGCAGTAACAGGTGTCGATGCTGAAGGCACTGCCTTTCCTTTCTTTTCTAGAGGGTTCTTCAACCAGTGTAACTCTTTCCAAATAGGTTCCGGTTCCTTTTGCCTTAGGATCAAGGGGTGAGGTGATTAGGGTAGAAGCATACCTGTCTAGCATATCATTCATTACTTCATAGCCCATAGGTTCTACTTCTTCTTGTCTGGGCTCAACAGCCTCCATTATGCATTCATCCACTTTGATGGTGAAGTAGATGTCTTCCTCATACTTTTTGACTAAATCACCAGATATTCTTATCCTTTGGCCCTTCTCGCATCTGAACTCATCAAAGTATTTGTTCAGTGCTTTCAGATAGCTAATTCCAACCACTTGTAGGCTCTCCTTGATTTGTTTTGTCACCGGTTGGTTGACAAACCACTGAATGTCACCTACTCCTAGAAAGTAGCCTTAGAAGTAAAAGAACAAACCAACCAGTAGTTGTCTGAACTTAATCTCAATGCATTGTCCTATTTGATCGACTTAAGATTCAACATAAGTTGTCTTTGCATACAAGTGCACAGATCAAATGATGCATCTTCCTTGATCATCTTGTAAGTGGCATTTACCGTTGCAGCAGGGACAAAATAAATTCTACTTGCAGAGAACATCCGGTAACCTATCATCATGCAGACATACTTGACCAGATCATCCTTGATTGAGTTGATAGTCATGCCACGTGAGTCACTCACTAAACTGGTGAGCTTGGACATTTCAGTCTTGCTGACCTTCCTTAGGGTTGGCACTTCCCCTGTATTACAAAAACTAGTGACGACATGAATTGCTTCTAGTGTGATATCATGCGTCCGCTCTAGGTACATCTTATCACCGTGTACCCTGCTTAGAATAATGCTAATGTGATCATCCAAAAATTCTTCAAGAAAGTAAACTGCATTTTGAAGTTTCTTCTTTTCTAGAATGCTGAATTCTGGTTTAATCTTCTTATCCTTTCCGTACAATAAGCTCAGCTAGGAATGGATTATAAGAGACCCTAGGTCTTCAATTTTGTAGTCTATGTAATCGGAAATGCCTTCTTCTACTATGACACTAGTAGGTACTTGAGACAAGGCATTGTATTTTGACTTTCATTGAATAAAATCCATAGAATCAATAGTTGCACTTGAGTTATCATGAGATGCAGAAGCCATGGTAAATGAAGAATTATGAAGAATACCTTTGCTGACCAAAATTTAGGGCTTCATAGTTTGAACTTCTCCACATACTCCTTTGGTTGCACGGATACCACTTTGCATTCTACACGCCTCCAACAGATGTTTTCTTCAGATTCTTCTTCGGGAATTTGATAAATTCTTTGATTCGCAGTGTAAATCGCTTTCCTTCACTCTGCACTTGAAAAACTTCTTCGTTCAAAAAATGATAAGTGAGAAATGATTTGAAAGTTCCTTTTAAATAGGTTCTCCACCTACCATAATAAATGCTCCAATATTAGGGCGTAAACCCTAATTTTCCTTTTACCATTTCCGGTCTTCTGCCAACTAACAGGTATCTCATACCAGTTAAGGTCTTTTACTGGCGTAAACTAGGGGTTTGAAGTACATCTTTGTTTTCTCCCCCTAATCTTTTCTAATGCTTAGTTTGCCAGTTCTATGGGTTCCACACTAGGTGCAGAAACCAGTTCTTCTTGCAACACTCCTGGTTTCTTTTTCTAGGTTTTGTTCATATCCACTTGAACAGTTTCAATATCAATCTTTCCTTCCGGAGTGACCAGTATGCCATCTGATAAGTTCTTTCTTGTTTTGCAGAATCTGGCAATGTGACCCAGTTTGTTGCAATGATAGCAGACCATTCCAAGTTCTCTCCAAGGTCCATTATTCATGCTACCATTCTTCCTCCTGCATGTTGCAGTAGTGTGACCATGACAATGACAGATTAAACAGTTTGCTCTCCATCTAGTTGTTAGTTGATAGCCACCGCTTCCTGATTGATGATTAAAGGTATTAAACCGGTTGGGATTTCGGTTCACAAAAGGTTCTAGACCAACTCCTTGAGTCCTCTGAGGATATATTCTAGTGTTGTTCATAACAGACCTACATTCAGATGCTCTATGCCCAAACTTGTTGCATGCATAACAATTACCATTGAACTTATTGGATCTAGGTACATTGTTTATAAAGTAAGAAAAATTATTGTAGGCTTTGCTCCTACATACATTAGTAGTATGTCCTTCTTTAAGACGGTTAAAGCAAACAGGTTTGAACTTTTGATTACCTTTACCTTTGAGTGTTGGTTGCTTCTTCGATGCTTTAGCATTTGCTCCAGAGGTTTCACCTTCCTCATGACTGGAGTAACCAAGTCCATCAGTATTCTTGATAGGTTTGGCCAATTCAAACTTTTTCTCTAGCTTAACAGTACTCTTGTTGAACTTAGCAAGTATTTCCTTTGACTCAAAGAGTTCTTTGGAAATAGTAGTATTTGTTTCCATCAAGTTTGCATTCTCGGAGATGGCTATGTTCAGTTCTCCTTGCATGTCTTCCTTTTCCACATTTCTCACATGGAGTTGAGCAGTTAAGGCACTGATCTCTTGCTTGAACTTGGAGATTTCATGATCTTTGTCTTTTACCAGATCTTCAACTTTCCTCCAGTTCTCAAGCTCTTGGCACATTTGAATATTCAGTCCTTCCAACTCCTTTCTTAGGTTGGAATTGGATTCATTCAACTTTTCTACTTCTTGAATCGGGGCTTCCATGTTTGCTTCATTAGAGGAACTATGTATAGATAGCTCCATCAGTTTTTCAGCATGTTCTCTCCTTTTTGCCTGAGAGGCCTTATATTTGACCATAAAACCATCATAGGCTTGCTCAGACTGAGTGAGCCAATGAGTAAGTTCCCTCATAGTGTATTCCCCCATATCTCTTTCCAAGTGGTTAAACTTATAGAAAGGTTGGCTTTGATACCAATTGATGAATACTAAGAGGGGGGGGTGAATTAGTATGCCAAAAATCTCTATACTTAAACACTTTACTATTCTAATAGTAAATTGGTAACACATTTTAGCAAACAAACTGGTTAGCACACATGCAAACCAAATAGAAAATAATTCATTCACCCACAGAGGCACAAACACCATAACACAAGATATTTTGACATGGAAACCCAAATGGAAAAAACCATGGTGAGATGAAACTCACAAGTAACTATCTGCAGAATAGGAACCAGACCGGTTAAGGTCAGATCGGTTAAGGTCATGCAATGTTCTTTATCAGAACATATCCTGTTAGGAATCTCAATCTCTGTTAGGAGATAAGTCCAATTAAGGACTACCTTGCTAGAGGATTTTTAGATCCACAGATGTGAACCACCTTGTTAGAGGACTTACGAAAGGCTTTTTGGGCCTACTCGATTAAGGGCTTTAGACTTGTCGAAGATGTGAGTAATCAACAAGTGAGTGATCTAGCAAATAGCATAGATTGCTTGATTAGATCCTTGATAGCTCATTCCTAATGCATTCCAGCATTACTTTAGTCTTCAACACATTCATACTCTACATTTTTTCTCACAAACATGAACTTCTCTTCTATAATCTCACTTACAAAAATTCATCAACCACCCTAAACCCTAGCAACAACCTAAAACCCTAGACATGATGTCCTTATAAAGGAATCTGATTTCATGTTGGTCCAATAGGATTACAATACAATTTCCTAGGTTAAATGCATCTAGACATATCTGGTAACACGACACAAAAAGCACCGCCAGAGTGTCGGCACCACAAAACAATCAATGGATGGTAGCTCATCACAAAATGTCGGTTGGTAACTCATCACAGAGTATTACCGGTTCAAACAGAATACTGGTTTAAGAAAAATATCAGTTGCCGGTTTGACAAAATGAAGATTGGGAAATATGAGTTGTGCCACTTCATTCCTTCATACCACTTGAGACCCTCGAACCGCTTGGGATCTTCATACCACTTTAGATCAGTAAACACTTTCTTCAAACACCGATAGTCTAAAGACTATAATACATCATACCGGTTGGAACAAATACCGGTTGAGCTTTAACTCATACATACAAAAAGTGATCTCATAGCAAGTGTGTGTCCATCAATGACAATCACAACATAATCATCAAAAATGTCAACAATATGAAGTATACATTGTTGGTATTATGGATGTGTTGCATTAGTTTTGTCATTGATGTCAACACTTATCCTTATGGAGATCTACATTGTTGTTTTGGCACTATGGTTATATTGGTTTATTGTTGAACCGACACATTGTGTTCACCTACAAGTTCAGTGACTTATGCATAGTCACTAGTATATTGTTCACCGATAGGTTATATGGTTCACTAACATTGATGATTTATGGTTCACTAGTTATGGTTCATAGTCACCAATATATTGTTCATTGATAGGTTATGAAGATGATTTATTGATTGAATATTGTTGTAAATGTATTGAGCTGACATGATGCATCACATCAAGACTTATTTGTAATTGATTTTATTGTAATATTCTTAGTGAGCTGACCTACACATTTGATCTTAGGTTTTGTATATATGTAAGATCTCATTTGTGAGATGAGGTGTGGTTATGGTATGTAAGGTTATGGTATGGTATTGTAACATTGTATATGTGAATATTGAAGATCATATGAGAAGACCATAGAGAAGGTTCAAGGAAGGTTTGAAGGTGTTTATCAGAGCTTAACCGGTACTGAATCCAGCATTGGAGATGCTATTTTGAGCAGTACATTATTCTAGGATTTAACCATCCTACTGTAGTCGTTGCGACTCCCATTTGAGCAGTGTGCTCTAGGAGGTTGGCCTTTCTGCATGTGTAGACCCCATTTATATACACATATTATCTGCAATAGTATCATCTGATTGTGGGTAAGGTTTCCCACTGTGGTTTTTCCCCTTACAGGGTTTTCACGTCAAAATCTTTGCATTATGTGTTGTGGATGTTGTTTCTCTTTCTGTTTCATGCATTAAGTTTCACAAGTATTGATATTAACTGCTAATCTGTTAATCGACATTAAGTTTGGTTTACTGGTTTTAAGTATCAAGTTTGATTAAGTTATAATTGGGTTGAAATTCATTGACAACTGATTCACCCCCCCCTCTCAGTTTCCTTGCAGTTCCTAACATACACTTCATTTAATTTATCAATGATTTTATTTGAAATCCTCAAAATTTAATCTTTACTAATTTCAAAATAATTGTTTTTAGCCTCATCTTTGACCCTTTACATTTCTTTATTAATTTTTTCAAGCTCCTCGAGTCTAATCCCTCCAAAAGAATCAACTAATTACTTCTTTATTTGTCACTTTAATGCAATGTTCTCAATAAATAATTTATTATACTTTGTATTCAAAGCGACATGCATATCCTTTAATTGTACATGTTTTTGCTCCTAATTCTTTACTATAGGCTAAGCAAACTGGATTGTGTGCTTGGAAATAGCCACATTCTCTAAAGCATTAGTATCCTCAAGGGTCCTTACAATAACATCCCCTATTTTTTGTTGTACCCCATGCAAAACTATGGGATTTTGAGTGCTAGGAGCCTTTGACCATACAACAAAAGCCTTTAAGCTTATGCTAACCCCAAATCCATGTTATCCAAACTCTCTTGTAAAATTGGGATCCTTCTCTCGCATGATCTGATCTAGCAAAACCATTATTTCAAAATTCTACCCCAGGACCAAGATGTTGGCATTGCATGAAGATTGCATTGATGAAGTATAGTGTTATCATTGATGTCAATAATAATTGGTAATGGAGTTGTATTGCAACTGGTAGTGATGCAACAATGCAACCGGTAGTAGAGCAATGAAGGAAATTGGTATTGTTATTCAAATAGAGTGATCAACTGGTAACCCTAACCAGTTGATATGCAAAACCCTAGCCGATGGACCTTGGTGAATAGATTATGATGATCTATAATCGAATGATGACCGAAGATGAAGATGCCATGTATGTATGATGCACATCATGAGTTTCAAAGTGGTTTTGGCACATGAAGATAACCATTTATCTTGGGAATGAGAAAATGTATAGCATGAAGTGAAAAATGTGTGATGAGCTATAGGATCTAATGTGCGGTGATCTAGGAGCGGTTCAAGTTATCTAGAATAATGTGTAGTTGATTTCTATGTAATCCAACGGTTATGATTGAACGAGTATGTTTTTAATGTCTATGAGATTTGTAGGTTTTGTGATGTGTTACCAACCTATTGTTTATGTATTTAAGGTCAATGAGTTATTTGTAATTGTGTTGGCAGTTTGGTTAAGTGTGGTAGTGTGATTGTTGTCGAACCAGAAGGAGTGCCTGCAGAATGTTGTGAAGGTAGATAGGGGCAGAAAAGGATCTGACTAAGAAAGATAGTGCTATTACCAAATCAACAAAGACCCTATTGTTCTCTAACCATTACAAGAGTTAAATCCCTTAACTGAGTAAGCTTTAATAGGCCTGGTGTTTCTTAAATCCTCTAACTAGGTGATGCATTAGCTTGGATTTGAAATACTCTATCGAGGTTACTCCTAATAGGGAATTGTAGTCAATCCCTTAATTGGGTGGTCCCTAACTGGATCAATTCTCAACTGGACATTATTGTATAATATTCTAAGAAGGCTTAGCTCCTAATAGGGTGAAGTTCAGAAGAATTCAAAATAATTGTGGGTATTCATCCCCACAATGGTTTTTCCCATTTGGGTTTCCACATGAAAAATCATTGTGTCAAGTGGCGAATGATTTTGTGATTGTGTTTTGATATGGTTGATATGATTAACTAGTAAAGCCACTTAGATATGTTTAAATGACCAAAAATGATCTGAAATGAGATATTACTAATGTTAGTAAAGTGGTTTAATTTTTTAGTTAAATGGTATGTGAGTTTCAGATCTATTACATTGTATCATTGATGTTTTGGTCAACTGGTAAATTTTGACAGTATAGTTGCAGTTTTTGATACAATGTCTAAACTGGTTAAGTTTAAGAAGTTGTTTATGAGTTGGGATTAAGTTTGGTGAAAGTTTAGTTTTTTTTCTATGTATTGATTCACCCCCCCTTCTCAGTAGTTGACTGGATCCTTATTATTTCATCATATTAGCAATTGGTATCAGATCATTTCAGGTCCTCTTGTGTTTAAGCCTAATAGCTTGAGGAAAAGATCTAGGAGAACATGATGAAGAAAGAAGGTCTGAAGTTCAATAGGGAAAGCTACATAATCTGGAGTGATAGGATGAAGATCTATATCAAGATCTTAGGAAGTCAATATTGGGAACATGTTGTTACTAAATATAACTTGCCTAGTGGGATTTTGTCAGATGATCAAAAGAAGGAGAAACTTGAGAACAATCAAGCATTGGAGGCCATGACCAGTTCCTTGTCTGATTCAGAGTATGCTGATGTTCATGGATTGGAGATTGCATTTGAAGTGTGGAAGAAACTGGAAGATATCTATAGAGGTGATGAGCATGTTAAGATTTCTAAAGAGGAGAGTCTAAGAGGTAAATTTGGTGATGTGGCTGGCAGAAGGTGAAAAAATTCAATAGTATGGTCAAAGGATCAAGGAGATAGTCAGAGAGATAAAAAGTGTTGGAGTTACAGTGGAGGATACCACAATGGTTAGTAAGTGTTGATAACCCTTCTACTGGTCTATGCTATCCAAGTTGTATCCATTTATGAACTCAAGTCTATTGATAAAGAAAAGGTAACTCTTGACTCCATCATTGGTAAATTAACTACATTTGATTTAAATGGTTTTGATGGAGGTGTTCAGAGGTCAGAATCTGCATTTAGATCCTCAATTTCAAACCCACCGATAAGGAAAAGCAGAGAAGTGAACTACAGTCATGAGTCTAGATCCAGTAGAGAGGTAGATGATGAAGACATGATTGAGCTTGAAGCAATGTTGGCTAAGTAGTTACCTTGAGGTACTAGTAAGTACAAAGGTAAATTACCTTTGAAGTGTTTTGCATGTAACTAGATTGGACATATTACATCTAACTATCCTAATGGAGACAATGAGCAAAAAAATGAGAAGTATAAGAAGTATAAATGCAAAGGTAAAAGAGATTATCTCATTGCAGTAGATGGAGGAATTATAGATGAGGAATCTGAAGAAGATGCAAATGAGGACATTGTCTTTTTTGCTATTAAAGAAGAGACATCATATCAGAAGGTATTAGTCTCTTGCATGGATAGTACTTATGACTGGATTATAGACAATGGTTGTTCACACCACATGACCGGTGACCAGAGTAATTTTCTTACTTTGAGAGAGTTTAATGGAGGTGTTGTGAGATTTGGGAATGACTCACCCTGCATGGTGAAAGGAAAAGGATCCATCTCTCTAAATGGTAAAAGTAGTGCAGATGATGTCTACTAGGTTGAAGGACTGAAACACAATCTTTTGAGTGTTTCTCAATGAATTCAAGAATGGAGTCTGCAATATTTATGGAAGAAAACGTGAACTAATTGCAACCGACAAATAGACCAAAGGTAACTTGTTTCATTTAAGCTCTAAAGTCAACAATTGTTTAATTGCAAAAGTAGAAGATAGTTAGCTTTGGCATAAGAGATTCTATCATGTAAATTTTGATAACATTATAAAAGCCAGTAAGTCCAAATCAGTAAGAGGTTTGGTTCATACCAACCTATGTGGACCATTGAGGTCTAGGGATATTCAAGGTGATTGGTATTTCATGATTTTTACTAATGATTGCTCAAGGATGATGTGGGTCACATTCTTGAAAGATAAGACAAAAGCATTTAGCAAGTTTAGGGCATTTAGAGCCTTAGTTGCAAAGGAAAGTGGAAATAATAAGTGCTTAAGAACTGATCAAGGTGGTGAATTTACTTCAGAGGGATTCACTAGATACTATGAAGACAATGAAATTAAGAGGCAACTTTCTGCACCTAGGACACCACAGAAGAATGGTATTGTAGAAAGGAACAACCACTCAGTTGTTGAAGATTCTAGGACTATGCTAATTCAAGGAGGTGTAGCCAAGACATCCAGGAGAGAAGTTGTCAGCATAATGTTTTACACAATGAGCTGCATACTGGTTAAAAGAGGTAAGGATAAAACTCCCTATGAGTACTGGTATGGTAGATCACCTAACATCACTTTAGAAATTTTGGTAGATGATGTTTTATCAAAAGAGGTGATTATGTTGGTAAGTTTGATGCCAAGAATGATGAAGGCATATTTCTTGGTTACTCCACCAAGAGAAAAGTTTACAAGTGTTACAACAACCAGACCAAGAAGATCATTAAAAGTGTAAATGTCCAAGTTGATGAGTTTCTTGAGAAATCAGGAGAAACTAGTGAGGAGAAGGAGGAAGAAAAACCTTACACACTATTTTTAGAACCGAAACTGGTGAAGCCAAAAGTTGAACATCAGAACAAAGAAACCCGAGTTCAACCAGAATAGGGAGGTCCAATAGAAGAAGAAGAAAGTGAAGAAGAAGAAGAACATGGAAATTGAGATCATGTCATTCCAAGGTATGTTAGAATCAATCATAGCCCCAATTAGATTATTGGAGACATGAATGTAGGTGTGCTAATAAAAACAGGGATAAGAGAGAAATCATGTATGATTTCCACCATTGAGCCTAGAACTCCAAAATAAGCAATTGCAGATGAAGACTGGATCAAGGCAATGGAAGAAGAACTTGACGAGATAGAGAAGAACAATACATGGTCATTGGTACCCAAACTAGAGAACAAGAATGTAATAAGTACAAAATGGGTATTCAGAAATAAATTGAATGAAGATGGAGTAGTGGTCAGAAATAAAGCCAAACTGGTATGCAAAGAATATGCACAAGAAGAAGGTGAATACTATAGTGAGACATTTGCACCAGTTGCAAGATTGGATGGAGTAAGGACTCTTCTTGCATTTGCAGCATACAAAGGATTCAAAGTATATCATATGGATGTTAAGTCAACATTCCTAAATGGAATATTAAAAGAGGAAGTCTACATTGAACAACCAGATGGTTATACTTTAACTGTAGAAAAGGACATGGTGTGCAAATTACATAAGGCATTATATGGACTGAAGCAAGCACCTAGACCATGGTATGAAAGATTTCACTCTCACTTGGTAAAGATAGGTTTTCAGAGAACCAGTAAAGACAATAATATATATCTCAAGTCAGAACGAGATAAGATACTGGTAAGTGAGGTATTTGTTGATGATATCATTTTTGGAGGAAATGACAATATGTGTCATGATTTTGCTGATGAGATGAAGAATGAGTTTGAGATGTCAATGGTAGGTGAGATAAAATATTTCATAGGTCTGCAAATCCAATAGATGAAGGATGGTATTTTAATCTCACAGTCCAAATATGTGAAAGAAGTATTGAAGACTTTTGGAAAGGGAGACTATAAATCAGTTGGAACACCAATGGTTACAGGTTGTAAACTATTTAAGAAGGATGATTATGCATCAGTGGATGAAAAGGAGTATAGGTCAATGATAGGTAAACTACATTATGTTTTCCATAGTAGACCAAACATTACTCATGTAGTAGGATTGGTTGCCAGATTTTAGAAGAGCCCAAAGGAGATGCACATGGTAGAAACTAAAAGAATTTTCAGATATCTGAAAGGTACAATTGATTATGGATTATGGTATCCATATGTAGGTAACTTTGATTTAAAAGTCTATATAGATGTAGTCTGAGCATACAATGTTGATGACATGAAGAGTACAACCAGAGGGGTATTATTTCTTAGAGGAAGACTAGTGTCTTGGAGCAGCAAGAAATAAAGTTGTATCTCACAATCAACTGCAGAAGCTAAATATCTTGCAGCATATATGAATTGTACGCAAGCAATCTAGATGAAACACATTTTGGAAGGTTTCAATTTGAAGCTATCAGAACTGGTAAGGATTTTTTGTGATAACACCAGTGCAATAAATATTTCTAAGAACCCAATGTTGCATGCTAGGAAAAAGCATATTGAGTTGAAGTATAATTTCTTGAGAGAGCAAGTGCAAAATAAATATGTGTCAGTGGAGCATGTATCTACTAAGGAACAACTAGCGAATATCTTTACTAAACCTCTTCCTAAGGCTACACTTAAGTATCTTAGAGTTAAGTTAGGGGTTGTACCCCTAAATAGATGTAGAATACATCAGTCCCAAAGCTTATTGAAAATCTTGAAGCAGGATTGGTGTAGAGTGGAGCTACTCCATAGGGGGAGCAACTTGTTGCAGATCGATGAAGCATGGGCTGGTTAACCTTCACTTTGGCATTGTTGTCAAAGGGGGAGAAGAACTGAAGATGATTGATAACCATTTACTAGCTGAAGAAATGGAAATATAGTTGAAGGAGACTACATGAAAAATGTAAACCAGGACATGTGTAGTACTCTCAATCATCACAATCAAAGGGTATTGATATTTGTATTGCCATCAATGCTAAAGTGGGAGATTGTTGGCATTGCATGAAGATTGCATTGATGAAGTATATTGTTATTATTGATGTCAATAGTAACCGGTAATGGATTTGTATTGCAACTGATAGTGATGCAACAATGCAACTAGTAGTAAAGAACTGAAGGAAACTAGTATAGTTATTCAAGCAAAGTGATCAACCGATAACCCTAACAGGTTGATATGCAGAACCCTAACCGATGGAGCTTGGTGAATTGGTTGTGATGATCTATGATCGAAGGATGATCAGAGATGAAGATGCCACATATGAATGATGCGCGTGATGAGTTTCAAAGTGGTTTTGGCACTTGAAGATAACCATTTATCTTGGGAATGAGAAAATTTATAGCATGAAGTGAAAAATGCATGATGAGCTACAGGATCCAATGTGCGGTGATCCAGGAGCAGTTCAAGTTATCTATAATAATGTGTAGTTGATTGCTATGTAATCCAATGGTTATGATTAAACCGATATGTTTGTAATCTCTATGATATTTGTTGGTTTTGTGATGTGTTACTGACCTATTGTTTTTGTATTTAAGGTTGATGAGTTGTTTGTAATTGTGTTGGCAATTTGGTTAAGTGTGGTAGTGTGATTGTTGCCAAATTAGAAGGAGTGTCTGCAGAATTTTGTGAAGTCATATAGGAGAAGAAAATGATCTGACTAAGCAAGATAGTGCTATTACCAGATCAAAAAAGACCCTATTGTTCTCTAACTGTTACAACAGTTAAATCCCTTAACTGGGTAAGCTTTAACAAGCTTGGTGTTGATTAAATCCTCTAACCAAGTGATCCATTACCTTAGATTTTAAAATCCTCTATCAAGGTTACTCCTAATAGGGTATTGCCTTTAACAAGGTATTTAGTCAATCCCTTAACCGAGTGGTCCCTAACCAAATTTGTTCTTAATAGAACATTATTTTATAAGCTTCTAACAAGGCTTGGCTCCTAACAGGGCGAACTTTAGAATAGTTCAAAATACTTGTGGGTATTTATCCCCATCATGGTTTTTCCCATTTGGGTTTCCACATGAAAAATCATTGTGTCAAGTGGTGAATGATTTCATGGATATGTTTTGACATGGTTGATATGATTAACTTGTAAAGCCACTTAAATATGTTTAGTTGACCAAAATTGATCTAAAATAAGCTATTACTGATGTTAGTAAAGTGGTTTAATGTTTTAGTTAAATGGTATGTGAGTTTCAGATCTATTACATTGTATCATTGATGTTTTGGTCAACCAGTAAAGTTTGATAGTGTAGTTGTAGTTTTTGTGATAGTGTCTAAACAGTTAAGTTTAGCAAGATGTTTATGAGTTGGGATTAAGTTAAGTGAAAGTTTAGTTTGTTTTCTATCTACTGATCCACCCCCACTCTCAGTAGTTGACCAGATCCTTATTGTTTCATCATATTATCACAAGAGCATTTTGTTGTTCTTCAGCATCTCTCTGCCCTCTTGAGGGGTGCAATTAAAGTTATCCTTGTTAAAATTATTGATTTCTTCATCAAACATACTCTTCAATTTCTCTCTTAGCCAAAATGATCTGAACTTGGGAGTGTTAACAAAATTATCATCTACCATAAATTTATTTGAAGAAATAATCCTTTCATCATCCTCTTCCTTTATAGGGATTGTGCTTGGAATGATAACCATGTCCAGATCATTAAAGACTACAGCATTTGCATCATCCTGGAATGTATCTCTTGGAGGAGAAGGTGGTGACATAGAATTATCAAAATCTTCTTGAACATATACAAAATCAGATAACTTGGCTTTTCCCTTTCCAATATTCTTGACCTTCTCGGAAGCCACCTTCTTATCCTTTTGCACACCTCCTTTCGAGGACTATGCAGCTGATTCCTCAACTGTTTGAGCCTTGGGAGATGGATCAATTGGTTTTTCTTTATATTCCACTCCTTTATCCCTGGCTTTTCTTCATTGTAATTCATCCTTAATTATGCCATCTGACTTTCTTAGAATGAAAGACATTCTAGAAAAATCATCTCAAAAATGTTGGAAGGAACCTATAAAATTGGGGTCCTCTTATTTCCTCTCTCTTTCAAATTTGTTCATGAGGTCCCATTTCTTCCTTCTCTGCTCAACCTCACGAGGAAGGGCATTTCTAATTTAGTCTTCCCTTTCTACAAAAGAATGAAAATACCCTTTCTCTTTCAATTTGTTTACTCTGATATAATTTATACACCCCTTGGGGTCATAATGCCTAGCCTGGACAACTCTTAATTGGTGATTTTTTACCAAAAATTTTTGCACCTTTTCTAATGCATCACAACCCACAGTGAATTTATTGAACACCTTTACCCTGGGGAGGATCTTTCCCTTTCTATCCATTTTTATTTTATCCTTTTTCATCCACATCATTTTCCAAATTAATTCTAGGAAAGCCAATCTTGGGGAGACAAAAATTGGCAGAACATGGGGCCCCTGCTCACATCCATAAATTCTAATAATTGTATAATTTTCATAGAAGAAGAAATCCCCAAAATTGTGGGTGAATGCACCCTCAAGGTATACCAATCCATCTTCCCTACAACTCCTTATTCTCAATATCTTAATAAGTTCTTTAGGTAGCCTTGGAAACACTACCCGAAGCCTTGTAAAAATTTTCATCACAAAGTGATCAAAGAATACACAATAGTCACTAGATTTGGACCCCTTGTCCCATACCAAAGTCCATCTTTGCACTGACCATGAGAGACCTGTGCAAGGATCATTGGTCCTTATTGTCAACATCGATTCCTGGTATGCTTTGTTTTGATAAAGAATCGAATGACAAACCAAAGAATAGTGCATGAATCATAATTTCACATCTCTATTTTTAGCCTTCATTAGCCCCTCATGAACCCTATCATGAATAACACTTGCAAAATCATACAATTTATTTATTGAAGGGTGTTGAATATTAATATCCATCATCATAAAATAAATAGGAAATTTTGTGAGCCCACAATCAACTCTAGGGACCTTCCCTAGTGCATAATAAGTTTTAACAAGGTATGGCTCAAAGCAATCAAGCATGAAGGGCTCCCTTTCAGATGGAAGGGCATAATTGCATGAATCCTTGTAGAGTTGCCTCATTAAATGAGGAATAAGGTCTTTCTTGTACCTATCCTTCTTATTCTCATAATCTCTCTTCAAGTTGTCCCTGTTTATGCTTGTGGGGGCAGACTTATCTAGCCCAAAACATTCAATGATGGACCTAGGAGAGATGTTTAGTAGGACATATCCTTCTTCAATCCTTATAGTCTAGCTTGGAATATCATATGTAGTTGTTAGTTCTTTTATGAGCATTGGTTCTATAGAAACATTGGGCACCACCAATTTTCCTATATTCAGCATCCAAGGGTTGCACAATGGGATGGCCTTGTCTCTATTACCATAGAAAGAATGGAAAATGTCCCAACCCCTTTCCTTGATTATGGAATCCCTACACCTTGCCTCATTGTCAGTGAAAACATTTATCAGATGATCCTGCATTGTGGATCCTTTAAATAATTCAAGCAGGTCCTCATGTAGGCTCTTGGTCTATCTGGTTGGCCTCTTTGCACTCTTCAATTTTTGCTCGACCTCATATTACAATTCTTCAGTGGTCATAGTGGGAACAAGAGGAGTGGGTGGGGGGGGGGTGGGGGTGTGCTAATGGTTGCTCCTCCTAGGCTAATGACCCTTAAATTGTTTCTTGGATTACTTTGTAGACTTAGGGGCATTTTTCTTAATTTGAGTAGCCTCCTTGGCTAGCTCCTGAGGGTTTTCTCCCTGTGGGGTTGGGGCTTCCTTAGTAGATGGGTCAATTGTAGTAGGGGATGGGGTTTCAACAAAGGCCACTTTAGCTGAAGCCTTTTCTATGCTCTTCCTCCTTTGTGGAGTGGGTTTTCTTGTTTTAGGAGTGGGAGAAGGCTCATCTGAAGACTCACTATCAGAAGCAATAATGGCGGTCTTTCAAACTATTTTTCTCTTTCTCTTTGTAGCTTTCTCCTTCAGAGGGGAGCTAACTTCGGCCTCTTTGGATGTTTGTGGGATATTTCTAGGGCTTGGTTGCATAGAGGGGGGCATTCACAATTTCTTGCACGAGGGAAACCATACCCATATTTGTAGCCTCAATAAAAGGGATTGATGAGCTTGCTTTGGTAGGGACAACAAATTTCTCATTAGGGGAGGCTATTTTTAACAATTGAGACTGAGAAACAATTCGAAAAGAAAATACAAGACTAAAACCTACAGACCCCTAGGGCACACACACAAACAACTCAAAATACCATTGTAGCAATTTGATAATGCACACAAGTAGGTTATAATCACTTACTGGTTTTCTTTTTTACTTAAATTTCTTGGAAGACACGTTGAAATGCTAGAAATCGCTTTTCTTCTCGCTCTAGAATGCTCTTAATTCTCTCTATGTGCAAGGTATGAAAAATTCCATTGAATTCTCTATTGGCCATTTGGTGTAATTGATTATGTGTTGCATTGATGTTTTATCATTGATGCCAACACTAGCTATTTGGATGCTTTACTGACACCCTTTTGATACTAGTAGGTTGAGTGGATTCTAGTTGTTTTGGATCCGACATGATCCGGTAGGCTCCAGTATAGTTTGGTGATGAAATTGGCTTGTTCATGATACTTATACTCATATTTAGTCAGTTGGTTTTGGTTTGGTGATCGGATGCTATCCTGCTTGCTTAGAAGCTTAGTTTCTGGTTCCAACCAGGGTTTCACCGATAAAGGTTTTGATGAAGATCTTTGATGAATTGAATAAGTGGTGTTGGTGCAACCTCTGGTGGAGTTTCAAGATGTTGTTAGTGATCATGTTTGAGACTTGGCGGATGGAGATCATTGCTATAGGATGTGGACCTATACTGGGTCCCAGTTGATCTAGGTTATGGACCAACTTTAATGTAACATGTGGATTGGACCTCTAGATGTGTTTCTGGGATGTCTTATGTGTTGGATATTGTTTGTTTGGTCTAAGGCTAACATGGTTTGTAATTATAATTGGTTTATTATCTGGTGACCGACTTAATTGTTTATGGTTGAGGATTTGTATATATAGATGTAAGATATCATTGTAGATCATCATGGTTATGTTAGAGGTCATGTTCAAGGAATGTAATGTGCAAATAATGTATTATCATTCAGGCAGAGGATTTGGTCGATCATTGGAGATTGAATTGGGTTTATTTAAGAGGATTCAATCCTCCGATATTGAGCTTAACTAGAACCATACTCAAGCATAAGAGATGTTATCTTTTGCAGTTCAACACTTCTCTGAATTGTAGTTTGGATTTCTATGTAGTCAGTGAGGCTCCTTTTGTGATGAGCAGTGTGCTCTAGGTTGTTGACCTTCCTGCAAGTGCGGGCCCCTCAATTCTAATTCACATACTTACTGTAGAAGTATTATCTAACATTCTTGCCATGGTTTTTCCCTTTACTAGGTTTTCCACGTATAAATCTTGATGTCATGTGAATGGTTTTTATTCTGTGATTATTGTTTAGGCTTAAATGGTTTAACTTATATTCTAGTATTAATGTTTTGGGTTCCAGTATTAAATTTTTAAATTGCTAATAGTTCTGGTAATCTATGACAATTGATTCACCCCCCCCATCTCAATTTTCTTTCGATTATTTAAACTATCTAACATTCTCATTTTATTACGACACCATTAATTCATTCATGCTAGACAAATGTAGTCATTGGTGCCAATTTTGAATTTTATCCATGGATCTTTCAATAGAAGGTCAGGATTACTCATTGACCTTCCCCGAATAGCGATGTGGCATCCCCTTAAGTCCCCTTTGTCACTTTAGAAATTCATATTCTCTGAAGCTCATTTAGCCATCTCAGCTATCTCTGTAGGATAATGTTCTATTGTAGATTTCCCTTCTTTCATTTATCCTGCGATGTCATTTAACCCTTCTTCTATCCTTGTGGGATAAGATTTTATGTGTTTTACCTTGGAATCCTTATCCTGTGTTGCTCCCAAACTTTTGCCTGCAAGCCCTTTTCCTTTATGTTCCTACCATTTGTGGGATAAGCCTTTGAACTAGCTTTTTTTTATCTCGTAGTACTACTTTTATCCCCATGGGAATGCATAGAATAAGCTTTCCCTTATTTCAAGCTTATAACTCTTATCCTGCGGCCATCTTTGAACAAGAGGAACACATCGTGGGATAAGACTTCCTCTTCTTTCCTTTAACACTCTTATCTTGCGGTGCACCTTTGAGTCTTACCCATTGATCTTTCATTCACTTTTTTTGTGGATCTCTACTCCCTACGAGATAAGCCCTTTTACCCTTTTCTTATTTATTTTCTTATCCCATGACTCTTTTGTTATCCTCGCGGGAACGTGTTGGATAAGAAAAGCATAGCATCCTTCTTTGTTGACTTGTCTCACATTTCCCTATAATGCTATTATGGTAACTTGGAGACCTTATGGGATAAGATTTCCCTTTTGTTCCTAAGACAACCCTTATCCCGCGGGCCTCTCATAGTACTCCTGGATCATTGATGGATAGGCATTTACTGCGTGTTTCTTTTACCCACCCCTTATCCTACATTTCTTCTTTTCTCCCCTTGTAGTTGTCATGGCATAAGGATTCCTTTGTAATTATTTCCTTCTTATCCCATGGTGCCAGATCATTGATGCAAATGTGTCGTGGGATAAGAGGCACTCTTTGGAAACTATCATTTCCTTATCCCTCAAGGTTGAAAATCACATTGAAACACCCAGTAGGATAGGGACAAGGGGTGCTTTCTTTGTAAATTTTATCTCGACTAAGACACTTGGGGTTAGCACTTAGGTGATCATTTAAAACACGTGGAAAACCTTATGGGTTAAGTTATCATGCGCAGGACCTTCCTAGGAAAATAAATGTCTCAAAGTGGCATATACATTACCAGTTGATCTTTCATTCACCTTTTTTGTGGATCTCTGCTCCCCATGAGATAAGCCCTTTTACCCTAGGTAAAGAAATGACTCAAAGTGGCATATACCTTACCCATTTATCTTTCATTCACCTTTGTTGTGGAACTCTGCTCCTCGTGGGATAAGCCCTTTTACCCTTTTCTTAGTTATTTTCTTATCCTGTGACTCTGCAGGAATGCACGAAATAAGAAAAGCATAACATCCTTCTTTTTTGACTTGTTCTGTGTTTCCCTGTAATGCTATTATGGTAACTTGGAGACCATGTGGGATAATATTCCCCCTTTGTGCCTAAGACAACCCTTATCCCACAGGCCTCTCACAGTGCTCCTAGATAATTGCTGGATAGGCCTGTACTGCTTGTTTCTTTTAACCACTCATTATCATGAGTTTCTTCTTTGCTCACCTTGTATTTGTAGCAGGATAAGGATTCCTTTGTAATTATTTCCTTCTTCTTATCCTGCGGTGCTAGATCATTGATGCAAATGTGTCATGGGATAAGATGCACTCTTTAGAAACTATCATTTCCTTATCCCATGAGGTTGAAAATCACATTGAAACACCCATCGAGATAAGGGACAAGGGGTTCTTTCTTTCTAAATCTTATCCCATGCGACCGAGTCACTTGGGGTCGACACTTAGGTGATCATTTAGAAAACATGGAAAACTTTATGGGTTAAGTTATAGTGTGCAAGGCCTTCCTAGGGAAATAAATAACTCAAAGTGGCATATACCTTACCCCTTGATCTTTCATTCACCTTTGTTGTGGATCTAAGCTCCCCACGAGATAAGCCCTCTTACCCTTTTCTTAGTTATTTTCTTATCCCTTTTACTCTTTTCTTAGTTATTTTCTTATTTTCCTAGGCAAATAAATGAATTAAAGTGGCATATACCTTACCCATTGATCTTTCATTCACCTTTGTTGTAGATTTTTTCTCCTCGCAGGATAAGCCCTTTTACCCTTTTCTTAGTTATTTTTTATCCCGCGACTCTTTTCTTATCCATGCGGGAATGCACGGAATAAGAAAAGCATAGCATCCTTCTTTGTTGACTTGTACCACATTTCCCTGTAATGCTATTATGGTAACTTGGAGACCCTACATGATAAGATGCACTCTTTGGAAACTATCATTTCCTTATCCTGCGAGGTTGAAAATCACATTGAAACACCCAATAGGATAAGGGACAAGGGGAGATTTCTTTGTAAATCTTATCCCATGCAACTGAGTCACTTAGGGTCAACACTTAGGTGATAATTTAGAACATGTAGAAAATTGTATGGGTTAAGCTATCATGCATAGGGCCTTCTTAGGGAAATAAATGACTCAAGACCTAGGGTTTTAACAATACTTAGGAGTATTTTGCATATTAAAATAACCTTTATGAACTATAATTCCTAATGCAAGGGGTTGGTAATCAAATGACAAAGAACCCTTTCAATCATCACTTAAGATAGAAAAACCTTCTACCATAAGTCAACAACAAGAAATAACATAGCCCTAGAGAACTAAAAGAATAACCTAAGAGATAGAACCCTCAGGAACCCTAAAATGCTAACTCTCAGGCAACAAGCACTACATAAAACAAAAAAGTTTACCATATCCAACACATTGTATTTCATTCTTCTGGTGTTTATCTCAAAGTGGAATATACCTTTGGGATAAAATATAATATTGTTTAAATTACTCGATTTATTCTACTTTCCTAATTATCCTTTTACTTCTTGTATTGAGTTAAAGAAAACTTTTGTAGCTTCAACCTTTCACTTATGCCAAATACAAAAGCTTGGTGATGACTGACATGCTAGGGGTATTAGGTATTGTTATTGGATTTTGGGGTATCAATAGTAGGATAGAAAAATAAGGATGATTCCCCCTCTAGAGGGTACTCAAGAAAAAAATAACATCATCAAGCACCAATTTGGAGAACTAATTGGTGAGTAGGTACACCCGCCTAGGTTCTATAGATCCTAAAAAGAGGGAGTTAGAAACCTTGAAAGGTTCACTCTATTAGTTGGCCAAATCAATTAGAGAGTATCTAATTGAATGAATCCAAATTGAAGCAGATCCCTAGGACATTTTTCTATTATTTTCAAAATAATTGAATGAATCCTAAATGAAGAAGATCCCTAATGCATATAATTAACTAAATGTATCTAGAATGAACTCATCTAAGATGAATGGATGAATCTAAGAGAGAGAGAGAGAGAGAGAGAGAGAGAGGGAGAGAAAGAGAGAGGGAAGGAGAGAGAGAATTGAGAGAGAAAGAGAGTAATAGGTGTATGCTAGAAATGTGGTATCAGCCTACAAGATGGGAAAACATCTCAAACATACACATGAAACATTACATTAGAGGTTAGAAATCAACAAAACAAGTTAGTGAATCTCAAACTCTCAAAATCGTTCCATGCTCCTCTATCTCTAAAGATCTTCAAGATTCAAGGTGGCCCTCACTTGGAAGAGCACATGATCTCTTGGATGACAACCTAGAGAATGAGATTTAGAGGATTTTAGGATTAAAATGGATGCAACTATGATCCTACTAAATGATTTAGATATGAAAGTAGATGATGATATGGTGAAAAACATTGATATGAAGCTAAAGATAACATGAAAATGGTATTAAAATGATATTAATCTAGTATGGAAATGAATCTAACATGATATTACTAACATGATATGCAAAAAATGATGAATCTAAGCTATGATGCTACCAAATGATCTAAAAATTCTATTATCAAAGAGAGGCTAACAAAGCTTGATGAAATGATACTATAAATTAGATGCACACAAGAATTGGATATTTGCAGAAGGATTGGGCTCTATTTATAGGGAAAATAGGGCAATGGATGGTTGAGATTGAATAATCTCAACAAGGGCTAGGATTGAAAGTTATCAATCCATGTGAGGGATTCAATCCAATCCCAACTTGACAAATATCACCTTGAGAGGAGAGGCAAGAGGCATTAAATTCCCAAGGAGACATGGTGGTTACCTTAGGAGGTAAGGTTATGGTTAGGTTAGTGAATAACCAATGGATAAAGCCTTTACCCAAAGGATAAACTCGTGTGCGAGGGTTAATAAGACAACTAGGGTCAAAGACATGAGTGCTTGATGAGACCCTAGGGTTAGATGAAGTTTAAGTTAGAGAGAAAGTCTCTAACCATGTGGGAAGGTTGAGTTAACCATGAATGGTTAGGAAGATTTTGGGGACAAATTTGTAAGAGTCCTTCCAAATTTGGGGAACTCAACAAGTTAGCTTGTTGAAGAAATAAAGTCTTAAATGCATTTAGAAGACTTTCTTCCAAATTTGAGATGTGACCTCCTCAAATTTAGGGAAAGGACATGATTAGGAGATTAGACATCATTAGGATTGGATTAGAAGATTTAGAAGAATCTAGAAGGCTCTAGAGGAGGTTTAGGAGGCAAGTGGGAGATGTAGGATTTTGCAAATGGGTGAGGGAAAATAAGATTTAATTAAAATAAAATTAATTTATTTCAATTCTTGGTTGCAACTTGCATTTTATAGATTCAAATAAATATTGATTTATTTAAATGTGAATTTTTGAATTTTTGCAAGTGGGGGGATTTAATTAAATGTAAATTTAATTAAAATGGCTAGAAGGGGGATTTAATTAAATGTAAATTTAATTAAATGGCTTCAAGGGGGATTTAATTAAATGTAAATTTAATTAAATGGCTTCAAGGGGGATTTAATTAAATGTACTTAAATGTAAATTTAATTAAATGGCTTAGATAGAAGAAAGGAAATATTAATCAAATCGTTAATTTGATTACTAGGCTAAATAGAAGAATAGGGATATTAATTAAACCTTAATTTAATTAATTGAAAGAATTGGGGATAATTAAATGAATAAAACTCACTTATTTCATTGTGCAACTTTTAGGTAAAGAGAGAGAGATGTGAGAGAGAAAGAGAAAGGGAGGACATGGAGAGAATGGACAAAATGTGATGTAGACATCTGAGAGAGAGAGAGAGAGAGTATTCATAATATCTACAAGTCATCCACAAGTTAGTTTATCAATCACAATGTCTAGTCAACTAGGTCCTAAAACCCACATGTTACTCCAAGAGTGGGGAAATGAACTACATGTCACCCAACCCACACTTTACTTGGTCCAATAAACATCCACAAACTTTGTCTAGCTAGTTCATAGCAATACTCTAGTGCATTTATTTGGAACACCCTGGAACAAACTACGAACTAGTCATACTGAGCATAATGTCAACCTTAACTTTCCTTCTTGATCACCCCCTATAAAATTTGAAAAGATTTGTCTTTATGTTTAGCCTTACTTATTTTTCGAACTAAAAGCCTCAAAACAACATAGTGATGTAGAATGTGGTACAAAATATTGCCTCAATGTACTAATAAGTTGTGAGCAATAGATCTTTGAAAAATATCATAAATAATTTTTAGTATAGAAATGTTTAATATCCCATAGGTCAATTTTGATTTTTTACATATAATTACATATAGAAATGTATAATATTCCATATAATATCCCATACCTTGCCAATGTTTACTTATAATTTTATATTAAAAAG